>NW_027040657.1:1352500-1952500 GCF_037179485.1 Ochlerotatus camptorhynchus
GTGTGAGTGTGATTATGGGTGGATGGTGAGGAGGATAGTGAGTTCGAACCAGTCGGTGTGTAGCGATGCCTTTTGACAGACGTGCGGTGGAAAAATGGTAGAGACGGTAGTGGACGTGAGATGCGAAGCATGAGGTTCGCGTCACTGCAGGAAGATGATCATCGTTGGTCTCATGACGGAACGACGTCATCAGACAGCGACTATCAGATCATCGTCCGCAAGCCACCGCCATCAGGCCACTGTTATCAGGCCACCGCCAGCAGGCCACCGTCATCCGGTCACCGCCATCCGGAGAGCCACTATCTGGCCATCGCCATCACTTTATCCGGCTGGCTGTCACAATCAAGCCATCGCCTTTAGACTGATTCTATTCTGCTGCCGCCGCCATCGGGCTACCACCATAGGGATGCTTCCCTTCGGCTGTGACCATACGGTACTGGGCTGCCGCCATCTGGCCGCCAACATCCTGCAGTCACTAACTGCCCTCCACCATCTAGACAATGCCTAGCTCATCATATTGGTTCGCATAACGAATAAATGTAAGGTAAATTCTACTTTTATAGAAGTTGGTTAGGACTTCTCCACAATCCGAAAGCTTCCCCACGCAAAAACGCCCTGGGACCCGGAACCAAAAGAGGCCTTGAGTGCCCACTCTAGGAGCTGCCGTTGGCTTAAGACCATCAGTACGGGGCTTAGGCTGGTTCCCTTCTGGGACTAAGCGGTTCCGGGGACGTAAGTTGTTTCAACATGCTTCAACTCACTGACTGAAATCGAAACGCAAAGCTATTTACGAGTACGGAGCAGGATATCGGAGTACGTTCTTTAGCATCCTGGCATGTTTATCACTCTTGGAATTATCACCTAGCTTAACGGTCTACGCTATCTGGTTTGTAAACTAGCATCGGTATTTTGTCAGGTAACAAATACTGGTATATGTCTGACCGAATCAAAAGATACTACCCAAGCAACAATTTTGGTTTGATAACGCTCTTGAAGACCATGGTTTAGGCTTGAAGAGTTCTTTAAAACCCCGATAAAACTTGCAATGTTGCTTGGGTACGCCCCTAATGAACTTTAACGTTTTTCGAGTACCGGCTACATTCGCACCGCTCCACATGGTTTTAAATCCACGTTCTACGGCTCCAACTGTACTCTTCAGCATTCTACATTGTTCTGAGTCCATATCACCCGGTTCCAAAGCAAACTACAAGCTACAAGAAATCACCTCATCTACGGTCACACTACTGTCACGATAATTGTACAACGTGTCCAGCGTTCAGGCTCCGACTACATTTTTCGGCATTCATACGGCTCTACATCGGATTCATGCTCTCTGACTCCGAAACAAATTACAAGGTCTGGTAGAAATACCAGTTATTTTGTCAGGTAGCAAATATGTCTGGCCAAAGATAGAGATACTACGCCCCTAATGAACTTCCACGTTTTTCGAGTTCAGCAAAGCAACTACTCCACATGGTTTTGGATCCATGTTCACCGGCTCTGAAATTAACTGCAATAATTTGTAACACCAACGGTCTCATCGGTGCCACCATGAGGGAACAGCTTGTCCAGCGTCCAGGTTTCCGGTTACCCTCTTCATCTTTTCTATGGCTTCGCATCGCTCTCCGGCTCCAGCTACACGTTCTAGTTGTAACTAGTGTAACTCTACTGTCTGTTCCCGGTAAGTTCTCAATAGCAAGAGACCTCTCGAGCTGGGTCTCAAGGTCGGCTTACTACTGGGCAACCGGAGGGGCTACGCGACCAAACGTGCAGAATACTGTCACCTGATTATCGTTATGGAAAAATGCAACTGTGGTTCAAGATAGAAACGTTGGCGCGTGAAACTACTATAGGTCCTCCCAAGCGTCTTCCCTCATAGACTTACATCGGCAGAGCCCAGGAAAGGCCGGAGTGACTCTACCTAAAGTGGAACATCTCCTTGGCGGTTAGGGAGGGTTCCCGAGACCAATTCCTTCCAGCCGATTATTTTTGGTCTGGCTTGAGGAAGGCTAGTTCCTTTGCTTTTAGACCTAGCGGTCCCTAGAGACTGCTAAGCCGGATCACGTGCGCGTCGGTTGATCTTGTCAACGGACAAAATGGCGGTGTGTACTAAACGGTAATACAAAAGGTCCTGCGAGGGTATCGAATGGACGTTAGTTCAGCCGGTAGCTATAGTTTGGGCAGAAAACTATTTACCTGAATTGAGCAGAGGTGCAGCAAATTGTCACACTCAAATATTACCACTAACTACTGGCTATTTCAAGCACTTTAACTGTTCAACACCGGGTCGCTTGTGGGCTATCTGACCTCTGTCCCTTCGCTTTTCTATCCCTCCATCATTTATCCCAATAAAAAAAATTCTTTCTCCATTTTCCCGCCTGCATTTCCTTGTTGTAGTTGCACCCACTGTACTGTAACCTATCCCCACTTTACTGTTATACAATTTAAAGTTCAAACAATTCCTTACTAACAAATTGACAATATTTTGATACAAAATCTTTAAATAATCCTACTTACCAAGACCAAATAACTTATAATATCGTGACAGTACATTAAACAATTATGCACAAATTAAAAATCATACTTATCTTGTAACAAACGGTTACATAGTAGAAATACTAGTTTTTTATCGGGTAACAAATATTGGTATATGTCTGGCCGAAGCCAGAGATATTGCACCCCTAATAAAGTAAATCAAAAGTTCCAGAGCTCGCACCACCTACACCGTCTCCAAGTAGCAACTAGGTTTATTATAAGATAGTCAATAATCTAAGTTTGTGAATTGCAACTAAGCTCACTGGAAAGAGCATCAATTGTAGATATTGATTGAAAAGATTGAAGGTTTTGTGCCTATCGGAGAAGTGGTTTGAAAGGTGCTTTACTCTAATGGATTTTCCTTCACTAAAAAAAGTTTTGACTGTAGTGATATTGGAGCAAATTTAACCGTTTGTTCTAAATTAAAAAAGACTGCTTAGCCGAATATCACAAAAAGTTAAAATATTAGTCGAAAATTTGTTGTTCAAATTTTTTTGAAATTTTCACAAAAAAATAGCATTATTCATAAGCTTTGTAATGAAAATTATTTAACAGTGTTAAAGACGGTAGTGTGTTCAATTTTTTTAATTTTTTACTCTGTGTATTTTTCTTAAACAAAATTTATTTTTTCCTGCAACTTTCTGTCAACGCCATTTCGATGGTCAATGATCGAATTTTAGCTCAAATGTGAAGGATTTACCATAACAAACAATTGTGACAAAAAAATCATTCAAATCCGGAGATGAACCAGCATCTGGCTGACAATCTCCAAAGACAACCAGCCAACCAGCCAACCATGCCAATCGGAGATGGTCGCATCAGATCGATTCGTCATGTGGTGTGGAACTGATCTATATTAAATACTACTAATCGATCTAAATCGTTCCGTTTTAGACAATTGTAGGTCAACTTTATATATTCGAGATCATGGCTAACCAGAACGTTTCCGGGTGAAGCAGATTGTTTCCCTTGAGCCCTGGGGTATTCAGATAACATGGATCTGGCAACACGGTACGAGGTACATGACCAAACAACATGCTCGATATTGTAGTGACGGCCTCCATAGGTGCAAAGATTGCTGTCTGCGATCCCAAACCGATGTAGACGAGCGTCTTACGAACATTGATTGAACTTCAACCATCATTCGAATTTTGTTGCCAGTTTATGAAAACTTTCAGACGAGCAAATGCGAAAAAAATCGTTGAAGGCGATTTGTCTTCATGGTCAGATTAAAATGTGAAGAGGAACTCCGTAGAAATAAGGCATACACTCCAACGTCAAGTACGAGCGAATGAATCGTGATTGACTACACTCATTTACAGAGTTCATAAGGTCGCTGAATTCAACCCGTGGTCAATAATTACCCATCTCTATTTTACCACTTAACCAATTTTTCCTTCCATGAAAAAAGCAATCACCCCAATCTAGATGTCCCATCTGTATTATTATCTTTATTGTAGCAATTTTCAATAAAAACACACAGTAATTATACTGGTGGCCATTCATTCTCTCCCGGCATTCATGGGTGCTATTTTGAGATTCATTTTTTTTTCTCGCCCAAAAACCAGACGGCGGTCCATTACAAAAGCCATGGGAAAAGCTTAATCCTTTTGTTCGAAACTCTCCGCCAAACCTGCCCTTCTATAGTTGGAAAGCCAAAAAAAAAAAAAACTCCCAGAAAAATTGAAAGGATCATTTGAATAAAAATGACCGAACCTCCGACGAGGAGCTGAGTGGGGAACAAAAAGAAGAGAAAATCACAAACCATCACTGACCCAAAATTTCCATCAGTTCCGAGCCAACAGAAAGCAATTGCTACTCGACTGCTGGATGCTGATGCTATTTCCACCACCCACTCCCCCCTAAAAAGCCAACTCCCGGGAACGAGCTTCATCAATTTTAAATGTGGTGAATGCTACTACAACTGAAAGGGTTCTATGCTTTTTTGTCTGCATCTGGCCATGTTTCAAAGCTCATCCAATTGCAGCTCATCTTGTCCCTAATGAAAGCTTTGTTCTCACGGACGACGACAATGAAGCGGGGGAGTCAGCTGAAAATTGTTTCCAAATCGTAAAATAGTCGGAATCACAGATTCACTCCCGGAACCCGACGGGGGTAGTCGCTTGGGTGGGGTGGTTCCACAAGGGTAGATTGTTCCCGAGATCTGGATTATGACGAAAATGAAAATTGAGACCAAGCTGGGAAGATGAAAGGAAAACGGATACTTTCTAGGTAGGGACATTTGAAAGGGGTTGGAGACGAAAAAGGCAAATTACAGAGTTTTTTTTTGTGTGGATGCATCAGATCAGGCTCAGCAGGATGAATTGGTGCCACTATGACTTTGAACGAAACATTTTATCGCAACCCTGAATGTCACGTGTTATAATGTGTCTGGCAAGTGAACTGATAAGATAAAAATGATCCACGGTTGAAAGTTGCTTATCAGTATTAATTTGTTCTGTTCTTTTCCTATCAGCTATTAGGGTTTCAAAACATCACGTTTGCATCAACATCAAATAGCATCGTAAAATTTCAACACAGCCTAATTGTTCAAATGTGCTCCAAAAGTCCTAAACAATAAACCCAATCTTTGCTTTCAAATTTATCCTCTATTGTTATTTATTGCCTCAATTTGTATTCCCATGTCGATTTCGAGAGCCTTCCAATTGTTCCGGAATTTACGTCGCAACCGAGTGGATGGATGTATCACAGTTCCATACACACACACACACACCGAAACTGTCTTGCCCAACGGGCCCAGATGGGACAAAAACCAGAATCACACTATCGATAGTCGATATAAATCAATTACGAGGTCAGCTCACTCTCTTCTACAACCATAATCCATTCCAAACAACAGCAACTAGGACTACCAATACCACGCCTAGATTGTGCCGACCGATATCGAAGGATCGATTCTAATAAGCACACTCTCCGTATCTCTTCCAGCGACATCCACACATCTAGGAGTCTGAACGCGGCACAGAAGCCCAACTGGGTCTCCCCCGAGGCAATAAATTTCATTTGTTGGGGCGGCTCGCCTTTGTTTCGTGCGCTCTCTCTTTTTCTCACATCAGCCCAAAACCGTTGATGGCGACACGACGTGTATAGGAAATCTAAACGACCAACTATAGGACCAACACTTCACAGCACAATACTGTATCGAATGGGATTGGTAACGACAGACAAGACTGCGAGATCGGGATAGCCTTGAAAGACCAAGGGATGGGATTTATGGTCACGCTTTTGAGACTAATTGGAAGTAAATGATGGATTGTTTTCGTGCATCAAGCTGTTGTTGGTGGTTAGGGATTGGTACACTCAATAATTAGGCGTTGTAATTTTCTGTGATGGAACGCTGTCACAAAAAGACCTCTCCAATAATGGTTGCTTTTCAGTACTTTTATTAAAACTTTAAAGTTACGGCATTAGATAGATACATTTCTTCAGTTCTAACGAAATCTCGAACCTTCCTCTTGATGGAGCCCATCTGCGACCGCACAGTGAAAACGGACACGGAATCAGCGCATTTCTTCCATTTACTGGATGTCCTTGAGTGCCCCGCCGCTTCGTCGAAGTCGCTGCTTTGAAATTGCACAGTTTCCCGCCATTTTTCAATTGGTCGAAATTCCGGGCGATTCGGAGAATTCATTAGCTTGGGGACAAAATCGATCTGGTTGACAGCATACCACTCCAGAACCACCTTGGAGTAGTGGCAGCTGACCAAATCGAGCCAAAAGAGGACTTTGCCCCTATGCTTGCGGATGAACGGCGATACACGCTTTTTCAGGCTTCTTCGATGTAAACTTGGTATGTCATTGTCGAAGATGTGACAAATGGTTTCGTTTTCAGGCCACAACTGCAAATCGCTTGCCAAATCATGGCCTTCTTCGCAAACTTGTTGGCAAATACGAACTTGAATCTTCCCGGCACATCCCCACGTCCAGTCGCGATGTAAAACTTTTGACCGGGAAGCTGCATAAAATCGAGTTTGACGTATGTTTCGTCATCGATCAAAGTGCAGCCCTTGTGTTTCGTCAACACACGGTCCTACAAGAGCCTTGCACGCTTTTTGGCCACGGAATTCTGCTTCATGTGCCGGTTCGGATGTTTACTGGCTTTGTTGGCGTTGTACCTTCTGGTCACATTTCGGATCGAAAGACCGGGGTTGGCTTTAACGCACCTCAACACTTTGATGCGCAGCTGATGATCCCTGGTTCCAGTTTTTTCTTAGGTCCGCTGATTCCTTTTCACACTCAGGGTTTCCTTGTAGGTTTTGAGCACTCGACAAACTGTTTTTTTCGGCATCTTCAGCACTTTAGCCAGCTTGGAACCGGACCACTCCGAATTTTCCAGGTGTTTGAGCACAATATTTTTTTCTTCTTTCGAGTTCCATTTGACGTTATTTCTGAACATGATCGACTACTTTGATCAAAATTGCACCAGTTGTTCTCTATAGAAGTGTCTGTCAAAGATTTGCGATTCCCAACACTAGAGGCGTGCTAGCGGCACGCGAGGGGTGTACCAAGTCGACCAAAGAACTAAAAGTCGGAATCAATTTCATGGGGAACTCTGAAAACACTTCCCTTGGAAATAAGAAAACATTTATAGAAAAAGCCAGAAGAACTTCTTAGAAAGTCAAATGAAATATTGAGGTAAAATCTAAAGAGCCTTCCGGAGGACGACAGATTAAAAATGTTTGGTGAAAATTGGTATTAAATAAAATCCAGGTTAGTCAGAAGACACTTCCAGTGGAAGTTATTAGGATTTCCAAGGGGTAAGACAGCTTTACTCTGAGTTGCATTTTTGCAACGAGTAACTCGTGAGTAACTCAATGTACCTCTAAATTAAATCAACGTGCCTCTTTACCTCTTGGCTTACTCCGTTTACCCCCTTCACATATTAGGCATCAGTCTTGCTTGTAAACAAAATAGAATTGTTCAGACCGGCTATTGAAACGATGTGAATTCCAGAATTTGTTTAGAAAACGGCTCCACCGAAGAGAACGAGAAATCGTTGCGGGCAATCACCGGCATATTACTAAAGAACTAAACATGCTCAGAATATAATAAATAATAGTTAAAAGAATAACAAATAAAACAACAAAACAATTTTTATCCTTCTGGATGAAATTCTTCTTTAAAGTAGTTATGTTAATCTTCAACAAACACTTCCGTCGACGGCTGCAGAAGAATCCAGGTGGTGTATCTCAGAAAGCTGACCACATAACGATCATTTAGAAAGCACCAGAAGTGTGAGGATGTCCGCTCGCAGCAGAACAGTGCCTTGGGAATCCAGTGGTTGGTTTGAAGTTTAATCTAGTGGCAGATTGTCGAGCGATGGGAATGAGATCGCTGCGATGAGTATCAGAGGACGAGCAGGGTACGTATAATTTGCCGGATCTGGAGTATTTGGTCAGGTGGATCAAATTCTTCTACCAAATCGAGCCGGATGTTTACTTTTTGTTTTTGTTTTGCTTGACAGCAGCTTTTCGGCTTTGCACCTCCATATTTTGCTGTGATGCGAAAAATGAGAAAGTGATCTTGCTCACTGAGCAACGTGAGTTACTCGAGGTGCCTCAAAAGCAACTCTGAAACTGCTCATGATTAGGAGTTGTCTTACCCCTTGAGGATTTCTGAAGGAAGAAGAATGAATCGTTCAGGGAAAGTGGCAAAAAATGTCGGAGAAAGTTTTCAGAATTATCATGGAAGTTCTGAGAACTGCAGGAAAGTCAGACTTTCGGGGAAGTTTCGGACCAGTTCCACGAACTTCAGAAGAAGTTCCAAGGATTTCGAAGTAGTCCAGAGATCTCCAGAGAACTTGGGAAAACTTAATTTAAAATTAAGGACCTTGCCCAGAGAACATCAGAAAAAGTGTAAAGGATTTTTATGACAGGTCCATTTATTCAAAGGCAGTACTAATAACTTCACGAGAATTCAAGTAGCTTTAGGGATGCTCCGAGATCATTAAGTCAAATCAAAGAACCAATAAGGGCAGTTCAATAAATTTCATGGAAATAGAAGGAACTTTGTAGAAGTTCCGGAGAACTCAAGAAATTCATGAAGTTCCGAGAGTTTCATTAAAATTTTGGAACGGAACAGGGAATTGCATGATTTTCATGGTAGAACTTCAAAAAATAGTAGGAACCTCAGCGATGATCAGCAAAATTCTGAATAGTTTGAAGATTTTAGGAAGTTTCATCACATATCGGGAAGTTCCGAGTACTGCAAGGATGATCAGAGGTCTTCAGATCAGTTCCATTATTTTAGAAAAATTGCATGAAGCTTCATTGAGTTCCAAAGAACTATGCGATATTGGTTACTTGTGTGCAACTTTTTCCAGTCACAATCAACTCTCATCCCGAGTAATATTTTCGATGTTATCATGGCTTTGACGAGGTTTATAAGGCTTAGAATTGACATGAGGACCATAATTAAACCGTAAATTTTATACGCTTTTATAATTTTCTCCATGAAACTGAGTAAAAGTGACTCACTCTCTGAGTTAGTTCCGTTTTCAGTGACGTTGCAGCAAGTTATTGTGATGGAAGTGTGTTGCATGGGTGCTATTATAAATTCCATGGAATTCTGATCAGCTTTTTTTGGAATACTCCTCAAAGTTCATCTTGGAATTATCTCCATAGTCATTATTCCGGAAATTCCCTGAAAAACCCCTTGGCATTTTATAGGATTTCTCCTCAGAATTGCTTTAGAACTGCCCTCTAAATAAACTTGAAGTTTAGAAAAATTTCAGAAACTTCACAGACATTCTAAGAAGTTTAGAGATCTTTAGGTCAATTACAGATCATCGTCGGTAAATAAGCTAGATCTCCAGGACAGTTCCATTAGTTTGGAGATTTAAGGAAGTTTCATCACATACAGGGAAGTTCCGAGTACTTCAATGACGATCAGAGATCTTCAGAATAGTTTCATTATTTTAGAAAATTGCATGAAGTACGAGATATTTCAGGAATTTAGGAAGCTTCATGGATCTCTGAAGTTCAGAAAAAGCTAAAACTTTAAGGCGAATCTCCGTGAGCTTTTAAGAAGTTTTCAAACTTTAAGGAAAATCAAGGAACTTCAATTTACTTCAGTAAAATTACGGGTACTTTTAAAATATATTGATAAATTCAGGGTAGTCTAGAGTTCTTAAGGGAAGTCCATAGATATTTCTGGTACTCCCAATAACATAAGGAAAGCACATTACACATCAGGAAGGTCATTTTTGAGAAAATTTTAAAATGGTTTTCATGCGCTTCAGAAAAAAATTGAGAATTTAAGTGAACATTTTTGTAAGAGATGATCTCTATAATAAAGGAAAAAAAAAAAAAAAAAAAAAGTGAACATTTTAGAACTCAAGGGAAGTTAAGAAATTTCAGGAAAACTGCGTGAACTTCATAATATTCCAGAGTACGTCAGGAAAGTTCGGAAGACTTCAGAGAAATTCTGACAACATCAGGAACATGCGGAAACATAAAAAAATTCCGTAAGCCTCCGGGTTGTTTAGAGAATTGGGGGAACATAACGGAAGATCATTGTTAATATATTAATTTCAGAAGAATAGCGGAAAGCTTTATGAAGTTCCCATGGTTTAAATAAGTCCAGTAAACTCCAGAAATGTTAAAAAACTTCAGATTTTTTTTTTGAAACTTTTAGAAGTTCAGAGATCTCAGAAGAACGATAATTTCTATAATTTTAAGGAAGTTGAACCTTAGGACAGTTCCATAAATTTCAGGGAAGTTACAAAAAAAAGTAAAGATGTTTCTAGGACAGGAAATTGGTAATATTTCACCGCGTTCCTAGAATTCCAGAAAAATCCCTGAAACTTCAAAGATGATACATGATTGTTTGGGAAATTGAAAGAGCTTTAGGGAAGTTCAGGAAAAATTAAAGATTTCAAAGTATGTTTTTTTAAGCTTCGGAAGAACTTCAAGTCAGTTCCATTAACTTTAGAAAAATTGTGTAGCTTTTAAGAAATTTTTTTTTTCCTTTGGTTTGTTTTTTCCGTCGATCTTGTTTTCTGTGCTGAGCACCAATGCTACCGACGCCAGGGAGGCAGCTCCCACACCTGGACCCTACCTATCGACCCATCAACTCATGAACCGGGGACCAACGGCTTTACTTCCCTTCCGAAGGAAGGCGTAATCAGAGATGTTTTGCCTCAGAACATCCCGGCGGCGCCGACTGGGATTGAATCCAGGCCTGCTGGGGTGAGAGGTAATCACGCTTACCACTACACCACTGGTGCCGTTGGCTTTTAAGAAGTTGTAAGGACTTGCTGGGGCCTTCAAGGAAATCCAGAAAATGTAAGGGAATCCCTAGCATTTCAAGGAAGTCTAGAGAAGTTCACACATGTTTTCAGATTGTTGGACAGTTACGTGAACTTTAGCACAGTTCCGAGACCTACGTCTCAGATAGCTTTATTTATATTTTAATTTGTTTGTCGTCAATCAGTGTCGGTTTTTACAATAGTTGCATTAAGTGCTAATTTTTACATTTGTGTCTTTGTTATGGCGAGCTGCATGCAGACAAGTTTTATTCATATCTCAGTGTCAGTTTGAGAGAACTAAATTGTACGGTACATGCAGATATACAAATTATTATAAAGGTCGGACTCGATTATCCAGAGATATAGCAATAACTGAAAAACAACTATCGATCTGAATTTTGGCGACCAATTTTCATCTCACTTTCTTCGACAATGGCTGAAGCCACCCACAATTTGGAGTGAATCTATAAACACTCTATGCGCTTATCTGATGCTTTGAAGCCACCCACATTGTTGAGTGGATCCATGAGCACTATGGTGGGTCCAAATGTCAACCTCCTGTCCCCCACGCCGGTGGAAAATTTGATCGAATTTGGTTTGGATCTGGATTTGCGGGAGAGTTCTTAAGATTATTCAAATACATGTCAAAAATACAAACAAATCGCAATCTAGCCCAGAAGTCAAATCGATTTGCGATCTCATACAAAATTGTTCTGTATAGTACTACCAATCTAAGTACCGAAATTCTAAATCGAACAAAATACGCTCAAATTTGGCAGATGTTGGGAAAGAGCAGTGGAAAGCAGGGGTCCACCCTAATGTTCATAGATCTACTCAAAATTGTGGGTGGCTTCCATAGGCGTGCGCAGGTCCTTTCATGAGGAAGGACAATCCAACCATTCGGGGGTATCTCGTATTCTAGGCAGTATCGGTGAGTGTAGTTATGGGCATCTAAAATTTTGAGCAAAATGATGAGATTAGGATTGCTGTACGGATGGTGATCTTCAGAATAGTACCTAATGAGCCTGAAGTTTTGAACACACAACTAGAAGCCTTCACGGAGATCTTTGATCACCTGATGATCTTTCAAAAATTACTCCCAGATATTCTCACAAATGCCAAGTGTTGCTCAGAAAGTATACAAAAGACCTCTTGGTGATCATTAGACTGATGCAAATTTTTTTTTTTTTTTTTTTTTTTTTTTTTAGTATAGTCACTTTAACACTCTTCGGTCATTCGTGACTTGTCCGGGGGTGAGATTTGAACTCGTGACTTTGGCGTGAATGGTATGGATATTAACCACTACGCCGGGGTCGCCCACAGTGCTTAAACGGTTCCAAATTGGGTCCTGCTTAGCCTCCCACAATTTGAACTACTTTAGTTAGAAACTGACTTTGCACAAACCATTTCAAGTTTATACGGGAATTACTATGGGAAAACATATGTTTTTGTTCATATCTATCTAACAATTCACCACATCACTATGCTTTTAAAAATGATAGTAGTGATTGTAGCGAATTTTCTCAGCTACAACTTTGTGCAAAACCTCCTTTCAATCAAATGTAAGGAACAAAAGTTATTAATGATTCAAGTCGCTGATGTCTTATGATTATGCTCATTCAACTGTACAGCAGGCAACATTGGTGTTTCTGGTGCGGTGAATAGAGCACAAATATCATGGCTACTATGTCACACTGCAGAATTCAGTGTTGCCCACAAAACAGCTGGTTGATCATGCCATAAGATTATCAATCTCTTAAACAATTAATAACAATTTAATCTGACATTTGGCTGAAAAACAATATTGCACAAAGTTGTAGCTTAGAAAATTTCTCGTAAAAATATTTATAGAAATTTTCGAAAAAGCAATATGGAAAATGGATAGAAGACAATGAACAAAAAGTTTGGTTTTTCCATAGTAATTTACATATAAACATCGAATAGTTTGTGCCACGTCAGTTTCTTACCTAATGAGTTTAAATTTTGGGAGGCTAATCAGGACCTGATGTGAAACCGTTTGAGCACTGTGGAGCGAAAATTTCAAATTTTGCATCAGTCTACTAGTCATAGATCTAAAAAAAAATAATGAAGGTATTTATTCAAGACTTCAGTTGTATCATGCATCATTCTGAAAATCTTCAACAGTCCAACAATTCAAATCACATCTTCCAATATACTTTCATTATATCAGGTTCCTCAGAAAATTTCACGGCCCAAAAATTCAAATCATAACTCTCATGCATTTTTCAAGATAGTTATTTAATATGTGAACGGTGGGAGCCCGCAGGATCCTGCCAGAGGCGAGTATTTTGACAAGTTTGAACTTCCTACACTCATTGATTGTACGTTGCAGCGCAATGACCGTCGCGATAATGATGATATCTGGATATATTATCAAAATGTACGTGGCCTGAGAACGAACATAGATGACCTACTTCTAGCGGCAACCGATTGCAACTTCGATGTGATCATCATGACCGAGACTGGATTGGGCAACTGCATCACGATGCTACAACTATTTGGTTCAGGCTTTAATGTTTTTCGTTGTGATCGGAGCCCTGCTAATAGTAGGAAATCCCGATTCGGTGGTGCTTTGATCGCTATTGCGCGGCGATATGACAGCCGAGTTGTACAAACCGTGAGTGGGAAAAGTTTGGAACAAATATGTGTTTTCTCGACGATCAAAGGCAGAAAGGTTTTAATGTGTGCAATCTATATTCCACCGGACAATAGCCAAGATGTAATTCTAATCAATGACCACGTTTTCTCCCTAATGAGCTTTGTGGAAAGTATTCGACTGGTGACGCTCTCCTGGTATGTGGTGATTATAATCAACCACGCATGCGCTGGTGTTCAATTGACAACGTCATCCAATGTGATGCTTCACCACTACCGCTGTCCAGTAGCACTCTTTTGGATGGTATGGTTTATATGTGCCTTGGCCAAAAGAATCTTGTGCGCAATCCACTCGATCGCATTCTCGATCTGGTTTTTTGTTTGCCTGATTGTGAGGCTAATGTGAATAGCTGCTCAGCTCCGTTGACTCTCACCACCCCCCGCTTGAGATCTCTCTACCAGCGCTTGTGGTGTGTGACGAACCTATTGAAAGACATGAGGAGCGACCTCTAAACTTTCGAATGATTGATTTTGCGGCCCTTTCGTACTTTTTGCTAAACGTTGACTGGAATGCGATATCTACTATCATAGATGTCGATGAAATGGCGGAAATGTTTTGTTCCATTTTGAACGATTGGCTTGTTTCGAATGTTCCACGAATTCGGCCGTCAGTTTCGCCTGCCCGGAGTACTCTCCGTTTACGGGATTTAAAACGCACTCGCAATGCTTGTCAACGGAAACTACGTCGTCAACGAACGCCTGGCAACAAACAAAGTTTTCAACAAGCCAGCGGTTTTTGAATGCCACTCTTTACAAATCTTACGTATTGCGTGTGCAAATTGGTCTGAGAATAAATCCACGTGGTTTTTGGCGCTTTGTTAACTCCAAACGGAAAAGTGCAGTGATCCCAACGAATGTCTACCTGAACGAAACGACTGCAGCGTCAGCTACAGAGTCATGCCAGTTGTTCGCCAAGCATTTTAAGCATCCGTATTCGCGACGAATCTCGCCTCAAACTTGGAAATCGATGAAGCCACCAGTGATGTTCCCGCTGATTTTGTTGAGTTTGGACTATTTGCTGTAAATCCAGAAATAGTTTCATTGGCTACAAATAAACTGAAACGTTCGTTTGTCCCTGGTCCTGATGGTTTGCCTGCAGTTATAATATGCCGTTGTATTGCCGCTTTAGCACAACCGTTTTGTGATATCTTCAATCGCTCACTTCAGCAAGCAAAATTCCCTCGCATTTGGAAGTAATCGTTTATGACACCCATTTTCAAACGTGGTGATCGTTACAATGTTGTTAACTATCGGGAAATCACGAGTCTCTCAGCTGTCTCAAAATTGTTTGAGATTATAGTGGGTGGAGTTATTCTCGATGCCACAAAAAGCTACATATCCACTGATCAACACGGATTCATGCCCGGACGATCAGTTACCACCAATTTGTTGAATTTTACGTCGAAGTGCATAAAAAGTATGGAGGAAAAAGCGCAAGTCGATGTAATTTATACCGACCTGAAGGCGGCGTTCGATAAAATTGATCATAACATACTGCTACACAAGTTATCTTGTCTTGGAGTTTCTATGCAATTGGTTTTTTGGTTGGAATCCTACCTTACAGATCGTGTACTTCGAGTGAAGGTAGAGGGTTGTGTATCTTCGCCGTTTTCAAACAAGTCTGGAGTTCCACAAGGTAGTAATCTCGGACCGTTGCTGTTTATTCTGTTCTTCAACGATGCTGCTTTGGTTTTGGGCGAAGGATTCAAACTCTATGCAGATGATTTAAAGCTGTACATTGTGGTGCGCACACAAGAAGATTGTTGGCTTCTGCAAAACTCGCTGACTTTGTTTGCCGATTGGTGCCAGAGAAACAAACTGACTATTAGTGTGGAAAAATGTCAGATAATCAAGTTTCACCGCATGGTACATCCAATTTTGTTTGACTATCATTTCGACGGCGATACTCTTACCGGAGTTACCAGTGTGACTGATCTAGGGGTTCAACTAGACAAAAAAATGACTTTTGATTTACACCGTTCAGCGCTCATATCGAAAGCAACGCGACAGTTGGGCTTTATTTCCAAAGTTGCGAAGGGTTTTTCGGATCCACATTGTTGGAAGTCATTGTACTGTGCACTTGTCCGTCCAATTTTGGAAAATGTGTCCGTCGTTTGGCATCCTCACCATGTCACGTGGTGCCTAAGGATCGAACGGGTTCAGAAACGGTTCATTCGTCTGGCACTGAGATACTTGCCGTGGAGTGATCCTGACAATTTGCCGCCGTATCCTGATAGATGCCGACTGTTGGGCTTAGACACACTGGAACAACGACGGAAAGTACAGCAATCGTTGCTTATTGCTAAGCTGTTGAAATTGTGAAACTGATGCCCCCGACCTGCTTGCGATGTTGAACTTTCGTGTGCCGAGCAGATCTCTTCGGAATAAATTTTCACCGAACCATGTTTGGGAACAACGAACCAATCTCAGCGTGTATTCGTGCGTTTACGGTTGTCGAAGAGTTTTTCGAGTTCAATGAATCAACCGAACGTTTTGCAAATCGGATTAGGTCTGTGTTAAATTAGCTCT
Source organism: Ochlerotatus camptorhynchus (assembly GCF_037179485.1). Taxonomy (NCBI): domain Eukaryota; kingdom Metazoa; phylum Arthropoda; class Insecta; order Diptera; family Culicidae; genus Ochlerotatus; species Ochlerotatus camptorhynchus. Next base: position 1,368,509 of record NW_027040657.1, read on the forward strand.
AACTTATTCATTAAGACTAAATTGTCAGATGAATTATTTTAAATACAAATACAAATACAAATACCAGGTTGCTCAGAAATTATTCAAAAAACCCCTCCAAATGATCAAAGATCTTCAAAGAATCTTCAAGATATCTGTTAAAGACTTCAGCTAGATCAGGTATCATTCTGAAGATTTTCAACTGCCCATCAATTCAAATCACATCTCCAAGGTACTTTCAAAGATTTCAGGATGCTCAGAAATTAATTTAAATAACATGAAGTGAAACAGCAGTGATCGCGCACGGTAGGACCAGATTTTTTACGTTGTGTTATAAAGATTAAAATACGATGATGATTTGGGCCGTCCTGCCATGGCGGAGGCAGACAATACTATATATTTATTGTTTGTTTTTACATACAAGTACAGCACATTACAGTAGATACATGATAAGAGTGACAATTATACGTGGACAAGTGGTGACATCTATGGACAAGTTCAATAACTGTGTTATGCTTAGGGTAAAGGTGGTAATCGTTGCTTGCACGAACAAGCAGTTTTAGCTGTTTTATTTAAGAATTCCGCTAATAACCCAATTTCATTACTTCAACATGAAGTGATTCGAAATCACATTGAAAACCTCAGGTTGTATTTACGAGATTCCAAATTGAGCAGGTGTCATTCTAAAGATATCCATGTATTCCATAATCCATATTGCTTCTCTCAGATTTTCTCTTATATGAAACACGGCAGTTATGAAATTATTTTATTATTGTGTTTTAAGATCTCCATAAAGTCTTCATTCATCGTCTTCATTCATCTTCTTCATTCCTTTGTTTAACGTCGGTCTCTGTTAGTGCCAATCACCGAAGGACATCGATTGCCATCCATTGACGACAATCGAAAGTGCAGGAAGGTAGCTTCCACACCTGCGTAGGATATCGACCCATTAACTCATGAACAGGAGACCAACGGCTTTACTTCTATTCCGAAGGAAGACGTGACCAGAGATCTTTATGCCTCAGAAAAATCCCACTGACCTCGGCTGGGATTGAACAGAGACCCATTTGAGTGACGAAGCAGTCATCTCCATAAAGTCGTCTGGTATGTTTTTAAGCCTTCAGATTGATCAGATACTACTGTTCTGAAGATCTCAAACTGTTTATCAATTTAATTCACATCTCTCCGATATTCTTTCATGATGGCTTGCATGATGGCTCTGAAAATATTCCAGAGATCTTTGTTTTGAATTGGTTAAAAATGCTTAAATTGCATTGACCCTATGCTTCTTGTTTTACTTATTAAAATCCAATATCACAAATACAAAATTATGGCCCCGGATAATCGAGCCATTCTCTCCGGATAGTCGAACCCTCGGGTAATTTAACCCCTGATGATCGAGTCCGACCTGTATTAGAACTAAAGGCGCTCCTTAAGGATGATGCATTAAGCATTGAGGTAGGCGATCTAAGAAATCAGTGGGTATCCATCTCCAAACTTACCATGACAGTACTACGTAGAAGGCAATTTTAAGGAAAATACAATCCTACATTTTGAAAATAATATGTCAAAATTAGTACCAAATCCTTTTGAAAATTAAAAAAAAAATATTGAAAAAACCTCAAAAGCTTATCCACCTTCTTAAAGGGGACAACATTTTATTTTTTAATGTGGGAAAAGCTAGTCCTATTGAGGATCAAGCTACTCGAAATTGTCTAAATATTTTCACTCGGGAAAATATTTTTGATGATGCCTGTGAAGCTAATTTGGATGAAATATGAACTATAATTGGAATCATTCAAAATATGAAACCAGCAGGTGATGTTGGAATTTTCTATATCCTCATCAAAAATTCCTAGAAAGGACCATGTATTTCTTGGTAAAATTGTTTGACATATGTTTCTATTTGGCATTCTTTCCTGATAAATGGAAAAATGCAAATGTGGATCCAATTTTGAAGCCGGATAAAAATCTAACAGAAGCTTCTAGCTACCGTCCAATAAATTAGCTTGCTTAAATCAGTAATTTTTTAGAATAGATAATTTTGAATACAATGATGCTTCACATCAATTCAAACTCAATTTTTGCAGATGAGTAGTTTCGATTTCGCCATGGACATTCAACAACAAACTCTTAAGAGTTTCTAATTTAATTCGTCCAAACAAACCTGAATGCTGCTCAACTGAAGTTGCTCTTCTAGACATAAAAAAGCACATCCACAATTGTTAAATGAGAACTTTTTAAGTCTGTACCATTTTTGCATTATTGTATTATAAGCATAATTGTGTTGCCAAAAATTCCTCGACCAGACCGGGAAATCAAACCCAGCCATCTCCAGCTTGGTCTTGCTTAATAGCTGCGCATTTTTCGACTGACATAAGGGAGGTCGCTATATCTTCTAAGCATGTTCTTCATTTCATTTCAAGCTTATTGCTGATCGCATTTAAGCTTATTGCGTGCTCTCAACTTAGTGTTCTAGAGGCACTTCTACAGTTATTAATTGAGAGCTTTCGATGCCTGTACCATTTCTGCATTATTATAATTGTGTGGCAAGTCCAATCATACTTCTATGCGGAGGGAAGTCGAGAAGCCACCTCCAGCATGGTCTTGCTTTGTAGCTGCACCTTTACCGACTGAGCTAAGGGAGGCCCCTTATCTTCTAAGCACAATGTCTAAAAAGAGAAACCCTCATCAATGTTCTTATCTCTCGCATATAAAAGTGTTTGGAGAATTCTCCAAAAAATTTCAAACATTCTTCTATTATTCAATTTGAAATGCATTATAATTTTCCATGGAAGAAAGACACATTCAAACAGCATTCGGTAAAATGGTTTTCTGTCAAGCAATTATGTCAACCTGCTCCTGAGCCATAAAACGTGCTGTGACAAATTACACTTCCATTTGAAGCATTCTGAAAGCAATCATTGAAATAATTACAATCCTCCTCCTCTGTATTTACGACATTTACCAGTTTAGATGCGCTTTGTAATGGCAATAAACAATAAACAATTGCACCATCTACTCCCTGAAGCATTCGATGTATAGCACCTTCCATTTCCCAAACTCCAGAGAAGGGTTACTTTTACAAAACACTCTGCCCCGTCGGTCGTCGTCCTCGTCGGTGAGTAATGTCACCCAATGTCATGGAACGAACCAGAAAGGTCGGAAATGGATTTTCCATTCCATTCACAGAGCACTTCCAACCGCTCTCCATTTCGTCATTTCATCTTTGACTGGTTCACCACCCAAACACACATCCGTTGCCAGCAGCAGGAGAAAAATCATTTACAACTTAATTGCACTTGTAAATTATGTATATTTTATTATTCAAGGTACGATCCTCTAGCATATCTCGCTTTCACTTTATAGTGTACAATCGTTTCAGGCTCCACCACCAGGTAGCCGGTTCTTTGAAAAGGAGGGACAAGGGGACGCTGGTAATGACTAGGTCTTGGTCCATTATTTATCTTTTCCCGAGCGCAACAAATCCCCCTCCTTCCTTCTACTGCTACGGTCGGAGAAGTTGTGCACCGGTTTGAAAAGAGTGTAAATACGAAAGGGGCAAAAGAAGAAACCACCCAAGTGAATTCATGCCCGGCTGTGGAGCCCATTAGAATGCAACAGGACACAAATTGCGATATGAAAGAGGTCATAATTACCCTGGTCCAGGCGGGGGAGACCAATGAAATGTAACCGTGCACTCTCTGAATGCAAATGAGAGGATTCGCCTTTCAATAGGTTTCCTGATATTTTCTCCATTTATATATTTTTTTCTGCACTGCAAAAAAAAAGAAAATGGAATCCTGGAAAATCATACGTTTTTCAACCGGGGAGAGGACAACAACAAAAAGCAGCAAGCATTTCCCCCCTCACTTTCACGCTGGGAGGGCTGAAATGGAGCACAATTTCCGGTGCTAAGCGATCAACTTTATTTTTGCTCGCTCTGCTCGTGCATATTGCTTGCTCTCCACCCTGCATCAGATTGGCAAAAGCTACCAGCAATGGCCGTGAATGTGAACTGGAAGCAATCCATCTTTCAAGCGTCTTGGTTTACGTTTGCATAATTTTCAATTATTGTCGCGCCCCAGCTCGCAGGCAGACTAACGAGGCTAACGGGGGTTCAGGAAACCGTCGCGCACGGAAGGTGTTTGTGTGTGTGTGGAATGGAGTGAAGGCAGATTGTCATAATGTACGATGCAATTGGAAGCATATTTCACTTAAAATCCGATAAATTTAATGGGACGGAAAGATTTCATTTTTTTTTGCTGCCACATACCATCGCTGCAAATTTCGTAGTTTTAGTTCTACTGTTGCCCAATCTGTGGTTCTGCAGTTGTTGCAAACTGGCATGAGGATTGGACATGATTGTAACAATCCCTAAGCCACTTAGATTGCTAAAAAAGGATTAGCCTTATATAAGTACAAGACACTGAAGAAGTATGCACACTGTAGACAGCATACGCGTATCTGTCGACCTATGTTGTGCAATATTTTCCGAATTTCAACTGAGCAACTTCCAAAAAAGTTGTTTAGTTGAACAAGAACTGTGAAGTGACAAAGCTCAGCCATCTCTGGCAATAGATAGTTTCTATCTTCAAAAAATAGAATGTTTTCTCTGGAAAACACCCATCTCGGAACCTATTCTCTAGTGGTGGTGTCAGAGTGCAAAGATGCTCTTCTGTGGTCAATACATATTAGGGTGCTAATGAGTGTCTAGGGGAAAAAGTGAGCCTTGAATTTTCTAAACCGACCTTCACACGATCGTCTGTTTACTCGGCAGCAACCATTGTGTGATTCTCCTCATTGTTCTTCATCGGCAGTTCTTCCGGTCGATGCGTCGTCGACTTTGGAAAGCAACCGTTTCGTGATGAGTGTGTGAGTGCTGACCACGTTTTTCGTCCATTGCTGCAATGGATGCGCTCTGCCCGCCGTTGGTGAAACTGCCATACAAGTGGCTCCCGTTTTGATGTAGGAGGCTTTTTAGATAGCGGAAGATACAGTGTTTATTGTACAACTCAATAAACACTGTATCTTCCGCTTGTTTTGACTATAGTTTTAAGATGTACTGTATAGTGAAGAAGAATCCTCGGCTCTTTTAAGTTAATTCAATTGAGCCTTATTAAATAAATTAATAAATAAAAAAAATTGGGCTCAATCGGAGATTTGGGGGTGACACAAAATAGCACTGGAGTTTTTTGAACACCAAAAAATCACCCAAGGGGAAGGCACATGCACGTATAACCGAAACATTGAAATACTTGATAAATTCAAGATAAAGTATAATAGTCAAAAATGCATGACATACATCTTTTTTTTTTTTTTTTTTTAACTCTTTATTTGTTCCAAATTCAAAATAAATTACATTTCATTTTAACCTAGGTGCTCCAGTTACTGCAGTAACGTACCAGCCTTAATTGTTATGATATATATCTAAGTGTTTTTACATTGTTCATGTCTTGGCAATTCAGTATTTTAAACAGGTTTTTTAACCTGCATGTCAGTATAACAATTGATATCTTTAAACTAAAAACTAAAACTAAATCTTATCTAAGTATAAAGGGAATTAATCGTTGCAATTGAGGATTGCAACGATTTTTGCCTGAAATTATTAATTATTTTGTTGGACATTTGTGCTAAAGTCTCAACATTCGAAATTCTATGTCCTTCGGTTGTACTGTACCAGGGAGGCAACTTTAAAATCATTTTCAGAATTTTGTTCTGAATCCTTTGAAGTGCTTTTTTCCTGGTAGTGCAGCAACTAGACCATATTGGCACAGCGTAAAGCATGGCCGGTCTAAAAACTTGTTTAAATATTAGAAGTTTATTCGTCAGGCAAAGTTTGGATTTCCTGTTTATAAGAGGATACAAACATTTTATATATTTATTACATTTGGCTTGAATGCCCTCAATGTGATCTTTAAAAGTTAATTTTTGGTCAAGTATTAATCCAAGATATTTCACTTGGTTTGACCAGGAAATTGGAACTCCGTTCATAGTGACTATGTGACTACTACTAGGTTTCAAATAGGAAGCTCTAGGCTTATGTGGAAATATTATAAGTTGAGTTTTGGAAGCGTTGGGAGAAATCTTCCATTTTTGTAAATAAGAAGAGAAAATATCTAAACTTTTCTGCAGTCTGCTGCAAATAACACGAAGACTTCTTCCTTTAGCGGAAATGCCTGTGTCATCAGCGAACAAAGATTTGTGGCAACCCTGAGGCAAATCAGGGAGGTCCGAAGTGAAAATGTTATACAATATAGGCCCAAGAATGCTACCCCGAGGAACTCCTGCTCTAACAGGTAGTCGATTAGATTTGGAATTTTGATAATTTACCTGCAGAGTTCTGTCAGTTAAATAATTTTGAACTAATTTCATAATATAAAGTGGAAAATTAAACTTTTTCAATTTAGCAATCAAACCTTCATGCCAAACACTGTCGAATGCTTTTTCTATGTCTAGAAGAGCAACTCCAGTTGAGTGGCCTTCAGATTTGTTTGAACGAATTAAATTGGTAACTCTTAAGAGTTGATGAGTAGTTGAATGCCCATGGCGAAATCCAAACTGCTCATCTGCAAAAATTGAGTTCGTATTGATGTGAAGCATCATTCTATTCAAAATTATCTTTTCAAAAAGTTTACTTATTGAAGAAAGCAAACTTATTGGACGGTAGCTAGAAGCTTCAGCTGGATTTTTATCCGGCTTCAAAATTGGAACAACTTTTGCATTTTTCCATTTATCAGGAAAGTATGCCAAATGGAAACATCTGTTAAATAATTTTACCAAGAAAGACAAGGTACTCTCTGGGAGTTTTTTGATGAGGATATAGAAAATTCCATCATCACCTGGAGCTTTCATATTTTGAAAATTTTTAGTTATAGACCTTACTTCGTCCAAATCAGTCCCCCAGGAATCATCAAAAATATTTTCCCGAGAGAAAATATTCAGAAAATCCCGAGCAACCTGATTCTCAATAGGACTAGTAAGACCCAAACTGAAATTATGGGAACTCTCGAATTGCTTAGCAAGTTTCTGAGCTTTTTCCAAATTTGTGATCAAAATTTTACCACCTTCTTTAAGCGCTGGAATAGGCTTTTGAGGTTTTTTCAAAATTTTTGTGAGTTTCCAAAAGGGTTTGGAACTCGGGTCTAATTTAGAAATATTATTTTCAAAAGTTTTGTTCCTCAGGGCAGAGAATCGCTTTTTAATTTGTTTTTGCAAATCCCGCCAGATAACTTTCATGGCAGGATCGCGTGTTCTTTGATATTGTCTCCTACGGACATTTTTAAGACGGATCAAGAGCTGAAGATCATCGTCTATTATAATTGAATCGAATTTAACCTCGCATTTTGGTACTGAGGCAGCTCTTGCTTCAACTATAGAAGTAGTCAGAGATTCAAGAGCATAATTAATTTCATCTTTGATTTGCAAAGGGATGTTTGGATCGAAGTCATTTTCCATAAATGTTCGATATTGCTCCCAATCAGCCCTATGGTAATTGAAAGTAGAGCTGTTGGGATTAGAAATTATTTCTTGAGATATTTCAAAAGTTACTGGAAGGTGATCAGAACCGAAGTCAGCATGGGTAACCAATTGGCTACAAAGTTGACATGAATCAGTTAAGACCAAATCAATAGTTGAGGGATTTCTTGCAGAAGAAAAGCATGTTGGACTGTTTGGATATTGAATAGTGTAATAACCTGCAGAACAATCATCAAACAGAATATTACCATTGGAATTGCTTTGAGCATTATTCCATGAGCGGTGTTTTGCATTAAAATCACCAATAATGAAGAATTTAGACCTATGACGGGTAAGTTTCTGGAGGTCACCCTTGAGAAAATTCTTTTGCTGGCCTACGCATTGGAATGGCAAATAGGCAGCTATAAACGTAAGTTGTCCAAATTTCGTTTCAACAGAAACTCCCAAAGTTTCAAAAACTTTGGTTTCAAATGAAGAAAGAATTTTATGTTTGATTCGTCTATGAATAATGATGGCAACGCCACCACAGGGTCCATCAAGACGATCATTTCTATAAATCAAGTAATTTGCGTCCTTCTTAACCTTATGGGGAGGTTTAAGGAACGTTTCAGTTATAACGGCAATATGCACGTTATGAACTCTCAAAAAGTTAAATAGCTCGTCTTCATTATCTTTAAGAGATCGAGCATTCCAATTTACAATATTTAATGCTTTAAAATCCATTACTGAATTTTAAAGTCATGACAATATTATTTGCAAATTTTACTCCAGTTTGAATAGCATCAAACATGGAGTTAGATTTAAGCATATCAGAAATCATGTCAATTAATGAGTTCTGTAAAAATTCCATTTTGGGGGCAGTAATGCTTCCTAAGTCAAAATTGTCAAAATTTCCGTTTGAACGTTGGTTAGTATTTTGATTTCTACCCGCTGCAATAGCAGCATAGGTAGCTCCATTAACTCGCTGAACATTGTTAGCAGCGAGGGGAGTAGGTACAGATGAAACATTTGAAGCAGGGGAGATATTTGTACCTACGGGTACGAATGTAGAATTTGTTCCTCGCTGACCGTTGTTAACAGCAGAGGAATTTGTACCTGGTCGGAAACGTGGAGCGTTTCCTACCTGACGGTTAGAACGAGATTGTAGGATCGCTTTGCGAGTCTTACATTCCCAAAAATTGGATTTGTGGTTTTCACCACAATTTGAATATTTAAATTTCTTAGGATCTTCCTTCACAGGACAGTCGTCCTTTGCGTGAGAGGAATCACCACAATTCATGCATTTAGCTGGCATGTAGCAATTTTTAGTTCCGTGACCCCATCCCTGGCACTTACGGCACTGGGTGAGGTTTTGGAAATTTCCTCCAGTCTTCCTGAAGTGTTCCCACTTCACTTGGACATGGAGCATAAGGCTAGCTTTTTCTAAGGCCTTAAGGTTGTTTAGTTCACTGGACTTGAAGTGAACTAAATAAAAATCATTAGAAATCCCGTTGCGCGAATCGCCAGGACGGGATTTCATTTTCATTTTGATTACTTGGAGTGGCACAACTCCAAGTAATTTTGCCAGTTCATCTTTGATCTGATCCAGGGATTCACCACTGGGCAGTCCTTTCATGACAACCTTGAACACACGTTCAGTTTTGGTGTCGTAAGTAAAAAATTTGTGCTTCTTCTCAGTAAGATACTTGAGAAGACATTTAAATCCGTCCAAGGTTTCAGCCAATACACGGCATTCACCCCGACGTCCAATTTGTAGTGAAAACTTAACTTTCACGAAATTCAAAAGTTCCATGCGAAGAGCATGGAAATCGGTAGTGGTTATCACAATAGGGGGAATCTTTTCCTTCTTGGCATTAAGCCGGGAAAGTTTACTAGAATTTTTCTTGGATGATGGATCATTCTCATCATCCGTGAGCAAATCAAATTGATTACTCAAATTAATTTCTTCAGAAGGGGGGTCAAGAGTTTGCCCCTTTCTTTTGCGTTTAGGCGCCATGGCGGCAGTAAATTTTTATCCAAATCGACTTCCAAGCAGATTACTATAAGAATCTGAAGGATCGAAGAGGAATTTTCCAAATCGATATCCAAGAAGGATTACCTCGGGTAGGGTCCAAACAAGGATCAAAGAGGAATAAGAGTTGAACAAGGTAGAAAATTTTTTTTACAGGTTGAGCACTGAAAAGTGCTGTTTAAATTTGTGTAGCTTTAGGTAGTAGTAACACTTCCTTCAGCAAAAAGCAAATAGATCCGCACGGCAAGAGAGCACGATGCGGACTGCATGACATACATCAATTTTGCGTCGTGCTACGTCATACTGCGGTCGTGTCTAGGACACAACCCATTAATTTTTTTTTGTTCAGATGTCGTCTTTTATTGGACTGGGAATTCTTTCGATAGTGGGAGGTGAGATATGGAACATTGATGGAATGAATCATCATCTAAAACTGAGCACAGCTATTTCCAAATTGCTTGTATACCATTTTAAATCATATTGAACATCAAATACGTGATACTTCACTAGGGTGGTTCACTTATTTTACAAAAGGTGATTTTTTTTAATATTTGAAACTTTAAAATACACGCAAAATCATCATCAAGTTTCATCTGAATGCATGTAAACACACTCAATTGAATGAAATATTAACTCTCCATCAGAGAACCACTTTTGCATTGTGTGCAGTATATGAATATGTATTTCATACTTCCATAGGCCGGTTCATATATTTTTATTTGGGTAATTTCATGTAATACATAATTTGATAAAGCAAAAATCGCACAGATATTTATGTTATCAGAGTTGGATGGAAATGCTATACTTATGTCAACATGAAGATTCTGAAGAAGATAGGTTAATAGTTCCGCTAGAGTACGGCAGTGTGAAAATTGAATAGAAGTTGAAATTGAGCGAAGGGCCATTAATGCAACAGTACCAATCAAATGCACACTCCTCTACCCAACTCATACATTAATGGATGAGAGGACTTGAAGTATTCCTTCAAATCTACAGGCAAAAGAGTGCGCGTTAACAATGCTGATGATGGTACAGCACGCCACACCACCCTACTGCTTTTCTTTCTGAGATGACTAAGCTGGTCATGCTGAGAGGAGCAACACAATAGCTGGGTAAAGATTATTTGCATTTTAATACACCATCGCTTGGAAATACTTTCGGCAACGTGGGGCTTTAGGTAGTCATAAAACGTCACATGGGCTATTCCACAGCCGCAAACAGTATATGAGCATGTCAAACGCGCAGAACAAAAAAAAATATACCAAAATTAATTTAATAAGACCAAATTATAGCGCACAGGATATAAAACCAACAAAATCTGACCTCCGATCCACAACAACACAACCGAAAAACCCTGATCACAAGAGATCATCACGAATGTAAAAAACTCATTCAACGAAACCACCATATACTACGCCAAGGACCAATAACACCGAACCGATCGGCTCTCCTTTCACAACACCGAAAAATCTGTTTAAGTGCACGAAAATTAGCTAAAATTAACTTGTCTTCCATATAAAGGGTGTCCACGATGAAATTGCCACACTATGAAATTGCCACACTATGAAATTGCTCTAACTTTTTAACCGTTGGGTAGAATTTAATGAAAATTTGGGTGGATTTAGTTCATAGTGCATTATTTACATCCTGCAAGTTTTAAAGTCCTGTGATCAAAACTCGCGGAAATGGAGTCGAAAGAACAGCTCGTGCGTGATAAAATCTTGCGCATTCATCACGAGAACAAGGATCTCTCGCATCGTTCCATCGCTAAAACGTTGGGAATCGCGAATTCCACGGTGTCGCGAGTGATTAAGCGGTTAGAGGAACGGTTGACCACCAATCGGAAGCCCAGAAGTGAAGGAAAAAGTATTCCGTACAACACCAAAAATCACAACCGCGTAGTTGGGGCCTTCAACCGAAATCCGAACGCCTCCGTTAGGGATGTGGCTAAGAAGCTGCACCTAAGCCGAAGTTTCGTCCAGAAGGCCAAAACTAAGGCTGGGCTTCGAACGTTCAAGGTACAAAAGGCCTCTAATCGCGACGAGAAGCAGAACAAGTCCACCAAAACCCGTGCCAGGAAGTTGTACCTCAACATGCTGACGAAAGTTGAATGCTGCATCATGGACGACGAAACATATGTGAAGGCCGACTTCAAACAGATCCCCGGCAACCTGTTTTTCACGGCCAAGGATAAGTTCAGCGTTCCGGAGCATATCCGCACTCAGAACATGTCCAAATTTGCGAAGAAATTCCTGGTTTGGCAAGCCATCTGCACGTGCGGGAAGCGGAGTGCACCTTTCGTGACCCAGGACACGATGAACGGACAGGTGTACATAAAAGAGTGCCTCCAGAAGCGGCTGCTTCCTCTCCTGAAGACCCACAACGTCCCAACAATCTTCTGGCCGGATTTGGCCTCATGCCACTACTTCAAGGACGTGCTGAAGTGGTATGCGGACAATAAGGTCAATTTCGTGCCGAAAATGTTCAACCCTCCCAACACTCCGGAGCTCCGCCCCATCGAGAAGTACTGGGCGATTATGAAGCAGCACCTTCTTAAACGACCTAAGGTAGTGAAGACAGTCGAGGAACTGAAGAAAGTATGGGTTTACATGCAAAAAACGGTTGATTCACAGGTTGTGCAGAATCTTATGGCCGGGGTTAAGGCCAAGGTGCGGGCATTTGCGTATGGACTGTAAATAAAATACGAGTAAAATGGTAAAATGAAGTTTAATAGTTATTTATCAATCCCTGCAAATTTGATGGCAATCGGATGAAAACTCGAATTTTGCTGACTCAATTATCATTCACTCCACTCAACCCAGAGCCATTCCCAAACACTGCAGAGCCAAACGTGTCTGCTTGATCGATCCCAAATAACAATTTTGGTCTTATGAGGGTTCCGTAGACCATGATTTAGACTTGTAGATTATTTTAAAAACACACTACACTCACGTGATAAATTTAATATAATTTAAGAATTGCCAAGTATTATTTTGATTTTATAATTTGGTTTGCCAACTATTTTTGTATATCAATATTAATTATCGTTCACATTACTTATTAACCATTTATATTTATTCATTTTGTGGAATAACTACACGCTCACTCAAGCTGTATTGAAATCACTATTACAGATGAAGTGTATTGCAAAATCGCATAAAAACGAAACGCTTGCATACATTACTGATTTTGGCTCCGCAAAGTGTCACTCACGGCTGAGCCTAGTAAATAAACGAACTAGTTAAAAAAAAATACAAGCTGCCTCCCAAAATAATTTTTACCACCTCTGGAAACGTTCACTGATTTGTGAGGCTCGTTGTAAAGTCCAAGGTTCGAATCCGAACCATTCTCTCTCGTAATAAAAAAAACCAATCTAACCAGAAGTAGATTGATGTGAGACAGTTTAATCATTCGGTATGAGAGAGAAAGAGATAGAGTTTCAGTCGACTTAAGACCGTAGTTGATGAGATTTGTCGTTTGAAAAGGTTGTTAATTGATTTATTTAAAATACAGAAGAAGTAACTTATTTCCTTAATTTACGCCATTTCCTTACCCTTATTAATTATTTTTCTGACTGTCTCTGGACTTTCCGCTAGGGATATTTCCGCCTATGAAACACTTGTCTTTAATACTCCGTTATAAAATGTATTTCCCGTGCACACTTCAATGCCCATCCCATCTCCGTTGAACATTTATTATGGATAACACGTTTAACCAAACGCTTGATCGCAGTGGGATACCTCCGGTGGGAAATCGTTCACAAGCACGTATTGCACATCCCTGTCCAAGTTACATTGCAAGTTTTATTGAGGTTTTAAACACAAGTCTAAATCATGGTCTACAGTACTCTCATAAAACCCAAATGGCCACCACCGGGTAATGGTCCGAGCTCAGCTCCTGGGAGGCCACAGGTTGAGAGATGTTGTGTCCCATGTTGCTGACGAACATGTCGATGGTCACATGGACCCCAGACCCAATCAACCGGGTGGGAGTGTCCGGGGCCAAGATGGTATCGTGGCCCTTTTGCAGGTCTTCATTCAGGATGGTGCCGTTTCGATTGCTCCGACCGTTGCCCGAAGCTTGGTGTTTTGCGTTCAGGTCGCCAGCGATGAAGCTCCCGCACCTCCGGGTTTGCTTGGCGCAATAGGCCGCGATGATGGTAATTGGGCGAAGTGATGTACTCACCTCCAACCCCGGAGCAGGTGCCGGCATGTCTGACGAGCCGGAAGTTGGGAAGGAATACGTTCAGTTCGGGCTTCAAGTGCGTTTCGGTGATGATAGCAATGTCGATCTCCTTGGTGTTGAGGTAATCGAGCAAGCGTTCCAATTTGCAATTTTTATAGCTTCATGGTCCATACTTGGTGACGAGAGATAAGGCAGCATGAAGCTGTTCAGATCGAGTATTGCAGGTGCGCAGGATGACGATCACCTCTGCAACCAGCGTTACTAGTTCCTCCGATGTAAACGGAGATTCGTCAACTGAATCCCCGGTGGCAACACGGGCATACTATAGTCCAGGCGCCGAGGCAGAAACTTGATTTGGCAGGGCCGCTGCAACAGTGAGGCGATGTTGAGCTTAGGGGGCGGCTCGTTGATTGTTGAGGGGTAGCGGTGGATTGGCTTTTAGTGCACGTTTATTTCGAAGCCAGCCTGGCTGGTTGCTAGTTGCCACCTTCTTCCTAATGTTGATGTATTCCGTTCGCTTGGGGCAGTCCCGAGTAGTGGCACGGTGAGTACCGCCGCAATTCACGCACTTCGGCTCGGTGTCATCAGCTTGAGCACAGGTCGCCATCAAGTGGGCCATAGCACACTTGTCGCAGCGTGGTTTCATAAGACAGTTCTTCGTGCCATGGCCGAAGGAGAGGCAACTTGTGCATTGGGTCACATCACGGTGTTGTGGTTTGTAGGATTCCCAGTAGATAATGACCTGAAACAGGTCACGTATGTTGCTCTCCACCGTATTGTTCTTCAGTAGGTCACCGACCAACTTGCACTGCTGTAGGCTGGAGCACATGATCTTTGTTCCTACGCTACAGATCTTGAATAGCGGAAACAATTTGAGTTTTGCCAGCTCATCCCTAAGCTTGGCGACGTCCTTCATCGGGGTAAACAGCGGGGTAATCCGCTCCTTTTTGGCAATTTTTGCGGCGTCACCACCACCATTTTCAACTCAACATTTGGGCCTTTTTACTAAGGCCCTCCGATGCTGGAGTAGTAGAACGCTTGTGTTCTATGCTTTGTTTGGTGGCAAGTGCAATTATACTTGCCAATGTGCCTGTCGATGACGGCACTTCCACGACGTGAACGTAACAATAAAATGAATTAGAAGAAACTCGATAGCGGAGCGAACGAACGAATGAACTATACTGCTAGAGGGTCTAACAAACAATGACCATGAGTGGAAGAACGACAGCAGAGCTCTTATATAGTTTAACAGGTTCAAACAAAACGATGCACAACCAAATGGTACTCGATTTTGACGACTTGATTTGGGGAGAGCGTTTATTTCATTGAAACAGAGATAAAATTATCACTTTTTAGTTGTACATTTTTCAACGCTTTTATTTGAGAAAATTTATAAAGCATTTATTGTAACAGTTTGTGAGAGTTATTTCCTAACGATTGGTGTATTTGGATTTTATTTTCATTTATAAATGACAAAGTTATAAGCGTTCGAAACCTTACACCTCTTCGTGACGGTCTAAATTTTTTTTAAATTTACCCCCAGTATCTTCCCGTAAGACGTAGTCTACGTCAAAAATATTGCTTCTAATCGATACACATAAGTGAAACTACAAGAACCTGTGCCTTTTGTAACTGATTTGAATGTAATCACGATCGTAATAAAGTTTCCAATGTTGTTTAACAGATCAAAAGTGAGGCTACACGACGCCACTGCCGTCTTCCTAATTATTCAAAAAACTATTTATCCTGACGTTCGTTCAAAAAGTTGTCTTTAGCTAAGTTGCAGCTGAGCAGTTCCAAGCCAGCTGACGAATCGTTTTTATGTTTGCCTCTCCGAATGCCATGAAACTTCGCATAATTGTTCACTAGGGGCAATGAGCCAAGTTTGTGCCAGATTTCGAACATTCTGACGCACGCCTATTTTTTCAAATTTTCGAATACGATTTTTCTATAAACCATTGCACAAAAACGGCTCATATAATCGAAATGACGACACTGTTAAAAACTTCGTTAACAAAATCAGTACATTTAAAAAAAAACTTATGCTTATTTGAAAGCTTATCAAAAATGCCATCTTTTCTTAAGTCTGCATAAAGGACACTTCAAAATTGACCATAATCGTGCAGAAAACATATTTTTCTATTAGATACTTTGGTCTTCCCATATTACGTACACACTTAGAAATACCTAATCTTAAACGTGACGGAATCCATGTTTGACATACAGGATGAGACGTAAACAAACATGTTATGTAAAACTAAGCGCTCCGAGACTGAAAAGTTCGAAAGTACGTTTGATTGAGCTGAATTTCGTGTCTAATATGACAGCACCTAAATTTACATTAGTTTTTCAAAGTGTATATTTAAAGCAAAAATGTCAGCAGAGAATCAACTTTCTCCGTTCAATAGGTGCACATTTAGAAAAATTGATGTAAGGTACTCTAAGACTGATATATATGGGCGTCAATTTTGACATAAAATTGAGTCATATTACACGCAAAATTCAGCTCAATCAAACGTACTTTCGAACTTTTCAGTCTCGGAACACTTAATTGTAAATGACTTGTTTGTTAACGTCTCATCCTTTATGTCAAAGATGAATTCCGTCACTTGTAAGATTAGGTATTTCTAAGTGAAAAAGTCACCTAATCAATTTGGAACGAATCCAATAAAGCTTGGTAAGCAAATTATGCGACCCTATCAACTCACTAATGTACAGAGGCTTGGGTTCTAACTCACGATCTTTTGCTCGGTAAGCAAAACCGGTCGCTCTAAGGCCACCGTGTCCCTCACATCACGAAACAGCTTTGATCGACGATCGATCGAGCCCGGGAACAAGAAGCTATACAAATCATATGACGTCTCCAAATGCACAGTGGGCCAGAAAGGCAATTTAGTGGAACAAAATTAATAATTTTGATATACGCAAGGTTGCAAATACTTATTTAAGCTAAAACAATGTTTTTTTTTTAATTATGAAATAATTAGATGCTATGATCATATTTTGAATAGGTAAGATACAAGAAGAGGTTGCAAAGAATGTGTTTGACATTTTAAACCTGTTTATTTCACTTCATGAGAGTCACAATCAGCGATTTTTCTCACACTCACTCACTCACTCAGCGATCCGAAAATCGCTGATTGTGACTCATAGAAAGCAAAATGTACAGGTTTTATGTTTCAAACGCATACTTTGTAACCTCTTCTTGTAAGTTACAAGTAAAACATGTCATCATACCATCTTTTGGTTTTATTATTCCGAAAAACATTATTTTAGCTGAAATGAGTATTTGCAACCTTGGATATACGTCGTTTTATTGACTTGGTGTCTAGGGAAATAATTAATGGCATTAAAAAGCAGTTATTTGGTCATATCAGTTTGTAATAAACTTGACTTGATTTTCAAAATGAATATTTTTAATTATTCATTTTGGATGGTTGGTCTCTTTGACATACTTGTTAATTGGTCAAAAATATGAAACTATTACCGAGACGTAAACATTTCAGTGGCCTAAGTTTTTGAGTTATTTATGTTTAAAAAAATGGTTACTCTTAATTATGTTTTTTTTTAATTAGGCTTAGTAGTAACTTAAATGATCTGTTTTCGCTCTTAGTTTTTAATATATTGAACAAAAGCAGTTATTCTGATGAATGTGGGCGTCTTAGTGGAATACCTGTATAATGAGAGAGAGAAGGATTAGTATTTTCCATTTAATTCCACTACTTTATTTGCTTATCCTTGACAGATACGCGTATTTCGTCTACAATGTGCAGACTTCTTCAGTGTCTTGTATTAGTCGAGTATTAGTACAAGACACTGAAGAAGTCGAGTATTGAGTCGAGTATTAGTACAAGACACTGAAGAAGTCTGCACATTGTAGACGAAATACGCGTATCTGTCAAGGATAAGCAAATAAAGTAGTGGAATTAAATGGAAAATACTAATCCTTCTCTCTCTCATTATAAAAGCAGTTACATTTGCCACATATTTCAACAATAATTTCTTCGAAATCGCACAAAATCACACCCTTCAATTTTCAGGGCTGACAGTATTGTTTGTAGGCTTTGTTACAGTGGTAGACTCTATTTTATCTAGGTAATATACGCTTATAGAGCATACATACATATGTTTCTCTTCCGTTGCGTCTTAAAAGAAATGGGAAAGTATGACAGTCCCCACGTCTGAGAATTAATTGTTTGTTATTTAATAATCAAGCATGGACATTAGATTTCGTTGTTGGAAATACATAGTTTCCTATAAATTCAAAATAAGCAATAACATGAAAACGGTTGGGCTTGAGAAAAAATCATGCATTTTTGTTAAAAATAACGCATAGATTAAATTTTTGGTATTGTTTTACTAAAAAATGTTCTAAAAAAAAAAAAGATTTAAAGGAATTAAAGGAATTACCGCTTAACACTTTTCACCTCTTCACAAAACATATTACGAAAATCGAAGGATGAGGAGAGTTGTTCTCAGAGAAAAGCAACGTTTTATATTTCATTGACAGCGAGCTATTAATTGACGAGAATGTGTGATTATTTTTATTTGAGAGCGATTTTTTGAACCAAACGTATAGCATTGCATTATTCGTTTAGAAAGGGTGCGACACAAAATTTATAAATGGTTTACATCATATAAGACTATTATCATTGTAAGACCTGAAAAACTATGGCTTTTTATTGTTTTTCTTAGACATCCGGAAGACTTCGTAAATAACATCGAATCACATTTCGTTAACTTCTTGAATTTGAATTCAATAATCATCCAAGCGATATGTCAGACTTGTCACCTTATTTGCGTTTCCAGTTATGATGTTATCATACCTGAATTTGATATTCATAAGTTATTTTCTCCTGCTCGGGTAGCACAGCTGTTTTCGATAATTTAAGGACAGTTCTATAAATCTGCGCACTGTATGGATTGAATATAATTTTGGCTTATTTTGGGTAGTTCATTATGGAAATCGATATAAAATTTATTGAATAGCAATCGTGAGCTGCATACTGTTGGTAATATTAACATCATTTAAGTTATTCAGAAAATTTTTGGTATTGAACTAAATTTTCTCAAAAAAAAAAAAAAAACAGGTTTCAACTTAGGATGTTACCTTTGAATCCTTTCAAATAAGATCCTTGGTGATAAAATATCAAACAACTTTTCATCAAAAGAGCCCTTCGCGCTCGTTTCACTCATCGCAAAAGTCAAGAAACAAATCTTTCGAAACGACTGTTTGCACTTATTTATGCCGTCGGAATCGTCCTTTCATCCCATCTCGTCGCTTCCACTGCCAATGCTTACGTAAGAACATAGGCATCATATGCATTCGAAAACATCACTCGAAGGCCAAAGTAAGTCAAAGTAAAGAAAAGTGGGAAAAAAGGAAATATGCCCTCGTTTCCAATCTGCAAATGTTTTCCTTCGAGAGTCAACTTCTTTTTACGATAATTGTGGTAAACATACAGTGCATCGCAAAATTGAGCGTACACCTGGATAGATTTTTTTGAAACGCTATAAAAAGGTGGATTTTTAAAATCTGGGTTGGTGGTTGAACAACTTTTTTTTTTTTATTTTAAAATCTCCCTGATAAAGTCTTATTTTTTTTTAATTTAACTTTGTTGGCAGAGCCTATATGAAATTAGAGCAATTTCTGTAAAATGCTCGATTTTTTACTTTTTTGATGAAAATTTAAAAAAAGGGTGGTGCATTATATTTCAGGATTTTTTTTTAGCTAATTTTGGTTTTTTTTTAATAGCTGGTATTTCTTCCTCTTTCAACCAAAAAAGCTCACAATACTATATAGATTATCTTTAAATGTTAGATAAGTTCTTTTTAAACTTTACTCGTACAGCTGTTTCTCTAACATTTATAGACAGCTGCACGCTCAATTTTGTGATACACTGTGCATCAGTAGCGACGGCAAAATCAAACTGTGAATCGCGATAAGCGCCGTCGTCGTCGTCGTCGTCGTCGTCGGTGGATGCCGCTGCCGCTACCACAAGAAAAGCACAAAAGCGGATGTCGAGGGAAATTGAAAAGAGATGTGGATGCAGCAAACAACGACGACGGCGACGACATCTGAAAGGAAGCGGAAAAAAGCTTTTCGCTATCAGTTTAACCCCTCCCCCCACCGAAGTCACGTCGGCAGTATACCAACATGGCCCAGTTTAAGTGACGACGACGACGACGCAACCAGTGTGTTGAGTTGAGTGTAAATTCGGAACCAGATGAATGGATTGCAGCCTCGACGACAGCCGGGCTTGACGGATGTCGTGGAAAATGGCACACCCGCGAACTCACACGCGGCTGACTGACATACGCAACAGATGATGATGATGATGATGCCTCTGCCTCGATCGACGTTAGAATATGCAGAATAGAAAGACACACGAATGAAGAATGAAAGCCGGAAGTGTCGCTTACATTTTAATGAAGCTTGAAGCGGGAAAGGGAAATTGGGGCTTTGGAGCATTTTTTCGCCCCATTTCCTGGGAATTTAGGAACTGTCAGAAAGCAGAACGCGGTGACACCTGATGGGTGCCAATTTGATTGAGTGGAATATGCTTCGATGAATTGTGGAATTAGATTAGGGCTAAATTGCAACTTATATTCAAATTGACATTCCAGCTAAAACTGATCCAATTATCATCCAACATAAACATGAACGTAACAAACTCGTAGAAAGCTCGAAGAATCGCCCATCACGTCCGGATCGTATTTCCTGCTCCGGGCAAGAACCAATTTCACCGAATGACTGGTAGTAGGTTTCCAGTAGCCCCATAAAGCAGTCAGTAGGCCAGCTCGGCTCATGAATCAAGTCGAAAATCAATTACCTGCCCTCGAATTGGACAGCTGGACGACGGCCAATAGAAACGCATTCGTGTCTGGTTGTATTTCACCGCCAGTCTAATTAGAAATTGAAATTCATTCCCACATTCTTACCGGGTCGACTCTCGGCCGACCGGAAAACGGAAACGGAACCACTACTGCTACCCCCCACCCTCATCATCCACTTCAGGAAGGAATATTTAGGTGAGGCATGAAAGGTAAGCTTTAGCAGTTAGACAAACAGTGCACGTTTCATGGTGAGCCCATAAGTCTATGACTTTCACTTCAGCACCTCGTTTCTCGAAATGTGGGTCCGAGAAGGATTTGCCGCAAAAGGAAAAAAACGAAAGGTGAAAACCGGACAAATAGCTTGGAAGCGCTGGAATGGGGTGGTTTCTTCGTTTTGTTGTAAGTAAATTGATAAATTATATTTACCATAAATATTCATTTCATTAAAAGTTTCGTTCCGTTCGAGTGCAGTTGCGATGGACCGATGGACGGTGAGGTGTGATTTTTTTGCTGGGATGCAGAGACTTAGGCCTTAACTCACAGCCGGAGGTAAAATTTTGGATGCTTGACATTTTCTTGAATGTTTATGTTATTCATATGAACATTAACTCTAACTGTGGGCGAAATGTCATTACATTCTGAAAGCCTTCGACCCATTCGACTCCAAACGTTATCAGTCAATCCACCAATCATTTTTTTCAGTATTAACAAACCAGCTAGAATGTAAACGTCAAGAAATGTTGAATTACACTACACTATTTCCGAGGTTTCGCTTTCCATATTTCAGAAGTGAAAAATATCATTCTGAATACGAGCAATGATATCTGCACGGACAGTGCCGAGTTACTAGGCCTGTATACGTATAAAGAGCTCTTTTTTTGAGCTCTAAGAGCTGTTTGTATCTGTAGAACTATGAGAGAGTTTAGTTTAGTTTTCTTTATTAACAAGACTTTCAGTCTCTGACTATGTGAGAACTTATCACATCATATTGTTGTATTGTATGTCACCACACACTAAACATAGTCGGAGGATTTCATATGGCTTCAGAATATCATGTAGGACTATCCACATATTCTCTCATCTTATAAGGCTGACCAGGAATTATCCTCAAGGCCATCAGTACTTCAGATATTTTCTAATAATATCAGGGTGGTCAAGCTTATCACAATAGATCAAACTTATGGTCGTAGTGATGACACGGAATAATCATTCCAGATCAGGAATCATTCTGGAGACCTACAACTGATCAATAATTCAATCGAAGCCATTTAGATATCCTCTGATCATATCAAGATGATCAGAAACTATTCTGAAGACCTTCAACTATTTTGGAGACAAACAACCTCGCGAGCAGAACCTACTTGGAGCTCAGTCATTCCAATAACCATTCATTGAAAGAAGTAATTCAGATGCTCTAAGAATTAGAACTAATCATAACATTAAATTATATCCTGCAGATAGGACTCAAAATCCAGACACTTTTAAAAGTTACTTATGACTGCCAACTATGCTGAAAAAGACACGGTCTTTTAGTATCGTTCTGAATCATCACACATAGAGTAAATGGCTCTAATTTTGGCCTATGGATCTAAGATTTGGTCCATCGCTAGAAGAACGCGTCGTTGGGACAGTACTAATGGATATTTTTGGTCGCTATTGAAAATTTAGTCGATTGCCAAATTTATGGATGGGCCTAAATTAGGGGCATTTAGGCCGACATTACATCCATTTCCCCTATTTATTATGTTGCAAAGTAAACGTAATACTTAATAATAAAATTAATGTTTGGATTAACGAGCCGTCCGGTATTCGGTGCATTACGATATTCTCTCCACATATTAAGTGCTGAAGTGCTTTAGGCATTCAAATATTACCTCATTATATAAGTTTGATCAGGAGTTATTCTAAAGACCTTCAATTCATCAACGTTTATTCATTCACACATTCTCTCATCATACCAAGATGATCAGGAGTTTTTAGGTCCTTCAGATATTCTCTGTGTATATTTAGTTGTGTGCTTGGGGTTCAACTATTCAGTCTTAAAGATTGTACTCCAAAAAAAATGCAACACTTTCTTTTGTGCATAACTTTTTATTGCATGGGTAAAAATTGATGGAATTTTGAATAAAACTAGTTTAGAGTATAATTTTTACATGTGCAAAATATCGTCACAATCTGTCAAGTGGTTATCGAGATGGCTTCCAAGCAAGAAGTTCAACCAAAAATTATCGTAGCGGTCGTGGAAAATCCAGGTTAGTCCCACAGGTGGATCGCGAAAAAGTTTGGAATCGACAATTCGACCGTGTCTCGTGTGGCAAAATCGTTCAAAGAGACCCAGACGACTCAGCGGCGAGCTGACAGTGGAAGAAAAGCAAAGTCGACCGACCCCGTGAATGCAAGAAAGGTGAGGGATTACGTCAAACGCAATCCAAACTGTTCGATTCGGGACGTGGCCAAGAAGGTCAATTTTTCCGTCAGGTTCGTCCAGCAGACAATGAATCGGCATCTAACCGAACCGATAAACATAATACGGTGGCCAGATCCCGCTCCAGGAAGCAGATCCTCGGCCTGGAGTTTTTCGTCGGCAAGTTCTGCCTGGATGTTCTGGAGAAGGTTCGGAATAAGAAGGCCGACAAATTTGCCAAGAAGTACTTAGTGTGACAGGCGATCTGTGGGTGCAGCACATTCAGCAAGCCATATATAACGACCGGCACCATCAACGGTCAAATATATAAAGAAGAATGCCTCCAGAAGCGTCTGCTGTCCTTCTTCCGGTACAACGAAGGTGACACTCTGTTTTGGCTGGATCTGGCATCATGCCGTTAGGCGAAACCAGCGATGGAGTGGTACGAAGCTGAGATGCGGAGAATTAGATAACAATAGACATAGAATAAAAGAATGCCTTGCTTCTAAGAAAATCTGGGAGTGGTGTAGTCAGATTATAAGATCACGCTTTAATTTTGTAATAAACGACATTGAAGACATTCTACTATTTAAAATAAATGAGCGTTCGCAAAAAAGTAAAGCAGCGCTTTGACTAACGATAAGGGTGGTCGCTTTCAATTTGAGATTGACTGAACCATCTTTGTTTGTCTTTAAAAAGGAACTAAGAGAGATAAGATGGAACAATCAAGTTAGTTTTGGAAAACAGTTTGGAAATAGTTTGAATATTTGTTAAATTTTAGTTGTGCTACTAATGGAAAGCTAAAAGAACAATGAACAAAATGTTAGGTTAAGATAGGTTAAGTTAGCCTAGGTTTCCCTTCCCTGTGTGTGGGTGTTTGTAAATATGGATGTATGGATGTACGGGTGATAAATAATGAGTGGATATGAATGAGTGTACATGAACGAATGTATATTAACCCCGAGTACGCCGCGGGTAACCGGTTTCCCAAGTTCACGTAGGTTTTAAGTTAATTTAAGGAAAATTAAATTGACCGACACATGGAAAAAAGATAAATGAAGAAGAAGAACAAACGGTGAAAGCTGTCAAACCGTTTATTGTAATATTTAATCATTTTCTTCAATAAAAAAAAAAAAAAAAAAAAAAAAAAAAAAAAAAAAAAAAAATATATATAGAAAAATTCTGGGTGATTATGAAAGGCAAGCTCCGGAAAACTTAGTTGGTCTTCAAAAATGACAAGGACTTGAAGAAAGAGTGGACGTAAGTGTTTAAGAAAGATGGCGCAAGCGTTGCACAGGATTTGATGGGTAGCATTAAGTCCAAAGTGTGGGTATTTAGCCTAGGAGAGGAGGTTGAAGAAACCAACTTTGCAAAAACATAGCTGATATGTGTTTATTTATTCCCTGAGAGTTTAAAAAATATCCGACTTAAATTGAATTTTTGGTGATCATTCTTGTCTGTTGCATTTTTTTTTCGAGTGCAGTCTTTATGTAGTGAATATACGTATATAATTTCTGTATCCATCGTTTCGGTACTTATAAAACCCTTTTAACATTTTTTTCTTCACAACGTAAGCCTTCAGAGCTGAACTCTAAGAACATAACTCATTACAGATGCCGCCATCTTGAATTTAAAAAGGGGGTCAGACATAGATGTTCAGTTCCTACACGTCACCCTGATTCCAAAAATACCCATATTGTGGGGTATTGACAGCATTTTCCAGGTTTTCATGAACTGGATACCGCCATCTTGATTTTAAGTTAGAATGGCGTCAGACATCGATTTCCGATCCGTTCACGTCGCTCCGATTCCAAAAATACCAATATTGTGAGGTATTTGACAATATTTTCAAAAACCTCATTTTACGAAGTAAATCCCAAATAATGAGGTTTTTTCACGCACCAATTCGATTTACGAGCCCCCGGTTTGGTTCGTTAATAGAGGTTCCAGTGTACAATTAAAAAAAGGATGACCACTCTTTTCGTGTTCAGAAGCCCGAAAATCTGGCACTGTTGCACACAACCAGCAATATCGAAAGCGCAAAGTGTAGTCACCTCTCCGACTGCTTGATTCTATATGTAGAGTCCATAGAGTCTATATATGTGAATCAATTACATTTTATTATTTGTATATAGGATGTTTAAGATTCCTCAAACCTTTCTGTACTTCAGATTAGATGATCTACTACGTCAACAACGACTAAAACCATTTATTTAGCAACGGACCAACCAATGTATTGAATGGAGTGGTCTGTATTTTAATTGTGTGTGGCAAAACCTATGTCAAATAAAATTTTAAAAATAAGATAGGGCCAATTGGGGAATCACTTGGACCAAAAACGGGCACACTTATCCTACATGTAAATTAATCGTAAATGATGCACATAGACTCTATGAATCTGTTAGGATATGATTTGATGCTAAAGGCTTCGTCTCAGTCGTGGTTGATTTAGTAGATCATTTGAGCGCAACTTCAATGCGATTGGAAGAACCTAGAACATCTTATATACCGGTTCTTATATATCTTATATATTTTATATATATGGTTCTCAAATTATGGGTATCTTTTTCTACCTGGGTTTGCTTATGCCAGCTCTCAACTTAGTGTTATAGATGCGCTTCCACAGTTATTATTTAATTATGAGCTTTCTACACCAGCACCAATGCATGAATTAGTATATTGTTTGGCCAGCACAATGATGCCCTATATCCAAGGAAGTCTTGAAAATTTTCAACCCGAAAGATTCCCTCGACCGGACCAGGAATCTAACCCACCCCCTCCGGCTTCGTAATACCGTGCCTTTACCGACTAGGCTATCTAAAGCCCCAAATGATACGTAGGAGAAGGAGGGGCATAGTGAACAGGTAAGGCATAGTGAGCTTCCTGTGCCTTAGCCTTGGATTTCTTATGGTTCGAATCAAATTAATTGGTCATTAATCATAGCAATAGTGATATTGAACCTACTACCAATCAATTTGTTTCAAAAAATTAGAGGTTTGGGACTGGATTAAGGGATGCTCATTATGCCCCACCTGTTCACTCTATGAATCTGTTTGAATACGTTTCAATGCTATTGACATTGTCTCAGTCGTAGATGAACTTGTAAAGGGTGTGCACAGTTAAATTGCATCACTTAAGTACTCGCCAAAAATAAGTCTATAATTTTGGTTTACGTATCCTTATGTCACTCTATTTTTTTTTACCAAATCCATATGCCGAAACTTTCTCCTTAATTCCACCCATAAGGTTTTGCACAGATTTTCTCGATTGCATTTTCGAGGGGACGTGTCTGCTTTTGTGGACAGGGCGTTAGATGGTCGGTTTGGTGTGGGTGCTGGTTACCCAAGTAACCAACAAGCCCGTTAATCGCCCTTTTTGCTATATAAGACTGCTATACGATTGATATAAAGTTCGGAAACCCTATATTTACCTTATATCGCAAAAAGGGCGATTATCGGGTAGTTAGCGGGCTTGGTGGTTACTTGGGTAGACTGATGCAAAATTTGACTTTTTCGCTCCACAGTGCTTAAATGGTTTCAAATCGGGTCCTGATTAGCCTCCCAAAATTACAACTCATTTGGTTAGAAACAGACTTCGCAAAAGCCATTTGAAGTTAACATGTAAATTACTATGGGAAATCTCAACTTTTTGTTCATTGCCTCTAGTCTTTTTCCTTATTGAGCTGCGAAACAGTTTGATAGCCATTCTTATAGAAATTTTTTTCAGCTACAACTTTGCTGAAGATTGTTTCTATGTAAAACGAGACAGGAAAAAGTTATTATTTATTTAAGAGATTGGTAAACTTATGACATGATCAAGCAGCTGCTCTGTAGGCAACACTGTATTTTGCAGTGTGACATAGTATTTTACATGATTTTTGTGTCCTATTCAACGCCCCAGAAACACCAATGTTGCCTACTGAGCAGTTGATTGAGCATTATCATAAGACATTAGCGCATTGAACCATTGATTACTTTCGATCCTTGCATTTAATCAAAAGTGGTCTTCAGCAAAGTTGTAGCTGGGAAAATTTCCTACAAGTACAGTTGGAAGCTTTTGAAGCAGATCGATATGATGAATTATTAGATAGACATGAACAGAAATCTTGGTTTTACCATAGTAATTCCCATACAAACTTCAAATGGTTTGTGCCATCTTAGAATCGTTTAAGTATTGTGGGGCGAAAATTTCAAATTTTGCATCACTCTAGTGCTGGTGCCGTTAACAGGTAGGGGAAAATTTCCCCTATTTGATGGTGGTGCGGGATGCCGGTTGCGCCGGATTAGGGATCGGATGCATTGTTTGCGGGATCGGATGCGTTCCCATTTGTCAGAGTGATAACCTCGATCGCATGAAGCATGTTCCTCGGGTTTTTACGGTTAGGTGTCTACGAATAATCCATTATGATTTTTTTTCATGTTGAATCGAACATGCAAGCTTGGCACCTGACCGGTTAGTTTTTGTTGTGTTATTAGGTGTGTCCAATAGAGTTCGGTCGAGATAGTTTAAACGACGTGCAATATTTGTACGCTGGTAAACTCGTCAAGCGTGAAGTAAAGCTGGGTTTAGACAGGCCAAGTCAATTGATCAACTCAGTTGAATTCAATTGGCTTGAAAAGTTGAGCCTGGTTCAACTTTTGTCAATTCAAGTGAGTTGATTAAAACAGTTGGTGTGGTTTACACGTTCAATTCGCGTTCAAGTCAGTTGAATTCAACTAACTGTATCAATTGAATTGCCCTGTCTAAATCCAGCCTAAGGGGCACGGTAGCTCAAAAATATGAAAGTTTTATGGATTCTGTTCCCGTCTTACGTAAAGACCAAATCGAAACAACGAACGTCGTGTAAAAGTAGAATTTTATGAAGGCATAAGCACTTTTTCGTAGCCAGGTTTTAAAGATCATCGGTAGAAGAGGCTTATTCTTGTGTTAAAGGCACCACAGTGGAATTTGAGTTTGAATTAATCCCAGTTCCTATTATATTACTATTATATATTCAATGATGAATATTTACAACAGGATCAGAACACAATTGGAAGAAGCAACGTTACATAATTTCTTTTTCTCTAATGGTTGTTTAACGTTTATATGACAGTGCAATTAACCATTTTATTATTCCTTTCCAGGAGAGAAAATTATATTACTTGTTAATACATTTATTTGTGTAGGTTAACTACCCATTTCCGGCCTATTAAGCACAACCCGCACTTAGTCTTTCTTAATCTAAATCTTAATCTAAAATAGACCCGGTCTTCATTCTAGAAGGCGACAAGGTCAACACGGAGGTCTACATCGAGATTTTAAGTAAGTATGTTCTTCCGTGGATCGAAGAACAGAACGGTCCGAAGCCAAATGTTGCATTTCAACAAGATGGGGCTCCGTGCCACGCCTCGAACCGAACTCAGAAGTGATTGCAGGAACATCTTCCGTACTGGGCGAAGGATATGTGGCCGCCA
Source organism: Ochlerotatus camptorhynchus (assembly GCF_037179485.1). Lineage (NCBI taxonomy): Eukaryota > Metazoa > Arthropoda > Insecta > Diptera > Culicidae > Ochlerotatus > Ochlerotatus camptorhynchus. The sequence continues at coordinate 1,396,857 of NW_027040657.1, forward strand.
TCTAGCCCCGATACTAATATATCGCATACTCAATATGGCGCGTCATGAAGGCCAAGGCCTGTTCTAAACGCAACCCGAGTACAGCAAGCCTCAGACAAACGTTGACCCGTACCTGGAGAGAAATGGATCCAGACTACATTATTAGAACATGCTGTGCATTCCGGAAGCGTGTGGAGGCCGTAATTGCAGCAAGTGGAAACTCGATCAATAATTAACATAGTTTAAAACTCTGAGAAACATCCCTCCTTTGAATAAATAAAAAAAACTCAAAACGAAATTTTTGATATTTTTTTAAATTTTGGCGTTGCTCAATGGTGCAAACATTATCACTCATACGTTAGCGTAGTTTAGCACCAAACGGAATGTTGTTATTACTGATGGCTTCCAAATTTATTTACCTTTCCGTATGTACCGTAAGATTTGACAAAGAGAAACCAATCGTTGAGATATTGTCAAAAGTCTAACACGGCTTCTTGACGCCAAACTCGGCCTAACGCATTGAAACGCCATTGAAACGCCAATGAATTCACTTCGACCTATCGGATGAAGATAACAATTGATTCGGTCGGAGCGCTTCGTTTGTTTTTGGGAATAATGGGTGCAAACCTTAGCATTTGAACTAAAGTATCGTACCAAGCGCATAATTTACCTGTTAACGCCAAAATTGTGGATTTATTTGATGTTTTCTGATTGATAGACCCAAAATGGGTGCTTAGGCCGAAGTAGCTTTCTACCCTACTTGTAAATACTTATTTAATCAGATTCGGAATATGAGTGATGAGGAAGCTTATTGTGTTCGAGAGTCCTCCGTTTAGGTTGGATTTATTGATTTAAATCTTTAAGTTTATTTTCAGCTCTTCGATGGTATATAATTTTTAGATTAATATTATAATGATTCACGTTTTTCAGTCTTCGTTCAGGAAAATACAAAAACATTGTAATGCATGATAACAATTGCATGAAAAATTTTAACTGTTCAAAGAACCAAAGTTTACCACTATTTTTAAAAGCATCCCATATTGCGTTAAGCCCTTCTTCCATGGTGCATAATAAAGTGTTTGTTTCAATTCCAATAAAATATCAACATTTGAAATCAGTTGAATGCATTCAGGTTAATTGAAATCGGGCTTAATTGTATCTTGAAATATTTGTTTATATTACATTCTTCATATTTTATGTATTGCATGACTAGTAAATTACTTTTATTTCACATATTTAAAATCTCATTATATCATTATAGCTTGAATTTTCATGTTGGATGTTATGTGGTTTTCAGTCTTTGGATGCTCAAAAACGGGATTTTGAGTTTTCATCTGACGTTTCGGTCACATGAATTGTGCCTTTATCAAAGAATTAACTAAATCCCGTTTTAGTATTAAGAGCCCACAGCATAGGCACAATTGTCATCGTCTATTCGTTCTCTATGTAATTGCAGTTTATCTGGCAATAACAGATTAGCAACTGTGGGTGGTCAATCATGCTCATGCTGATGCTCATGCTCAATTCCATCCATTAGGTTTTACATAACGGTTGAATCGAAATTTGTTTCTGCTCTGTAGTGACAAATTTAGGGTGCATACGGAGTTCGTGTTTCATTATAGCCCAGTATCTATCGATCGGCCGCAACTCCAATGTGTTTGGGGGATTAAAATCCTACGGCATGAAATTGGCCCCATTCGTCTTGTGCCACTCCAGAACGTTCTTTGGAGTAGTGAAAAGAGGCTAAATCCAGCTAAACAATTGTTGGAATGTTTTGTGATTTGAGAACCGGAAGCAGTTGTTTCTTTAGGCACTCATTAATATAGACTTGGCCAGATGATTTGATATAAGCTGCAGGGCAATTTGGAGAACCTAGAACATCTGATATGTATAGAAATGGGAACATAAATGATGGGGACATTGCTCCATAGTTGGCTGATCCAATACGATCCAGGACGATTCGATGAACTTGGAACATCTTATACACAATGGAATATGATCTTAATTGATGCACATAGACTTCATTAACATGTTTGTATATGCTATGTTTGCTAAGGATATTATGTAAGGCCTGGTTGATCAAGATGATCATATTATGTGAACTCATGAACGATTTAGAAGACTTCAAGTATTGTTTGGATATGAGAATGGATTTTTAGCCCTTTGTTTGTACCTCTAAATTAAAGCTTAAGTGAATTCCAAAAATCTTTCAAAACGGATTTTAAATAAAATTCCTAACATGTCTCAACTAAGGGCAGGTATATCAAGATGACTTTAGCATGCTTAAGTATCAGAGAAAAAGTCGTTTTGATTAATAATCAAGATTGTAAAAATAGCCTGGGGTGTCATATTGACCCTGGTTACGCGAGGGTTAGTAGGGTGAGCAAACATGATCGGATTGGATGGATTAACGGTTCCACACTGGGTTGGAATTACCAAATCGTTGAAAAAGGTCGAGTTACATGGATTCTGCGATGCTTCTTAGAAACCCTACGGGGCTTGCATCAACATCAAAACTATTTCGGAAGATGACACAGTTTAAGTTCACTTGTACACAGCCAAATCTCGAGTTGCACACGTAGTAACCGTAGCATTTCAAGGAATAGAACCAAGTGAAATTTTTAGTCTTTAACAAATCTCGTATGGTTGATAGCGTACATTCAGCGTTTCAGCTTCAACGCCAAGATTGTCAATCGAGGTTGTCGGAAACAAGGCTCTCTAACACTCGTCGAACGCGACGATGCACTTCGACTGCTAGTACGCCTGGAACAGAAGGAATTCTTCCCCCAAGAGTATGCCGATTTGTTGAAAGATCGCGACGTTCAAGGTGCTTCGAGAATTACATCTCTGAATCCAAAGATTGTAGATGGCATTATATGTGTTGGCGGCTGGCTACGAAACGGTTAACAAAGGGTTAATGCTAAATCAACATGTTATGAACATGACTGAGTAGCAAACCACAAAAAAAAAGACCAGTGCACAGGTGTTTGTGGGGGTGAGGATGCGTCTAAGCGCTGATATTGAACGGATTTTCCAAGTATGGTTCCTTTGTACCTCTATAGTGATGCGATAAATGTTTTATTCTTTCGAAGAGATTGCAGTTTCGAAAAGATAACACACGATTTTAAACAGATTTAAGATATGCCCCATTTTCATGGCTGCTTTAAATTGCAAACGAATGAAATTTCAAATCCTACTTTCCAAGGTTGCAAATACTCATTTCAGCTAAAATAATGTGTTTCAGAATAATAAAACCAAAAGATGGTATGATGACATGTTTAACTCGTAACTTACAAGAAGAGGTTAACAAAGTATGCGTTTGAAACATAAAACCTGTAAATTTTGCTTTCTATGAGTCACAATCAGCGATTTGCTGATCGCTGAGTGAGTGAGTGAGTGAGTGTGTGAAAAATCGCTGATTGTGACTCTCATTAAGTGAAATAAACAGGTTTAATTTGTCAAACACATTCTTTGCAATCTCTTCTTGTATCTTACCAATTCAAAATATGATGATCTAATCTAATCTAATCTAATCTAACACCAACACAGCCAGTTCTTGAAAGCATTCTGGAAAATGATATACATACCTACATCATTTTTCTTGTCTATTTGATATATGTTTCACATCGAAGATGTGTCACACATATTTAAACGGCCAGGTCTACTGTGCAGCATTTAAGGGGCAAGATGATTCATAAAACATCGGGCCTGTTTAAATCGAACATTTATACACGATGCTTCAGAATCCAATAAATGGATGAAACGTGGACATCTCGTACCGTACGTTCCGATTTTGGTAATTATATGATTGGTTGGTCGTTGGAAGCATCAAAGCTAGAGAGGTTAAGTGATGCTCCATTTTCTTCTGACGGTTGGGACATGAGCACTAACTCTTGTCCTAGCCTTTTATGACTTATGGCTATAGCGCCATTACTCGCTTTCTGAAAAAAAAGAGGGAAAGGAAAAGGAGAAGGACAAAGGGAAAAAATTATGTGAAATCTATGAACATAAACAATATTTTTGATCTGAAATATACAATATAGAAATGCATATCGGCGGTGGTCACTGTCCGAGTCTTGTCACTATTATCAGGTCATAAAAAGTAACTAGGAATAAAATGTTATCCTTTGATAATTGGAAAATCCTGATTCCCTAGTTTGAATTTGTCACGACTAGCGTTCGGTGGTAGATCTTATACCAGTAACGCACCACAAAAAGGTGATCTCCCAACGTTACTGGTTTGAAAAGATAAAAATTTACCAATTGGAACGAACTCACCAAGTTTAACTGCTTGACATGTGTTGATGTAGAAGTCCAAATTGTAGCCGAAGCTTGACGAAGATCAACATGAATTTATTAAATTTCATACATAAAAATGAAATTTATTCATTGATATTGAAGGGATCATAGAGTTATGGAGAGTTGACTGTAGAAGAGCAACCGAAATAAGTTTAATATCATCATCATCAATGGAGTTTAGATCCTGCTTCATGACAAAGACCGATCAAACGGATGACGGAGTTTGACGTCAAAGTCCATCTTCCATCCAAACAACGAGGGAACAAAAGGGACCTCTCATACCTTCTACCACTACCGCGAATCATCATTCCGGTGCTCACACTCTAATTCAATTGGCGTTGACGGCACCCTCGAAAAACAGTGTCTTCTAACATTTTTAAATAGAGCGATTACATTCGCAAAGATCACCATCTTAGCGCCCCTCGGTGGGGCTTTGCATGGGAGCGAGCTGTTAATTTGATAGTTGAGTGTCAAACAGTGAAGTTATTGTTTATTAATTTATTTGATAAGGCTCAAACGAATTAACTTTACAGAGCCGAGGATTCTTGGTCACTATACAATACATCTTAAAACTATAGTCAAAAGGTACAACACAATAAACACTTTATCTTCCGCTATCCAAAAAGACTTCTCCATCAGAACTGGAGTTCACACATTTTGATCATTTCCTTGAGAGTAATCGTTGTCGAATTTGGCCAAGTTGGTTGAAAATGGTTCTTAGCCTACACAGTTGAAAAAAGTAATGTGAATTTCTATCACTATGATGCATATGAAAGGAGCGTCATGTAGCATACAAGTTAACATTCAAAATATTGTATGCAACATTTCTAGCAAGTGGTATTATGGAAAAAATATACTTGAAATTATCATATTAGAGATAATTGAAAGCAGCTTTAGTCTGGGAATTAGAAGGTGCTAGCTCTACTGTTGATCCAGAAACCCATTTTAAAATGTTTGATAATTCATACCAATTCCGAAGTCACTTTCAGAAGCCATAAGCTCCACATGTCTACAGTTCCGATATCACATGGCTAATGGAACTGCAAGCACACCTTCAGATTCACACTAATGCTTTGAATCCAGCGCGTATTTAATAAACCATGATGTAAAACACGATTGGGAATATCCATTGTCAGTAAAATAATATGAAAAGATCTCACCAAATTATATGTCTATAGATCCTGTCTTAAGACATTATGGTCGCCATCGTCCTCCTCCTCTTGCTTGTAGATACTTTTTTCGCAGCAGCACACATCAAAAGTTCTATTCAAAGGCACTACCTTACCTTACCAATTCAAAATATGATCATAGCATCTAATTATGTCATAATTAAAAAAAAAACATTGTTTTAGCTGAAATGAGTATTTGCAACCCTGCTACTATCAAAACAAACTACTTGAACGTATGCCCATTTTACCCATTGATAATTGCAAATTTGAGAAATCGGAGCCACTTATTCTGAATCACCCTGTACATTTTATCCGATCAGTTATTTTTTGCTTGTGTATGTGATGGCTTATTAATTGGCTCAACTAGTGTCCAAAATTAATGTTTTAGCTGACAGTGCAAAACAATCTGCTGCGAAGGGCAAACCATTTCCTGCTTTAATTCTGCTTACCAAGCAAATGTTGCAAATGAATAAAGACCCTGATCTTCCGTGCGTTGATGCTGGTCATACTAAACCTGAACCGTCCCAGCAGTTGTTTCCCCGGTTGTTCCTGCTGACGGAAAATGAGCCGAGACCGGGAAACTTACCTGCAAAGAAGGAAGAAAAGAAGAAGACAGAAATGGAAATTAGAAGACATAGGAAAAGTCGGATTTACACATCGGGGAATTAAGGCAATGGTTCGCGGAGGACTGGTGCGTCGCCCTTGGCTCCTTGCTTTGCTCGTAATAAACAACGATGGGAAAGATTATTTACGAGTGGCCGGGCGTAATTGAATAAAGTGTAATTTGCCGAAGCAAGTTTTTCCTTTCTTCATATTGCTCGCATTTTCTTGAGGAGCTAAACAGTTTTCTTTTGCTAAGTAGCAGCAGAGTGGTCTTTTTTTTTGTGCTGAGTCAATTGTAGCTTTAATGTTTTTTTCCATGGCGAGGAACGAGAAAGAATTCATGAATAAGAATGGCAGCGATGTGGCGCTTCTGTCGGTCTTCTTGTGGTAAAGCTGTATTTCTCGGTCTGCTTCTTCTTTTTTTTCCTGCTCCTGGGAGGAGATTTATGATTCGAAGGAATCATTTTTATTGCCATGCTCTCCCGGAGTGTGGAAATGTGGGCCAAATGGAATCCGTTTCGGGTGTTTGCTCCGGAGTAATGTGACGATTTTGCGTCATTATATGATTTCGTGATATATCACGAGGTTTTTTTTTTCAATTTCAGACGATGGCACTGCTTTCTATAGGCAAAATTGCAAGTTTTTCATAGAAAATATAATATTATTTCATAAATTATGGAAACGTTTCGAATCAGTGATTTATTCTATTCTTAAAATGGTTCTCATTTTTTTTAATTCCTACTGACTTAATACACCGATGTTGATAATCCAAAGTATTCAGCTGAAAAGCTTTTTCACCGTCACCGTTATCTCATATATCATTCTGCTCACCTGTTCATACGACGATACAGCTTGGAGCAAGATGAACATGTCATTAATATTCTTATTAATAAACGAGCCCAAACCGAAAGCATGTGGCCATGTGGGTGCTCGTTTCACGCTGCTGGCTGCCGAAAAATGGTGTTTCCCGATAAGGACTCAGACACAGGGACGCACCCTTACACGAGTTCGAACAAAAGGAGGGGTGCGAATAAGCACATTAACCGTTATTTCATTTTTATTCCATGCATAATTCATCACCCTCTCACAGATTGAGATCAAAGCAGGCGGCGCGCAGCAACAGCGCTCGTCCAATGAACGAAGCGGCGAACATCAACAAAAGCCTTCTCAGATGAAGAGATGAAGAAAGGATATATTAATTTAGCTCGCCTCGCTTCAGTTTCGGCCGGGAGGGTTGGAGTTTGATTTTAATTTGAAATGAAGCGAATGTTGCGGGAAAACGAAAAACATTTGCTATCGCTTTGCGCGTGTGTGTGTGTGCTTGTGTATGTGCGATTGAGGGGTGTTGAAATTGAGAGGATGGTTAGAAAATCAAATAATTGGCAATGTGATTAGTAAATTTTTCAAGAGGGTAAGATTCAGTAGGGATGCAACCATATTTATTAGAGCACTTTACGATTAATTTCCAAAAATAACGGGGTCCGTTTTTGTTTTTTTGTTAGTAATGTTTATTGTACGACGGTCATGTTTTTATAGGGTTGTAAGATCTGTTTTCCGACGGAATGGCCTTTATCGGTGGGGTTCGCAACTGTAGTAAAGTCATTTCGTCTTGTGTTTGTTGAGCTGTGTGCTGTTTTTATATATCTTGTTTGTTTTGGTTCCATCCCAGGGTGGCCAAGGCTAATAGCTTTGATGATTTTGGCACTCAAAGGACAGGAAAAAAGTTATTTGCAATTAAATTAATTGGTTACAATCTTAATTATTTTTTATGAAAGATTCCAGTGAGCGTAATATTCAATAAAGCTATCAACATGTTATTAAGAGTAGAAGTTTCCTTCTGCAACATTTTGAGGAATTAATCTGTTAACTAGCCTGACCCATCTTACCTCGCATTGTCTATCTTTGCATGACTAATATTAGTAAGCTGCGTGATAACTTTTATCTAGTTCGTTTATTTGAAAGGCTCAAAAGCGTTAGCCTTACGGAGCCGATTGCGTGATACCTAATCATATTTATTTAAATTGTACACCCAACAGGGAACAATAGATCCTATGGGAAGCACTAACGTCCGTTGTGAGCACTCCACGTTTCTAAAACATAGATACCTGCTATCAACTTTCTGCCAACGCTCATAAAATATCTCTGCTAACTAATCGCTTTTTCAAAAAGTCGAAAAATTAAATCTCAGCTAACTGAGACGCCCCGTCCCGTTCCCCACGAACATCATCCATCAGCGGCGGCAAATTTTCCACGACTAATCCTCCTTTAAGACGAACTTGATCCCACTTCCATCACTTTTTCAACTTCACGAACACCGAAACTGACGGCGGCGGCCACCGAGGACAGCAGCATCGTTTAATTCGGACATAAATCCAAGACGCTCGCTGCTGGCTGCGACATTCATTCAATTTCCCGGGATTTAAAAGCTTTAAAACTCGCCCCCTCGGTTCAGTGAAGCAAATTCTGCTGATAAAGGACCTGGGGCAAATCTTTTCCGATTCTTTCCTCGGACTGATTGGAGGGGGGAAATCGGGAAATAACACTCACCCAAAACGGAATGGCGTTTGATTTTGTTTATTCCTGCTGAAAGTCCCCTCCTATTTCTGTTTTCTATATTTTTCCTCCTATTCTTCTCTAGGTGACAGCGGAAACTTTCGGTGCCATTTTTCTTCACTATGTCCGGAACAACGGGATCCCCGCCAGCTTGCCCCACACGTGTGCCGGAGTGTGAATGGAGCGAACAAGTTCGGAAGCAAGGGAAAACTTTCGCCGCGCGAATCCGAGCTCGGAAATTTGGGAAATTCAATTCTATGTTCGCCCAGATCCAGATCCAACAACAACCGAAAGGAACCATCAATAACAATGTGCAAAAGCGCCTAGAAAGCGTTTTTAATACCTTTTTTCGCTTTCTTTTTCAAATGGGGAATAAGAAGATGGAAATGGGAGATCCAATCGCTTCCTGCTTTATGTCAATGAAGTTTTTTTTCCCGCGTCGCTTGCCTGTTTTCCCCACCGACAAAAAAAAAATGGAAAATTGAAGGATGAAAAAAAAAAGGCTCGGTCCTACACAGCCAATGAGATCAACCAAAATCGGAGTTCAGTTTACACATAAATCGCAAAAAGGGCAGGATCTCAGCGATGAGTAAATTTACCTTATGTTTTCCAGGTTTTTCCGGTGAAAAAAAAAACAGAGAACGAGAAAAGTAAAGATTGGATTCTCTCAGTCTTTTTGTACTACTCCTTGACTGAGTAAAATTTTTGTCAATTTTCCTCATTAGGCCAATTTACTCATCGGTGAGTTTTGGCACTTTCCCTCAGAATCGCGAATTTGAACTGAAATTTGGGTTGATCTTATTGACCGTGTGCTAGGCGATGGCGGTGAATGGTGTTTTTGGCAGCCTCATTCGGCGAGGTCGAAAATTGGTGCCCAGAAATTCGTAATCCAATTAAATGGGGCGAGCTTGCCGCTTTCGTTCCATCTGTTCGATCGGCCGCGCCAAAGCTCGGTCAACGGTTCGGAACAGTGCGCGCCCCCTCTTGAACGTCCAGACCGGTCCAAAACCCGTGTGCCATTTGGCCGCCGTCGTTATTCTCGAGAGCCTCTTGTGAGCGTCAATTTTCCTCTGTTGATTGCGCTAAATGGGCTCGAAAATTCGACTTTGGAATGTTTTGGTGGATGGTGAATGACGAAGATTACAAGCAAGTTTGAGTAGATTTTGGTTTTGTTCTAATTGGTGGAATCTGGGCCGGTGGCGGGTCGTTGGAAGTAGACTTCAGTCGTGAATGAGAATTTTTTGACTCGTGGTGGGTGAAGTCGAATCGATTAACTGAATCTGTGAGGATACACTAACATACGGATTTGTTTATCAGTACCGTTAGTAAGATTATCGTTAGTTCACATGGGTATAGTTGTGATAAATTTTTAAAAAAAGACATCCTACTTCTTCTTCCTGACTTTTTTAACGCTTCTTCCAGTTTAGTTTAGTGTTCCATGAAGCACTTGTTAAGTTGATTCCTTGTAGAGTCCACAAATGGCCGCCACGTAGGCTATAATTTTTGCAGTTAACGTGGAGTAACAATTTGAATGTTGCACATGTCGTAGAAGCTCATATTTGTGCACCTAAAGTTTTGAAGTGGTTCCGAGAATAAGTATGTCACAGCGATTCACCTTAATAATTGAGCGCTTTCTATGCTTACATTATAAGGCAAGCCAAATTAGACTGATCGAGGTAGGCCGTGAAGGAAACTGACGTGTTTTGTTTTTGCTGCTGCTTTATTTCTCGCATATTTTACTGTATGTTTAGTGAAAATTTAACAAGAAAAATGTAAATCTCCTTCAGCTGGTCGACTTTTGACGACCGGAAACTGTTTCAATAATTTTCCGTGTTTTTATAAAAACTGTGTTCGGTTGGAACAATTTTGGAACAAATGGATTTCTTAGATTACCGCGAATGAACAATCTGGTGATTATAAGATATAAACCTATTTCCAAATACTACTGAATACCAGACTTGGAAAAACACCCACCGGCACTGCGAGCCGTGCAATAATATTGCTCCCTGTTCAAAGCTAACACGCACTCGGTTTCGGTACCTCTTGTCGGCTCGCCACCGATACGAACAAGAAACCTGAACGCGGAGCCGTTTTATTCGGCTTGGTGCCGTGCTATGCTTATTCGGTGCGCTCCGTGCGGCTCCGTGCCAGGGTCCGGTGCCAGACAGAATACCGTGCTTCTTCTTCTTTGTTTCCATTTTCGCAGTCTACCTGCAGCTAATTTTTTTTTTCGTTCCTTTTCTGATTGACCTTTCCGGCGATACACTGTACCTCTTTGCTCCTATGGGAAAGCCCCACAAACAACTGTCATTCTGTGCGGAAGCATGGCGGGCTGTTCCGTACTCTGTCGCTCAAATGAAAAATCTCAAAAAGGCTGTTCATTAACTACGTATACTGTTTTTTGGGATTCTTGACCCCCCTGAAATTTTAAAATTTGTATGGACCATGGACAATTGCCAAGCACCCCCCCCCCCTCCAACCTGTCTACGTAGTTTATGAACAGCACCTAAGGAACTATCACACTGTGAAGAGCCAATGCCGTCAATGCGAATTAATGCAACAGCGATTTTCACCATGTAGCATTAATGCGGCAAATATAATTGCCTTAAAACCATAGTTTTTTTTTCCGCAAAGGTCAATTACAAGTTAATTGTTTTGTTCTTATTTTCACTGGCAAATACAATTTGCTTCACTATAACGTTAGGGGCTGTTCATTAACTACGTAGACAGTTTTTTGGGATTCTTGACCCCCCTCCCCCTGCGTAGACAATTGTCCATACACAAATTTTAAAATTTGTATGGGCCGTGGATAATTAACAACCCCCCCCCCCCCCTCTAAACTGTCTACGTAGTTTATGAACAGCCTCTTATTTAGAAAACTTTCTTTAGTTTACGCAGCGTGGCACAATATGTCGTAGACGAGAATGATGAGTGGTAAAATTAGCACCAGAGCACCAAAGAAGTTCTGTATTAACAATAGAAAAGGGCCCTTCAGCATTTGTAAAAAAACCGTTCTAAAGACCTTTCCTCACTAAGCGAAGGCCACCCATGCAAACCAACGCCATATCATGTAGGGGAAACTTTCCCTTATCCGATGATGGTGTTGGTTTGCGTAGGCGGCCTTTTCTGTGTTAGGAAAGGGCTTTAGAACGATTTGTTTACAAATGCTGATGGGCCCTTTTCTATGGTTGATCTAGACATTTTGCTTCACCCGGTTATTCATAATTTTCAACATTTCGAAAATGGCCAACACATCCGTATCCGAACGGACCCTGTTCCTGTCGAGAGAAATGACGGACGCAATTAAGAACGCGTTTTAAGTTAGCTTCGCACCATGGATTCTTATGTAAAGGGAAAACCTACTTGCCAATTTTTCTAAACTATTTCAGAACCAATTTCTTGAGTCCATCGAGTATAATTAAACTATGAGCTACTTGCTACCACTTCCATTGAAAAACTCAGTTTTGACAAAAACGCAAAAGGGACCGAGTATAGCGCATCACCAACAACGAACGATACGAAATCATGAGCTCCGTTGGCTCCGTGCCGCACGGTGGCGAGCCGAAGCCCGTAGCACCGCGTTTGGGTTTCTCTTTTGGTTCGGTGGCGTGCCAACATGTTGCACCGACACCGGGTGCTTTATCGAAGAAACCCAGTGCTGTGCATACATGAGTAGGTTGCCATCGAGCCGCACCGAGCGGTGTTTTTACCAAGTCTGCTGAATACGCGCCGGATTTCTAAATATCACTTTTTGAAATCTGGATCTGTGTTTGCAATACCATTATGCATATGATAACGGTAGTGATTATACACGGGGCTTATTGTATGTGAAAGTGACCTCCAATTAAACGTGAATTACTAGGAATTCTGATTGCTGCATCTGTTGTAGAGTTATCACCTTATAACTCCCAGGCTGCAGCTGCTTTTAAGCGTCACTTCAAGGATTATTGCAAGCAGATTTGTTTCATAAAGTCGAGAAAATTTCCAACGCGAAAGATTTTCTTTATGTAATGTGCGTCTATTGCCAACACCGACAGCAATCGAGTGGCAGGGAAGTGAGTCCACTCCTGAGAACCTATGAAACCGATCAACGCATGGGCCGGGAACAACGCCCTTAAATCCCTTCCGAAGGAAAACGTGAGACGAGATTTAACTCAGATTTCATCAAGCAAACAAAAAAAAATGCCAGAAGTGATTTGCCGAGATACGAAAACTGATATTTTCAAGGGGTAGGAAACTCGGCTCACCAATCTTGGGTCATCTTTTTTGTCAGTGTGCCACAAGTGTGCCGCAGGTGTACCGATTGTGCCGGTCACAGAGCAAGCTGTGATTGTTTGTAAAATACCCATCCCGGCAACCCGGCATTTCTGACACCTTGAATGTTTTGACTTGAAATCGCAAGGATAAATTGGATTGAGGATGACGCGGGAAGTGGCGGGTGTTGGTGTTTTATGTTCATGGGATAATAAAAGTCCTGTGTAGGGTTTTAAAAATGCCCTCAAAGGCAGACCAGAAAACTAGCCTATCGTGCTGTGAAAAACAACGGTCTTTCAGCGACCGGAAAGATGGGGTACATTGTTGGAAACCGACTATAGAGGATGATGAATAGACTTCTGTAGTTTGTTTTGGGTGAGTTGCATCATTATTTGTAATAAGGGTGCTAATGGGGTCTGAATAACTGCCTCTTTCTGTTGAGTCCACTATAGAACCTACATTTCGTATTTAGATCTATAAGTTGACTGCTGGTCTAAATTCCTCTAGTATATTCAATTAGAGGATGTTCCTGTATATTGATTCAAACAGCACGTAATGTTGTGAATAACTTCAATGACAGTTATCCAGCAGTGCTCCCATTTTATTTACAACAACCTAATGCCTACGAGATTGTGTCGAAGGTATGCCGAAAGTGTGCCGATAAATGTGCCCAAGCTGTGCCGAATCTAATTATGGCACAATGTGCTGAATGACTTACCCCTTGGATATTTTACTCATTTTCAATCCTTATTTAATTTGTTTACACATTTTGGAGCATAACAGTCTGCTGTAATTTCTGATTTTGTTGAACATGATTGCGATGATTGTTTGGCGTCTTATGGAATTGTTGAACATGTTACTTCAAAATGAACCTTCATTTTGAGGAGTTCTTTTCTGCCCAACTGCAGAATACTTTATATCATAATATTTGCCTGAAACTGGGTAGGCCCCGTGACTCAACTACAACAATGATACATAAATGAGTGATTCCAAGTGAACTGACTGCGTATTTTTTTTTTTAAATTAAATGCTTCCAAACCCCGACCAATGCATTTTGGTACCGTGGTTAAACAGAACAATGCAAAGCCGTACGAATGCTGAAGAGTGCAGCTGGAGCCGTAGAACATGGATCCAGAACAATGTGGAGCGGTGCGCATGCAACCGATACCCGAAAAGTGTGGAAACTCGTTAGGGGAGTAGCTGTAGTTTGTTGTGGAGCCATAGAGCATGAATCCGATGTAGAACCATACGAATGCCGAAGAATGTAGTCGGAGCCTGAACGCTGTTCAATGATGATGACAGAAGTGGGACCGTAGATGTGGTGATTTCTCTTAGCTTGTTTTGGAGCCGGAGACCATGGATCCAGAACCATATGGAGCGGTGCAAAAAACGTGGATGTTCATTAGAGACATAGTATTCTGGCTTCGGCCAGACATATCCCAGTATGTGTTACCTGACAAAATAACTGGCATTTCTACCAGACCGATGCTAGTTTACAAGCCGGATAGCGTAGACCGTTGTGATAGGTTATAATTCCAAGAGTGATAAAACATGCCAGGATGCTAAAGTATTCCGTTGGACAGTACCTGACTTCCATCACGCCAGTCGACATCAGATCAGATCAGATCAAAGTTGAATCGTGTATGAATGTGTTTGGTTCGTCGGCTCCCTCCTTCGGATGACAGCATGGCGATGCAGCTCTGGTTGTCCTCGTGCATCACCACTGGCCCATAGACGACCTCGCCTGAGGATATCTTCCATTAGCTTCAACAGCCAGAGTAGCTCCTGACTAGACTCGGATAGCGCAACGTACTCAGCTTCTGAAGACAATAGGCTGACACATTGCTGTGTCCTAGATTGAACCACCTCCGAGCTTCGAAACGAACCCGGAATTTGATTTTCGATTCGTTTTGTCACCAGACCACTCTGCATCCTCAAATCCTCCGAGACCGCTGGTTCCACCAAGCTCAAGCTTCAAGTCAGCTGTTGCGTTGAGGTAACGTAAAGTCCCCTTCGCTTCCGATCAATCCGCTTCCTTTATTAACGAGACTTTCAGCCTTAGGCTGGTTCATCGAGCCAATCCGCTTCGGTAGGTTGGCTCACCTTTCGTCCCATAATAGACGCTGCAATCGCAATATCGGGTCTAGTACACACCGCACCGTACAGCAAAGCACCGACCAGACTCTGGTAACGCTCGCCGGATGGCATATACTCCTCCTCCTGTTGCTTCACGTTTGGATACCCAGGATCCATGGGTATTTTCGATAGCTTCGCTTGGCCCATGTCCAACCTTTCAGCAATCTTCCGGATGTAGGCTGATTGGTTCAACAAGAAACTGCCGGAACACATTTGCTCCACCTGTATGCTGAGGAAGTTGGTGACATCCCCCAGGCACGTGAGCCTGAATCGTTTCGACAGGTAGTAGTAGAACCTCTCGTATTCGTTGTTGTCGGGACTCACAATCAACATATCGTCGACGTACAAAAATATGCAATACATCGTTAATTTGACATAGACACTGTATTTCACGTAGCTCTGCTATGGGTAAAATAGACGCCGTTACATTCTATTAAGAAATCCACGGTAGAATACAGACGAGTTTTTTTGTATACGACCTTAAGTTCTACTTCGTTGTCGACAAATTGAGAGACAATAGGTTCTCAGCAAAGAACCCTTGAAGCTTTTCTATATCTCTTGTCATTTGCGAATGGTTTGTTCTGGATCTCCTTCTTCATATGATAATGACGTGTCATCAGTAAATAACCGTGGCTTTCCATGCAATTCCATTTTAGCAAGATCGTTCATGTATATCAAGAACAGTAAGGGACCCAGATTACTGCCCTGTGGAACACCTACTGTCAATGGTTTTCTTGAGATTGAAGCGCCATTCACAAAATCAAAGTGAGTCCTTGCACTTAAGTAGTATTTTTCCGGTCTAGAAAAAGTACCCCCACCAATTTTTGAGAGTCCATTCCTGCGTACTAGATCCAGTGCGGAATCCATATTGGTAATTGTAAAATACCTTGTGTTCGTGGAGGAAGTGTGATATTCTAGATAAAAGCAGTTTTTCTAGTACTTTACTAAATATTGGCAAGACCGATATTGGTCTGTAATTGTCTGCTTTTTGGTAAATTTCCCATGCTGATAGATTCATTGAACACATATTTCAACAAAACTGAGTTTTTACTATTTAAAATTTCTTCGAGATGTGCTTAAAGAGTTCACGTGGTTGGCTTTCTAACGGACGCCATCTACAGCTTGTTATCACGTTCTGTTTGGCAAACCCTTTAATTTTTGCTTGAACAGACAGTTTCCTAGAATATGTGCTTTTCAGTGAATTGTTCAAATTTATCACATATTCTAAACGTTCCGCTGCTGATCCTTGTGGAATATTTTGCACAGTGACTTGAAGTGCTTTATTAAACATACTTCTGTTGATTATCACCTTTTCTAAACTCCGAATTTCGAATGGCTTCTCCAGCTTGAACGTTGATAAAATCATACTGTTATCGCTAATGTCTGTAGAGATAGTTTCATTTGCAGAACAGCTTACAGAATCTGGACAGATAACTTGATCTAATATGTTATTGCTAGCAGGTCTTGCAGGGATCGTGTTTGTGACTGTAAAATTAGAGGTCAATATATTCTCGGGTAAGAGTGCTTTTTATCAGATTAACAGGTATATTGATATATCCAACGATGATTGCGGATGATTCAGATCTTTCAATTTTCAACATTGCATCCAATCTTGGGAAAAATGCCGTACATTAAGGTCTTGGCAGGTCCCAGCGACATGCTATCGAAATGCAGAAGGTTGTAGAATACGCTGGCCCCAAGTAGTAGATCCACTTTGCCGGGAATGATGAATTGATCGTCTGCCAGCGGCTTGCTGGAATGAAGTTCCCAGTCGGAAATGTCGGCAAATTGGTGTGGAATCGGATCTGATATTTTTGGCAGCACTGCACAATCTATACGGACCTCGTAATCCGAAGTTCTCGATTGCATGTCGATTTTCTGGCGATCTTCGTTGTCAACCCAGAAATTCCTTTGAGCGGCAGGTTGATTCGGTGCGGTTTCAGTCCCAGTCTCTTAGACAGCTTGGCCGTGATGAAGTTGGTTTGCGACGCGGAATATAACAATGTGCGGGCGCTGTGTTGCTGCCCACTGGAATCAACGAGATTGACTACTGCAGTTGCGAGGAACACCGACGTAAAGCAATCACCGTAGGAAAGTTTATTGATAACTCCGAACGAGAGCTGGCTACCATTCGGCTGACTGGAGTCCAGCGACCCATCTGATTATCCAAACGGATTCGCTCGGTGACTGGGATTTCCTGGAACCTTTTGCAGTAGTATAGTCGGTGCGGAGCTTCGTTGCAGACCGAGCACTTGGATGGATTCTTAACTTGTTCGTTGGTGGTGACGAAACTTGAACTTCTCGATTACGGTCTTATTACTTGTCTCGTAGCGAACTTTGGAGTCTGAGCTTGGGCGGTTTCCAGCTAATAAGTTCGTTGTTCGAGAAACTCTAAGAATTCCTCGAATTTGGGTGGATTCTGGTTCGTGGCGATCTTATCTTACCACTGACTGCTGTCTGTTTTCCGAATCCACCTTGGCCAGGAGAAGGTAGACTAGTCAACAGTCTCGGTCTTCACGTTCAATGGCCTGCAAAGCTCGCTTGACATCGTCAGCGGTTTCGTGGAGCTTGCGTAGACTGGAAACTGAAGGCACGGTGGTACTCGGAATCTCGCAAAACCGTTGGATATGGTGATTTACGATTTGGTCCTTCCGATCGAAGCGTTTCTTGATAATGTCCAGGGTTCCTTCATACGCATTGTCCTCGACCTTGATGTACTTTAGAAGGGCGGTGTAGGTTTTCAGGTAGAACAACCGTTGAGCGTTCGTCAGACGAGGATTGTTGTGTACGGAGCTGATGAACAAATTTTAGAATGAATTCCACTCCCCGTGGTCTCCCGAGAATGTGGGAAGAATCCCTTTCGGGAGGAGTAGGTTGGAGGGAACTAGCGTAGCAGTTGATCCCACTGCGGGATTCATGCTCTGTTCTCCGAATGACAGCGGAGTTGGATTGCCTCGAATGGCCACCATTCGTACGGTCTTGTTGATCGATGCCTTTAGAGAAAGTTAGCGCCTTTCTAGAGCCACTTCCTCGTCGAGATGAGGCTCGATGGATTCAGTTTCCGTGCACAGATTCAGAATACCGTTACACACTCAATCGTCTTCACTTTTTGATTTTTTTTTTTTATTACCGAGTTTGCACCATAAACAGAATGTCAGCACAATGATAGAAAACGAGAGAAACTGATAACACTGATAACGCCAATAGCAGCAACTATTTCAATATTGTTCAATATTAACGCATCTCACTCCGACAGGTTTGACAGCTTACTGAAACGAACTCGATGTAATTTCGCCGTGATTAGGTAAACAATGGTGTTTCCTCAGACAAAAGCGGTTTCTTATTGAAATTTATCACTCTAAAAAAACCAAAATGTATCAAAACTTTTGGTTTATGGATACGTTTACTTCGAGAGAGTAATTTGGACCTCAGCCTCCATCTCTCCAGCGATGACCGATTGAAAAGTATCAAGTATGTATTGCACAATTTCACAGAGAATTTTCTTCGGAGCACTTGTTGCCGGTTGATATACGATCCACCTAACACCTTTTCAGTTAATGACACTTTTAAGAAACTGAAAACTAAGGATCCGCCTTAAATTCTTTAAGATCTCCACACTCCAATGTGAATTAGAAAATGGGTCACATCTTGGATTAGCATGTTACAGATTATTTTATTACAATCATAGGAAGTATGAGCGTGTTTTTAATAATTTTCATACAATGAATTCAACTTATTTTTAAGTTTACGCAGAATTAAATGATTTCTGTCAAAAGTAACTGTTCTCAGCGGTACTTTTTTCTGTAATTATTAATTTAAATGTATTTCTATTTTCTTCACACTGGGTGGTAAGGCAAAAGTTCTGCATAAGATGTAAATATAAACTTACATGGTTGTTCATAAAACTATCAAAACGGAATGTATTTGACGTAGACTACGTCTTCCAGGAAGGTACAGGGGGTAAATTGAAAATCTAAAATTGTGACCGTCACGAAAGGTGTTAGGTTTTGAACGCTTATAACATTGTCATCTATAGATGAAATTGAAATCCAAATACATGAATCGATAGGAAATAACTCTTCGAATCTGCTGAAATTATTTTAGATTTTTCAATAATTAAAATTAAAATTTAAAACATAAGTAAAATAAAACAGCAAAAAAGGTTATCTTCCATTTAATTCCACTTAATTAATTTTGGTATCCATGACAAATACGTATTTCGACTACAATGTGCAGTCTTCATCAGTGTCATTCCCACTAAAGAACTTTTCAAAATCTAACCCACCTAAGTACTCATCCCCTAGGTATAAAAGTGGAATGTTTTATCTAGATGAACGCGTCATTGGGACGGTACTAAATCTGGAACTGGAAATTTGAATGATTTTTTTTGACAATTCTTTGTTTTCTTCTGACGTACGGTTTTAATCTAAATAAAATTAAATCAAATAAACTGGTATCGAAACTGTATTCTTTTTCCTGGCCATATTTCAAGGTTTTGAACCACTAGATGGAGAAAGAGTGGGCAGTATTATCCAATTATGGTTATTTTTTTGCTACAGGTCATTGATTCGCACGAGCAAAGCAGCGCTTCGTATGATATCACTGGAATGATGGAATGATTACAGCAAGAATTGCGGGGCTGGCCTGTGAATTTCTTATAGACTCCGGGGCACAAGTCAACACATTGACGGAGCAAGTGTTCAAAACGCTCAATGATTGTGAGGAATATAGGAACAGCCTTTACAATATCCAATCTAGATCAGATCGGCCTCTCAAGGCCTACGCGACAACAGGTGAGATAACAGTATTGGGAACGTTCGAAGCTTTTTTGTTCGTTTCGGAAGAGCGTCCGGTGCTACTAGAGAAATTTTACGTAGTCAGAGAGAAGCGATCTCTTCTCGGAAGAGCCACTGCAACGCGATACAGTGTGATTTTGTTAGGCCTTCAAGTACCTGTGAGCACGGATTGTTCAACAAGGTATCTGCACCTGCAGAGTAATGCAATTGCTATGGTACAGTGGGGTGAGGCGTTTCTAAAGTTCAACATTCCACCGGTCGAAATTAAATACGACACAACGAAGCCTCCTTGCCGTAACATATTCTTCAACATACCACTAGCGGTGAAGCCACTCGTGGAGCAACGATTGAAACAGCTAGTGTCGTCGAATATTATCGAAAGAGTGGAAGATGAAATGGACGTATCGTTTTATTCGTCCATGCTAGTCATTCCAAAAGGGAAGGAAGACTTTCGTCTGGTAATAGATGTCCGAGGTCCAAACCAATATATTCTGAGAACGCCGTTTGCTATGCCGGCGCTCGAAAAGATTATCGCAGAGTTGGAAGGTTCTAAAGACCTAACAAACGCCTTCTTCCACATTGAACTTTACGAAAATAGTCGCCATCTGACATATTTCCTAACGGAGTTTGGAATGTTCCGTTGCATTCGCTTGCCATTTGGGTTGTGCAACGCCCCAGACATTTTTCAAGAAGTGTTGCAACGGAAAATTTTGGAAGAATGCAAAGGCGTTAAAAATTATCTCGATGATATCTTGGTGCATGGTAGGACCAAAGAGGAACATGATTTGAACTTGGCTGCAGTGCAGGAACATCTCACGGAACACGGTGTTAAAATCAACGAGCGAAGACCCGTAAATTGTTCAGAGGTAAAGAGTTTTCTTGGGTTGATTACCTTTGTTGATTGATTTCTGCTTCACCGGGCAACCAAAACAAAACGTTTACGTGCAGTGGCTAGCGCAGAAAGATTCCATTGGACCGAGAAGGAGGAAAATGAATTCGTGATGCTGCAAAACGAGTCATTGGAGAGGATCAAAACTTTGTAGACGCGTCGGCAGTAGGGCTTGGGGCGATGATTGTTCAGTTCAGCAACGAGGGTGTTCCCCGGATTATCGCTTGCGCTTCTAAGGCACTTACAACAACAGAGCAAAAATCCCCTCAGACGCACAGGGAAGCCTTAGCTGTTGTTTGAGGTGTAGAGCGCTTCTCTTTCTACCTTACGGGTAGATCTTTCGTAGTCAGGACAGATGCAGCAGCGAATGAGTTTATATTCAACAACAATCGCCGAATCGGAAAAAGGGCAGTATCGAGAGCCGAAGCGTGGGCACTGAGACTACAGCGCTACGATTTCACGATCCAGAGAGTGTCAAGTGAGAACAATGTTGCTGATGCTTTGTCGCGGTTGATTTGTTGTTCTCAAGCAGCGGAGCCATTTGAGGATGACCAAGGTAATCATTTGCTATTCGCTTTGGATGCGGGCTTGGAGATAACGTTAAGTGAGGTTGAAGTTCAATCGGAAATCGACGAAGAGATCCAACAAATCTGTACAGCGTTGAAGCTCGACAAGTGGTCTCGAAGCTTACGTGGATTCAAATCTCAAAAGAGAGAGCTTCACTACCTCGGTTCTCTCGTATTCAAAGCCGATAAGAAAGTACTTCCGAAATCGCTGCGCAAGAAAGCTTTGTGGGCTGCGCACAGTGATCACGTCGGGGAAGTAGCCATGAAAAGAGTCATGCGGGAGTTTTTCCGGTGGCCATGTATGGCTAAACAGACCGAGAACTTCGTGAAAAATTGTGAAACTTGCGTGATGCTCTCAAGGAAAAATCCTCCAGTGCCATTATCATCAAGAGTACTTCCAGAAGGTTCTTGGGAAATTGTACAGATAAATTTCCTTTCTGTATCTGGATTTGGTTCAGGAGAGTTTCTAGTTGCGGTGGATACCTATTCTCGACTGCCGAAAGTACAAATGCTGCACTTTGTGATATCTTCAAACTATGGGGCTGCCCGAAGATCTTGCAAAGCGATAACGGTCCGCCATTCCAGAGTATTCATTTCTGTAACTTCTGGGAAGATAAGGGCGTGAAGGTACGAAAAGCAGTCCCACTAAGTCCGCAATCAAACGGAATGGTTGATCGTCAAAACCAAGGTATCATCAAGGCCTTGGCAGCCTCAAGAATCGATGGAGTCAATTGGCGCACAGCTCTGCAACGGTTTGTGCATATCTACAATACCTTGGTACCCCACTGAAGGTTACACCATTTGAACTAATGGTAAGATGGAAGTAACGCGGCACATTTCCTAGTCTATGGAATGATACTAGGGAGGAAAAGTTAGATCGCATAAACCTCAGGGAGACAGACTCGGGATCTGAGTTAGCTAGCAAAAAGCATGCTGATATCGTTAGAGGTGCTAGGGATTTGGACATCCGTATTGGAGATCAAGTATTGTTGGCACAACAGCGCAAATCAAAAACCGATCCAACATTCTCCGTTATACAGTGATTGCAAGACAAGGTGGAAAAGTGGTTGTTATGAGTGGTAACGGAATTCAATATGTGCGAAACGTTCGTGATATTAAGAAGGCACCTCCTAGCTATGAAGATGAACCGGAAGAAAGCATACTTGGTGAATATAGCCATCAACAAAACAGGATGGAAACTGAGAGGCAAATGCAATGTTCGAATTACCTGATGAAGAAGAAGCAGAGACAGAGGTGACTCCAAGGTTTCAAACAGATGTTGTGCAAGGACAGACGAGTCGTAGCCTTCGTTCAAGAAGTTGTTTGAACAAACCAAAAAGGTACGACAACAATTTCATCTACCGAATTCATCAGTAAGGAAGTTCTACGATAAATTGTAAGGAGAAGCATATAGGCGTGTGACACGATCGCACAGATCTTAGTTCGAAATCGAGAGTCGAGCACTTGCTCGAACAGAAAGAACTACTGGAAATCCGGCACGAAGCACGAACAGTAACAAGTTCGTGGAGCGTGGAGCCATGATTCAAAAAACTTCTCGCTGGCATCACTGGACTTCCTATGTCACTAATGTTAATTTTGACGTCGGACGCGCGTTCCGGTTTGGTGGGCGCGTGACAATGAGATGAATTTTAAGCTTGGATTTTAATTATTGTCCATCATTTCCGCATTTACCCTATTCAGATAACCCTTTTGAAACTTGCAGCACAAAATTGTCTGGGTACACTGGCAATATACTGGAGTTGTCACGTTGTCCCCAGGTGTTGGCAATACCTTAACCTATTATCTTCAGGGGGTAAACAACGTCCTTGAGAGCTCAATTTTGGTATGTGGATACATTGTGGTTGGCCAAATTTGAGTGCTTTTGGACTTTGTTTACCTCCTGACGATAATAGTTTAAGGTATTGCCGAAGCCAACATCTCCCCTATATCCTTTGACCTCTATAAAACTGGTATATTCTGTAATTTCGCATTACATCTGACGTGTAACTCTGTTGTGTTTATTTTCATAGAAGCTGCATCAATCTTGGAAAATGCTGTTGGTTTAAACTAATCAAAATTGAGCCACGGATACTCCACATGGAATAACCGCTGGCTATAAGATATCTCCCAATCCAGTTCCTCCTGGGTGATGGACCATCCGATTGTTTGAGAAGAACTACCAGGTGTGAAGAAAGAATGGAAGTTGAAAAATGATGGAATGGTTGAATTTTTCCACTCGGCTTTAATTAATTTTGTTTTATGGGAAAACTTTCATAACAATGGGTGGGAGTGGTGGTGAGGAAGCAATGTGTATGCGCTTCAGAAAACCGAACCAATCCTGACAAGCACATGAAAAAGTTTGTTGCAAATGAAGCTAAATCGAGAATTATGACTTTAAAATCGAATAAAAATACCATGTAAATATTTTAGCCATTAAATTCTCAAAACCAATTCGAATAAATTTGCATAAATTGCTAAACCTCAACTGACTACGAAACGAACCCTTCCGTATAAGAAAAAAGTAGGCTTAACTCAGCCATCACACAGTGGCTCATGAAGAATGTGACTAAAGCCAATAATGAAATCTCGGTTGCTTTGATCAAAAACCAAGCCCATGGTTAGGGGAGAGGGAGAAGAAAATCGATACTGGTTTGCTGACTCATTAGACTTTCCAGGCAGGACATATCAGCACATATATCCTTCTCGGAACAAAACCCAAAGGATTACCGGTGTTCATAATGAACATTCTTTGGGGGAAGCTTTGTGCTTGTTTTTTTTTTGTTTTTCTTCCCATCTCGTCTCATCAAGTCGTTGAGATGCTCTTGCTCTGATCTGAAGTTTACCTTGTTTCCCCGGTTGTTTGGCTTTGATCCTTCCACAGCCACTACCACTATGACACCGTTCGTTGTCGTCATCCTAACGAAGACTGTGGAGAATAAGCTGGCATTGTACGGAAAGTATGTCTTTGGGTTATGAACGGACGGATGACCGAGTGGGCTGATCCCAGTGCGAGCGAATGTGTCAGGGTCGATTTGTCCTACCTGGCTGCTGGCCGTGAGGGGTGGGCTGCTTTCGTCATCGTCGTCTGATGAACTGACCTGGGTTGACGGAAAGTGGGAAATGAGGTTAGCCGCACAAGCAAGACTGCTCTGTAGTGTTTGTGCGGTGTGACCCTGATGAAAGGTCATCTGGACTGGCCAGGTAGAAATGGGTTGATTTGTGGGTTTCCCATTGTTGGTTCCTGCGCTGTTTGTTGAGTTTTGGATGGGATTTGGAATTTCATAAAAAACATATCCATTGTTGGACTTGTCCCGAAAGTCATCTGGGTATACATCTTGAAACAGCACTGCGGTGCTGCCATACGAAAAAGTTTATCCATATTCACATCTTTTCATGCAAACGGCAGACACATAAAAATTAATTCCAAATTAGCGCCCAACGTGGTTCGCCTCCCTCACACTTTTTCCATTTATATATTGGTAGCGTGTAGCTTCAACTTTTCCTCTCTTTCTCTCGCTCCATTAATCCATTAGTTTACTGCGCCAATGCCTGCTGTCTCATCTCGTTAAAAATTGATGTCTCTCTGCAGCAACAACGGAAAAGAACATACTGCAGCTGCTCATCTTAGCTAAAACTTCCGAACACGATGAGATGAGCATTCCGGGAAAAACTTTTCAACCCCCATCGGAAAACTCGTTTTCTCATCTGAGCCTACCAGACACGAGAAAAAAAAAGTTCTTCGCTTTCGTGGGTCCAACTTTTCCACCTGTTCATCAATTCTACTGTACTTAAGAGGTGCTCATATCTGCCGTCTTAATCACGCATTATTAGTGAACACCTGGCTGAGAGGGAGAGGAAAAAAGTTAGCCTAATGGCGTATCGCTGACGCCGTCGAAAAATGATCCCCCGAAATACGGAAAGTTGACACAAAGTTGAAAAAGTTTTAATAAGCGTACTCACCTTCTTATTCTTCACACAGTTTCCATTTACGGGCTCATCAAGTTGCTCATTACACTTGAAAGGCCCTCGAGCCCGCAGCGAACCTCCCCAACGACACGACGCACGTTCATTTTCGTTAATTTTTAATACGAGCTACATTTGTGTCGCCATCGGAAAATTACTTCGCGGAGAACGATCTATATGAAAATGGAAAATGGCGGTAGTGACATCCAGCAGAGAAAATCCATTAAAAATACAATGTCGATTCGCAGGGTCCTAAATTATTTACCTTTTGCCTGCCTTTTGATGAAGAAGACAGTCTGTAGCGGAGTGGTCCTTTTTATCAACATATTCGCGTAGTATGCCATGAGACGGTGATGGCGGCAGCCATGACGACCTTCTTGGTATGCTATGCAAGCTGAGAGTCTGGCTGGAAATCGACTTTGGAACGGTGGTGACTCGGCGGTTCTTTTCCAGGTGTCGTATTTCTCGTTTAATTGACCGTTGCCTCGAACTACCTCCGTCACCACCACCGTCAACCTTGATTTTCGTTACGGGGAGTTGACTTCCATTTTCCTTGAATCTACACTCACACACACACACACACACGCGTGCCCCGAAATGTGAAGGGCAGCAGCAAGTGAAAGTTTTGCCACCCTTCGAAAATGCTACCGGCACGGATAGATGTGTATATGAAGCTAGGTGCTAGCCCACCATGGAGAAACGATTATTTGGAACCAAAGGAGGGCTGTTGTGGCCACGTTGGGGCTTTAAATTATGGCCACAAGTTAGCCAAGTGGAAAATACATTTTCTCCGCTGTGATGCGGGGGATAATGGAGGTTTTTTTTTGCCTGCACCCCTCAATGGGTACCTTTTATGGTTTGTAATGGGAGCTATCAATCAGAAAGTCTAATTTAATATTGTAGACGAAGGTGTACTCATGAGTATGATTGACCGCCCACGGTTGCTGCTCTGTTATTGCCAAATCAGCTGTAATTACACAAAGAAACAAATGGACGATGCTTGGGACTAGCGATCATCCTCAATGTGTAAAAACTGGTGATTTCGAACTAGGCAATACCAACGCCGGCCGCGCCAGAACGCAGGACACTCGCTTTGATGGAAGCTTAGAAATCCTCTGCACTTCCACGAGGAATCACTGGGAGGGTAAGAGGGTAAGGTTTGCAGCAGGGTTCATTTTGGTAAATGATAAACTGAATTGATATCCTACCGATATGGAGGGGTTACTGTATAAATAAATGAAAAGGAATGATTTCACCCAA
The DNA here is from genome assembly GCF_037179485.1 of Ochlerotatus camptorhynchus. Taxonomy (NCBI): domain Eukaryota; kingdom Metazoa; phylum Arthropoda; class Insecta; order Diptera; family Culicidae; genus Ochlerotatus; species Ochlerotatus camptorhynchus. The sequence continues at coordinate 1,423,324 of NW_027040657.1, forward strand.
ATAACCAAGTGGAGCTGCACCAACAGCAACAGGCCTCCTCATAGACTATCTTCGACCCATCGCAGGTATCTACTTCCTCCTTTCGAGATAATTATAACTGTAGACGGTCTGCTTGACATCAACACGAACCTGTCAGGGCTTTGGTAGATGCTGCATGAAATTTGAGCATGAGCATGATTGACCGCCCGCGTCCGCTACTCCGCTACTGACAGATCAGCTGTAATTACACAGAGAACCGACAGATGATGCTTGGGACTAGTATTCACCCTCAATGTGTAAAAACTGGTGATCTCATACTTTTAAAAGGCAATATCAGCGCCGGCCGCGTCCAAATGCAGGTCAATTAAGGATTGCATAAGGAATAAAGTCTGGAACGCCCAAAAATGGTCAACTTTGATTGGTTTATTTCTGTTAAAAATGCATTAAAATAACTTGAAATGCTGCATTTGGAAGTTGAGTGTATATACAATGGTTGCTATGATGAGTTTTCACCGTTTGCTCTCCAGTTTTCAAAACGTCCAATCAAGAGGAGCAGCGTGTCAAAATTTTGCTCGCGCACTAAGAGAATCCGACGTTCTCATACGCTAATGTTTCAAAATTTCTGGATGTGATTAAATCGACCATGACAAACGTTTTAAAAGTATTCAGGGAGCGGCTGTTGACCGCCAGGAAGCCTGGAAGCGGCGGTAATCGTAATCCGGACATGGCATCGACGACGAAGAAGGTGGCGGTGAAATATAAGCGGAATCCTAAACTCTCCATCCGGGAAGTCGCTGGCAAGCTCAATGTCTCCCATACTACTGTGCAGCGGGCCAAGAAACGAGCTGGGTTGTCGACGTTTAAGAAGGTGAAGGTGGCGAACTGAGATTACAAACAAAACACTTAGGCAAAGTAGCGGTTCCGAAATCTGTATACGAATCTGCTCACAAAGTTCGACTGTGTCGACGAAACTTATGTGAAGCCGGATTTCAAGCAGTTGCCGGGACAGGAGTTTTATACCACATCAGGAAAAGGGAAGGTGGCTGAAATTGTCAAAACCGTCAAACCCAAGTAACCATTCAAGCTGAATTGTAAGAACAAAGGTTGATTATTGGTTGATTTAAGGTGTACGAAGCTGATTAACACCAGGCTGAATATACAGTTGATTAGTAGTGCATGAAGTGAATTGTATCCCCATAATTCAACCTCAGTAAGTTAGCTGATAAAAAGACTGAACAAGACTTACTTAAGCTTAATTCTACTCCACAAACCAGCAATATGCTACAAATATTCTGATAGCTTGATAGAATAATATGAATTTATTGCACAATATTGTTAAATGTCGTCAGTTGCATTTCCGACATTTTAGTTATTCTAAATTCACTGCCTACCTTTCTAATCCCAAGCATCACCAGCAGTAGAGACAATTGACAAGGAAGAGGAGCTTTTTAAGAATAGTTCCACCTAGAAATGGACTGCGACGACGTCGGAAGTATTCCTGTGTTTTGTCTGTTCACCACTTCATATTGCACTTAATTTTCATACCGCATTTCAAAAATAGAATTCAATAAAAGCACTAAAATAGCATCAAAATACATCGCGCACTTGTCTCCACATTGTGTTTACTGCACTTGAAATGAGAGGAATGTTTTACTGTCACAATTTATTGTTTATTATTCGGCATTGCTGTATAATACTCTTCCGGTTGCTATTATTCAACTTAATTTTAACGTGCTTCATGTTAATGATCATACCTTCTGCCTCAAATATGCTTATGTGGTCGAGTGGGTATAGTTGACGCCTGTGAATGAGCGACTGCCGGTTCGAATCCCGAAATGTAAAGGTAATTTTTAGACATATAATAACAATATAAATATGTAAATCCAATTAGTCAGCAACATTCTAAAGCAGTCTCATAAAAAAAATATAAGATATGAAGCGGTCTTCCATTATATTTTTTTTTTAATAAAAAATTAAGGCTGAACAAGGGTTGGAAAAGACTGTTGGTTAATGCATTGAAAAGCTTATAATTTAGATTGTTGTTAAGCTTTGGGCTGATTAAAATCACCAGATTCAGATGTTTAAAAGCTGAACAAAGGTTAAAGTGATCCATGTACAACAATTATTAAAACTAAGCCTGAATTAAAATCGTTGAAAGAACACTTGTTAAGCATCAATTTGTTACCAGGGAACTATCGAAGTTCCCGAAACAATAGCTCGTCTGGCAGGCCATATGCACGTGTGGTCTAAAAAGCGGCATTTTCATTACTACGGAAACCATCAATCAAGAGATCTACGTCCAGGAGTGGCTAAAAAGCGGCTGATGCCATTCCTAAAGCAACATAATAGCTCCGTGCTGTTCTGGACGGACTTGGCGAGCTGCCACTATGGGGAAAAGGCAATCGAGTGGTACGATACGGACAACGTGGTTGTGGTACCCAAAGACAACAACCCTCCCAACAGCCCAGAACTCCGCCCCATCAAACGGTATTGGGTTCTGGTCAAACGGAATTTCAAAAAAACTAATAAATCCATGGAAAACGAGCAGCAGTTTAAATCTAACTGGCGTTGGACGGCGAATAAGGTCGATGAGACCACTGTGCAAAATTTAATGGAAAGGGTTAAGCAGAAAGCACGGCAGTTCGGATTTGGCAAACCAAAAGAATAAACGAACATTTTTTCCTTTAAATATATGAATTGAACTACCGAAGAAAAATAAGAAGATTTTTGTGATATGAATTTTGACCTCCAATTTTGTCGACCAATTTTTGCGCGTTGCAGTCTTTATGTTGACGTGAAAACTCGTGTTGTACGAAGCCGAGAAATCCTCAACTCTTCCACGAGAAATCACTGAAAAGGTGTACTCATGGTGTACAAAGTGCTAAAATCGATTCACATAGCTATCTAAAAAAAAAGTAACGAATACGGGACGCAACGCATTTTAAACAAATTGAAAAAGCGGTGACAGACGGTGAAAGGGATTGAACGCCATAATGAGGTTTCGTTTCAACTCGATAATTGACGTTTCTTTCATTGAAAGTGAATGAGCAACGCAACGACGAGAAAATCCACAGCCAGCATTTCGTTCTAAGCTGTCTCCTTTTTCATTATCGTTTGTGCTGCTAGTCTAGCTAGGTGTTATAGAAATGATGCGCGTTGAACACGTGGTATGAAAGAGACAAAACTCGAGCTCATTTTAGAGCTTCGAAAATGTAGAGCCCTGTTCATAATCATAAATATTCACCAAAAGCATCAACCCCAAGTAGACCGGAATCAACCCGCAACACCACACAGCAACGCGTAATTGGTTACTTTGAAAACACCAGCAAAAACATACCCAAAACCGCTTTGAAATGTTCCGTTTCGCAACCAGCCTAAAACCACCCGGCATAATTTAAATAAGACAATATCCGACTGCGTGCACAATATTTTTCTCCTCGAATGAAAAATATCACCAAACTCGCACAGATGTCTTTCCACCACTCCAAACGCGTCACATCAACATATGCGAGTTGTGAGTAAAGCTGCTTTCTGGTTGCCAACCGAAATCGTCGAGCCCGGCCAAGCATAGCGACGTCGACTTTATGTTATATAAAAGTTAGATAAACAATGCCTCGTCTTCCTTGGTTTTCGACTGTGGCTTCGCGGGCCGTTTGACAACCAGCACCAGTCTCACTCAAAAGCACAACGCGACGCACTGTCAAGTGGAACTCACCAAGGAGACGAAAATAAAATATTTAATATAATAATGCTTTTCTTGTGTAACGAGCACACAAGTCTTGGTCGCCGTCGGTTGGATTTTGGATTCACGCACCCTTGAAAAGAGAAGTTTCCCCTTGTGGCCTAGAACAAATCTACGCACACGTACGCGCCTACTGTTGCCGACTGCTCGCGGGAATCCCTCCCTCACCTCGCCTGCTTTCTGGCAGCTGCCTGTCATCACGGAGGGGGGGGGGGGTGTTCCGAACTGACGAAGAAGACACCACGTGCGAAGAAGGGGAGAATGATAAATTTTCAAACCCTCACTCTGCCGCATCGAAAACCAGAGCCATTTTTCGACGTTAACAACTACTTGTCAGCCATCCTGGCGGACGTTCTTTTGGAACGCGTAGCACGTGGTGTCTCTGTCGTCCTCCTCATCGTTGTTGTTGAGAGATTGCTGTTCTAGCAAATTTGCATGTTAATGAGTGCTTTGTGGAAAACATCTTCTACCGGGTGCGATGATTCACGTCGCGTCGCGTCGTGCCGGGTGTCAACGAGGAAGAGGAAAATTGCTGACGGAAAACTTTTCACCGGAAATGCTCGCCCTCACCACCATGGGCCCCCGTTCTGCGGAATCCACTAATAACTCTAATTGGCTGAATCAACGCACCCGAATACCGCGGCAATTTAGCGCATCTATCTTGAAAAGCAGGGTATCAGTTATCAGAACTGGATCTGACAGTTGAAATCTCGACCGCCGATCGGCGTCGGTTTTCGTAGTCATACTGTAATAAGACGTACGGCTGAGAGACCCTCTTGGAAGACTTCACCGCTCGGTGAGTGGTGTGTGCATAATTGAAGAGCTTTTGTTCCATCGAAAAACCAGTTGGTGGAAGCACTCGAAGCGTAAGATGATTCCAGTGCGAATTTACTGTCACTTGGTTTTCATGGGCGTAGTCATTTTTATGGCTTCCCCTACAAAATAGATTGCAACTCCAGAATAATCACAATCTCTAGAATATACTTCAGTGTAAACCTTAACTTTTTCAACACCACCAAACTCCACAACCTGCTCACGCTCATGGTCCTCTCAAGTTCGCCCCGTTCCAGCCCTCGGAGTAGTGTGAAAATAAACCACTCGAAAATCCTTCACGCAGAGAATTCGGTGATGGGTGAGCCCACCGTTGTTGAGCTTCTGGCAAAACAGCCAACGGACCAAAGTAAAGACGAACAACCATGGGAAAAGGCCAAAGTCAACCTTCGCGTGCTCCTCGGCAGCAAACCACCGGCACTTGCTGGAGTGAAAGCGAAGAATAAAGGGGAGGACTATCAAATTATTTCGCGTCATTAAGTTTTCCCCTCCCGCAGAACCACCTCTTCATCGCAGCAGGCTCTGTTTTTCGGCTAAACAAATTTATCAAAATTTGTTTACGCCACACTTGCTTTTTGCGGCGGTTGAACTTACAGCCGCCACCGGTCGATCGCAGTAGTCATCGTCATCGTCTACCCTCGGCGAGCTTAGAGGAGCTCCGTAGTCGGCGGAACAGAAGTGGCTGTTTCGGCGCTTTTCCCGTGATGGTGGGGAGTCGCGATGTTCGGGGAAATTGAGTAATTAGCTTAGCTCTAGCCTGAGACCGGAGCAAGATTGATGAGAGGAGATTCTAGAGGAGAATGGAGGACACGATGAGTTGTTTGTATCGTGTGTGCCAAATGTTTTGACCCAATTGACTGCACTGCCAGTGACCTTTGCCGAGTTGTTTACCTGGTCGCCGTGGCAAACTAGGAGATTGTTTTTGCAATTGAAATTCTGCAGTTCTTTCCATTCAATTTCGCAAACGGTTCCGGATTGGAACTTTGCTCAACCGAGCATTTCCTTTTGCATTCATCTGGAAAAACTTTACCATAACTTCCCGGAGTGGAAATTCAATTTTCCCAATAAAGTTCACGGCGGGCACAGCTTTTGCGGACCCTTGGAAGAGTAATATTATTCCGGGCCTTTTGCCAATGCGGAAAACGGAAAAAATCACTCACCCAGTCAGTCATAACTCAAATCTATCCCATTTCCACCGGTGAAAGAGCAAGTGTAAAAATATATGCAGGTGGAACAGGATCCCCAGAACCCAATCAAAAAGTTGTGGCACGTCAGGCTTCGCAATTTGGTTCATTTATATCGTTTTCGCACGCCTGTGTGCGTTTGAATGGAGAGCCGAGCTAAATGGACTTACACGTGCGAGTGCGTTGGGACTGAGTTGGGAACATACAGCTTTTTTTTTTTTGTTTGGCTCAGTAGATCTCCCAGTCGACCCTCTGTCGTATTTTAACTTTTGTGATAACATGAAGCAGTTTAGTAGCTTTATGGTGGAAAATGAAACGTTTTGTAGAGTTAGACGACTTGAAATGCACTCCAAGGATTTCAGCGACCACATGTTAGGACTTTTCTGTTTTGCTCAATCGGTAATCGTGTTGGATACGATGGGTTCTATTCATGGTTTAGTTTTGGATTATTTGTGCCATGTGTGAAAACTAAATCTAATCCGAATTGTTTTAACTGTGGTCTTAGCTTACAAGTAATATCTTGATCAATTGGCACGGACACTCGTTTCAATGGTTCAGGTGCTGCGGTGAGGGTTGTAAATAATCTCCTTTGTCGAATTCTCGCTTTTGTTTTGACGTAGGACTACGTCTTTGATTTCTAAATGGGGGTACACTTTGTGAAAACCGAAAATGGAACTTGTAACAAATGAAGAAAGATTTTGAACGTTAATAACTCAGCTGCCCCTGGTCCAATTTCAATAGTTTTATCACCAATCGATCAGAAATATGGCTACGTATCGATAACAATGCTTACGAATATTGATTTTCAACAAGAAATTATTGAAAAACTGGTAAATGTCCAGCATTGTCCAAAAGCGTCGAATTAACTAACAAATCCACCAATTACCTACTTGCATATGTTGCTTCCCCAGCACAGTCGTCAGATAGTAGTAAGTAGACGAAACAAGTCGAAGTGGCATCCGCCTCCGATCCTCGGGCGCATGCGAATAGGGAGGATGGAATTGCATAATATTTTGCACACTCATCGCCATACTCAGAACCACACGCTCCCAACGACTACACCACTGAACGGCGCCGGTGGTGTAGTGGTAAGCGTGATTACCTCTCACCCCAGCAGGCCTGGGTTCAATCCCAGTTGGCGCCGCCGGGATGTTCTGAGGCATAACATCTCTGATCACGCCTTCCTTCGGATGGGAAGTAAAGCCGTTGGTCCCCGGTTCATGAGTTGATGGGTCGATAGGTAGGGTCCAGGTGTGGGAGCTGCCTTCCTGGCACGTCGGTAGCATTGGTGCTCAGCACGGAAAACAAGATCGACGGAAAAAACAAACCAAAGGAAAAAAAAAAAAAAGGTCTACACCACTGTGTGGTGGTGTTCAGTCGTCGAAATTAGTAGCAGCAGTAGCTTTCGGCGTGTGGCGTTGAAAATTGTTCTCAAGTAACAATGAAAGGCTGCCTGCAAATTGTTGCCAGTCGATGTTTTTCGTGAGTTCGTACGTGATGTCAACCGAACGAGTGGAAGATGAACCATTGGTAATAGAAATTTTGATTGGCAAGTGATCACTACCGTAGGGATCTTGAATTACTTTCCACGAGCAATCCAACGATAGTGAACTCGAACTGAGGGAGAGGTCTAATCTACTTTCTCTTGCTGGAGGTTTGGCCACTCGTGTTACTTCCCCAGTGTTCAGAATTGTCATTTTGAAGATGTCGCACATGTCGTAAATCAAGGTTGAGCGGTTGTCGTCGTACAGTTCCCCCCAGCCTGTACCGTGAGAGTTAAAATCTCCTAAGATCAACCGAGGTTCAGATAAAGCTGAGCAGATATCAGTGAAACCTTGGCGAGAAATCGCAGTTCTTGGAGGAAGATATACTGAGGCTTTTACCTTGGATATTTACCTGATATGCGCCAACTTCAATGCCCGTCACGCAAGGCAGATCGATTCTATAAAGGGAATGGAGCTCATTAATCCCGAGAAGCACCCATCCATACGAATCTGCTCAATCTAGGCGAATAATGTTAAAATCGTGGAAAGGGAGTTCGGTGTCTGAAGAAAGCCATGTTTCACAAAGAGCAAATGCATCAAAGTGAGTTGTGAAGTAAAAATTTGAATGCGTCAAGTTTCGGTATAAGACTTCTACAGTTCCACTGAAGAACAGAGATCATATCCCCAACCTCATTCGAAAAATTATCCATCAAAGGATGTGATCGACGCAAGAAAGGACCACCTAGAAGCTAGTTGCTTCAAAAGAGTTTTCACAAATGGAAGCACTAAATTAATAATGTTCCTAGTTGAGTCAGAGACGTTGAATATATTGAAGATGCTCTCCACTATTCCAGAAAACGTGAACATGGCATCATGTTCTTGCTGGTTATTCAGCTGTTTTTCTGGCTGAAAAACTGGGATATCTGGGGTTTTATATGATCCCGGAAGTGGCGGAAAGTCTTTGTTAAAATTAAAAGCTTTAAATCCCGACGGTGGGGGTTTTGCTACATTTCCGCTACCTCTTAAATTTGTCAAGGTAGGTTGAGAGTCCGTACGAGAGGCCTTACGAAGTTTTTGGGTGACGTTTGTTTTGGACCGCTTCCTCGTGTTGCCGTTAAAGACAAAAGGACTACTCTCACCAACCTCTGAGTCAGAGCCCTGATGGTGGAATGTGTTGTTGCTTTTTTGGGTGGTTTGGGAAGATGAAGCGGTCGTTTTCAAAATTTCTGCTAACGAGCGCTTAGAGCGAGCTTGCAAAAGACCGCTTTAGTTTTTCTCCCTGCTGTTTGTACTTCGGGCAATCACTCAGAGCATGCGGAGCATCCTTACAGTAAACGCATTTTGGGGTAGCATGACAAGGACCCTCCGTATGCTCCTCCCCACATTGATCGCACCGTGGTTTGTTGGAACAAAAGTCCGCGGTGTGACCTAGTTGTTTGCATTTCAAGCAATTCATTACCCTCGGTACAAACAAGCGTACAGGTAGTCGAACCTTCCCAATTGTGACGTAGTCAGGTAATGCCAATCCTGAAAAGGTCACACGAAACGAATCTGAGAGGGTATACTTTTTGTTTGTGAGCGACACTGACTGCAGTTGGATGCAGTCCAGTATCTTGACTTTCGGGAGGGCACGGTTTTTGAAAATGCTGAAAGATTCGACTTGTGGGGACGTAGACTCGATATTCAATCGAAGAAAGCTAACAGGCAACAATCCGATTTGCCTGTTTCAGGTCATCAACGGTAACGCGCAGTTTGTTTGACGTCACCTTAAAGATATCGGTTATGGCCGAAAAATGTTTTGTCACATCCTTCGAAATCCGAGAAATATTCAAAGGTTTTTGTTTGGGCTGGAAAAAAAAACAACCCACGGACCTTTTGAGCCGCTTGGGTAAGCTTTATGGCGGGGGGTCGCAGAAATTTTTAAGGGAATGGTTGGAGCAGGGGGAACAAGGGGGCGAGGGGGCGAAGGTGGGGAAGAGGGGGCAGGGGGTGAAGGAGGCTGTTGTTCACACATCCCCTTTGGGTAAGCTCCAGTGTTCTTGCTGGTGGTTTGATCAAGGTGCTCTTCAAGGGTATCCATTTCCTCAGAGCTATCAATCTTTTCAAATGAGTCCGATTTTTTGTCCAGGATGGTTTGATTTTTATACAGATGCTTCAAGATTGAACAATCAAGTGGGAGCAGGAGTAACTGACCCAGGGATGGACATGAAATCCAAGCAATTTTTGGGTGTTCATTCGTAGAAACTAAATATAAGAGTTCAAATATATGCATAATTTCCGACTGTCAAGCTGCTCTAAATGGTTTAAAGTCGGCGACATGTACATCCAAACTTTTTCAATCACTTCAAAAATTGTCTTGTCATAATCAAGTCAACTTATATTGGGTTCCAGGTCATTGCGGGATTGACGGAAATGAAAGAGCTGATGCACTAGCAAGACTCGAATCTTCTCATAAGTTCATAGGGCTAGAGCCCTTTTGTGGCTACATCGGTTGCATCTTTTAGAATGGAGCAAAAGCGTGGGAATCTTCAAAAGTGGAGGAAATTTGGAAGAACACTTCCATTGCTACGCAGTCGAAGTGACTCATACATCCAAACATTTCTGTGACGCAAAAAAGGAACTTTCTAAGAAAGATCTGAGCAGATATACAGGTCTTATAACAGGTCATTTTCCGACCCGTCATCACTTGAAGCTGATTAGAAAACTTCAAGATGATGTACGTCGCTTCTGTGGCATAGAAAAAGAAGACTCGGAACATTTGCTATGCCACTTTCCGGCAATTTTCAATAAAAGGCGTAAGTTCTTCGACAAGGGGCCATTTGAAATTTGGAGAACAACTCTCAGTACGGCAGTGCACTTTATTCGAAGTGTAATGCCTTGCTGGGATAAAGCTATTAGTCAAACAATGGCGATCACTCTTAATAATAGTGATACGGCATCTTGATAAAGCTAAAAAAAACAAAAGATTGGGAATATATCATAATAGATCAGAAAAATCATCCGAATCTCCATCCTGAAGAAAACCCAAATTCTCCAACTGTGCAACCAAGTGACATGGGTAGATCACCTTTTCGTGGTACGTTACGGGATGTAAGATCTACCACCGATTCCTAGTCCTGACTACTTCAAACTAGGGGAACAGGATTTTTCAGTAATCCAAGGAACACATCTTAGTCCTTGTTACTTTTTATGCCTTGTTGATAGTGACAAGACTCGGCTTTGCCCACCAAGGATGATCTTGAAACAAGGAAAAAATGAGTTAGTTGTTTTCATCTATGTGATTCCTAATCTTCTATTCGTTGTTCCCTAGTTTGAAGTAGTTAAGACTAGGGTTCTGATGCATGGTCATTATCGGTGTCATACCTTAATTTTGTTGCTAAGGAATCCAATTTTGGCTGACAAAGGGGCGCGCCTTTGGAGGGTGTTTCAACACTCCGAAGGGTATAAATAGCGGGACCTTGCGATAAATGCAAGAGTGGCAACTGTAAAAAATCGAAGACTTCATCATTTCTCAATAGTGATGGAGTAATACGACATGCACTAAACTAAGGACACGGGATATACTACAATAGATCAATTTACTGGTCGCAGTAGTGTTAGGTCCCGAACAGAGGAAAAAAAAAAAGGTGACATGATGACATTCTCGTGGAGCTAAACACGCCGTGGAAGTCCACAAAGCAGCAGAAAAGGGACTTAAGAAAGCCGTTACGACGTTTGCCCAGCGGAAAATCAAATCGGTGGAGTATTTGGATTCATCAAACACCTACCCAAGTAACACAAATGTTTAGAATGTCGTTGAGTAAACTGCTATAGGTACAACCAAAACCAGTCATACAAAGGTTATATACACTGTTATAGAACATGTGAGTTGCTTGGGTAGTGCAAAATAATGCAGTTACAAAGTCCTTTTGGTTTTACTTGATGTTAGCCCCTTTATTGTTCAGTGCTTTGGAAAGTACGATGAATTTAGCCAAATTGTGTCACTACCAGTACTGCAAGACTACTTTTCAGAAGCATTAAAATTTTTTCATGAAGTTTGATATGTCGCACGATGGGTTTGGTTTCTTGTTGAGAATTGGCCACATTCTCGGGGGCACTGGAACATTTCCGGGATGCCCAATGTGATCATGGACCATCGTTTTGGTATTATTGGTTCAACTACATCATTTGAGTGAGAAAATATTATGTTCACCGGGTGCAAAATTATAACAGAACATTAAAGCCGAATGCCGACCTAGAGTGACCCCAACGGAAACCGGAATAACTCCGGAATCATGTAAAGATCCTTTTTTTTCTTGACGGATTCAAAAACATGAATAGATTCCCGTTCAGAGAAATTATGTTTTTAGAGCTACTTGAATTTTGAAATCCAAGCTTATTTAGACGTTAGGCACGCAAAGGCTAAGATGGAACCTCCTTTTTTATTCAACCATATAATTGAAAAACCATTCCTAGGATGCATAAAATTATTAGGAAATTCACAAATCCTTCATCACTTTTCCCCTTCCAGATAAAATTCATCCTGCCCAACCACAAGAAATGATGACCACTCGTCATAAACCTTTCTCCTCCGTAAGCGGCCGTCATGAATTGGCCCGATCCGTTCTGAGCCGCTGTTGAGTGAGTGGATCTATTTATTTTATACGGGTGTGATTAAATTAAGATAGGATTTACGATTATTTCTTCATATTACAGCGCAGCAGGCAGCAGGCAGCAGGCAGAGTGTGTACTGTTCTGTTTTATGTTTCGCCACTTCGCCTCAAGCTGGCGGGCAAGCAAAGATCGACGCTTGCCGGGGTGCATGTTCCGAACCCCAAACGACTTACATCCGGTCTGTTGTTGACTGACTGACTGACTGACTGACTGACGGACTATGCCTCAGCTGCCCTATTGAACGGGGTTGAACGAGTCCTACCTCAAGCCACAGCAAGCAGTTGCATAAATTTTTGCGTTGCTTTCGGCCGTCCTCCTCCCACGTGCGCGCAGCTGGAGAAATTTCTGCATGAGAATGTGCTCTAATAACGGAATCATTTGAATAATTCAATGTGGCCTTTCCTTGGCGAGCCATTTCGCCTCCGATACATCTCCTCTCGTAAACTGTGGCATTTAACGATGTGGCGAGCGGGAGTGAATCTTTTCAGCATCCAATTTCCCAGCCAGCAAGAGTAGCTCTTTGTATGCGAATTTTCATAAACCACCAAGACTTTGTGTGGACCTAATCAGACTCCATGCATCGGGAGGGGGGGGGGGGGGGGTGAGAGAGAATGCAACATCCTGCCAAGAAAATCCCCCATTTGGCACCGCTGAGCTTAAAAGATGAGCGTTTATGTAAGCATATTTCAGACACTCTCGTCGTCGTCGCCCCCTGGTGGAGCGGAGATTTCTTCACACAACAACGCCAAGCAACAAATTTATCCGGCGAGGGAAATCCACTTTTCATGGATGATAAAATTTGCGGGGGTCGGTTTTTGGCTGCACAGACAGAAGTTTAGAACACTATGATGCAACGCAATGCATGTGGCGTCGGACGTACCAGAATATATTGGGAGAACGTCGTGTGAATGCTTCGAGGGAACTTGGGGTGTCGGCAAAATTTGCAAAGCTTAGAGCAGTTGCATGCAGTGCAGCGGAGACCCTGATAGTGAAGAGAAGTTATCGAAAGCAGGCTATCATTTCTCATTTGAGCTCGTTGCTGTGGGTGACTGCGGTAGGGGTTCCATGCGCATTTTACGATACAGTTTTTATTAGTTGGGAAATTGGTTTGAAATAATGAAATAATGAAATACAGGGCGGACTCGATTATCCGGAGTCTTGAAAAAAATTTCACTCCGGATAATCGAGCCCTCCGGATAATCGAGCCATCAAAAAAAAAAATTTTATTTGGTCTTATGTGGTCACATTTAATGTTTTTAGTGGTCCCATTGAACGCTATTGAAGGATTATGGAATCGGACCACTGGTTTTGTTGATATGGTCGGAACAAGTTCCGGCGTTTATGGGCCATGAGGCTACTTGAAAGGAACAAATCCCATTAAGCGACACATCAAATTAAATCAAAGTTTGATATCAAGATCAATGGTGGCAAAAATTAAGTACCTTGGACCATATTGGCCACTTCCGGGCAAGTTCCGGGTGCCCCGGGAAAGTGACCAGAATCGGACTTGGATAATAACCTATCATGAGGCACATTAAAATACATCAAAATTCGATAAGAAGGTCAATGGAATTGAACCCATGGACCAACCGCTTGAGAAGCGAACGTGTAGCCAACCACGCCATGGGACCCCTCAACTTGAGAAAAATCGTAGTCTCATTGCAATTATTAGTTCCGGTGCTCTAGGGATGATAGTGTAACAATTCAACTGATGGTTGCTGATAAAGCGGCTGCAGGCGAAAATGAAGACGAGAATGCGGAATTCGATGTCATGTCTGATGTTGACATAGTCAATGCTGTTCTTAACCATGATTCACATTTTTATGAAGAAGAAAGCGTGACGAACACCATTCTGGATGAAACTGCAAACATTTCTACGGCAGATGACAACCAAGATGAGGAGTACGAACAAGTTCCAGATCAATCAGCGCTGAACAGTATTGACACTATCATCACATGGGCTGAGGAAAACCAATTGCCGTTGGAACGGCAGTTTTTACTTCGTGAAATCAGGGGAAATATTCTTGACAAAATAGTTAATAAGGATTGATTTATGATCAAATTTGCAATTCTCTTTGTTTTTACTGAATCACTTTACTGATGAACTACTGTTTTTACTGAAATGATGAATAAATGAATTGAACTACAAAATAAGATAAGAAAATTTATATAAATTTTCAGGTATGAAGCCACCAAAATACCAATTCTCACGAAACCCCCCTTACACCCTCCGTTACTCGCGCCAACTTTTATAACACGAGTACTCGCGCGTTGTACTTTGTACAACAGTGTGAGTTTTGCAGCCGAGCTACCAATCGATATGAAACCAACGGGTATTCATTAAAAAACTTGTTTTTAACTAAACAAGCTAAAATTTGATCACAGTTAACCCACAAAAATGCAGATAATAGACAAAATGTGAATGGGAACCGCGTAAACGGTGTCCGTACTACGGACACCGTTTACAACATGGAAAATCTCAAGGGGTAAGTCACTCAGCACATTGTGCCGAAATTATATTCTACACAGCTTGGGCACATCCATCGGCACATTTTCGGCATACCTTCGGCACAGTCTCGTAGGTATTAGATTGTTGTTAGTAAAATGGGAGCACTGCTGAGCAACTGTCATTCAAGTTGTTCGGAACATTACGTGATTTTTGACTGTATGTTCAGGAACATCTTCTAATTGAATATATCAGAGGAACTCAGACCAGCAGTTCTCTTATAGATCTAAATGCGAAATGTAGGTTCAGAGTGGGCCCAAGAGGAAAAGACAGTTAATCAAACCTCTTAATTCTAACTAAACAAACTAAAGAAGTTTATTCATAACCCTCTATACTGCCCTGTGCGGCATAACAGTCCCATTAGCATTTTTGGCGAAAATGAGTTATACAATGAAATCGATAGTCAAGTACTGTAATTTCACAATGAACAGGAAAAGTTTCCTTCTTTGGTCAGAAAATGTCGCAAAAAATACCAAAACAACGTTGTTCCGTCCATAAGAGTCCATTGAGAAAAAAAACCTTCAACAGCAGTTTTCTCAGTTTGCTGTTTTCACGAATGGGACAACTATGCTGAAAAGGGCAGTATAGTCGGTCGCCAACAATGCTCCCCATCGGTTCCAACTCTTTCCGGCCGAAAGGCTAGGTTTCTGGTCTGCCTTTGAGGACATTATAAAACACTAAAACACCGGATATGTATTACCCTATGGATCACAAATCACCGAAATTTCGCACACCCGCCACTTCCCGCGTCATCCTAAATCCGATTTATCCTTGCGATTTCGAACCAAAACAGTCAAGGTGTCAGAAATACCGGGTTGCCGGGATGGGTATTTTACTAACAATCGCAGCTTGCTCTATGACTGGCACAATCGGCATACTTGCGGCACACTGACAAAATAGATGACCCAAGATTGGTGTGCGGAGTGACCTACCCCTAGGAAAATCTCGAGATAATGACCATATAGAAAACTACTGTCTTTGGTAAAGTTGTTCTAGAGATCATAATCTTTTTGCTGGTGGAGAGTAGTTCAGAATTTTCTCACTACGTAGCGCTAGAATACATGTGAAATTATCGCATGTGATATATCTCGAGATCATGACCAGATAGAAAATTACTGTCGTAGACAAAGTTGTTCAGAAGGTCAAGACCTTTTCGATGGTGGACAGTAGTTTAGCGTTTTCTCACTTCGCGGCACTAGTATACATGTAAAATTCTCGCATATATAACATATTTATAGATCCTTTCCATATAAAAAGTTACTGTCTTCGGCAAAGTTTTTCAGGAAGTCCAGATCTTTTCGTTGGTGGAGTAGTTCAGAAAATTCTCACTACGTGGCTCTAGTATATACATGCAATTTTCGCATATACAATAGCTCGAGATCCTGAGCAGATAGAAGTTACTGTATTCGGCAAACTTGTTCAGGGTGTCAAGTAGTTTTGGCTGGTGGACAGTAGTTCAGAATTTTCTCACTACACGGCGCTAGTATAAACGTGAAATTCTCATATAAAATATCTCGAGATCATGACCAGATAAGAAGTTACTGTCTTAGGCAAAGCTGTTCAGGGGGTCAAGACTTTTTGGCTGGTGGACAGTAGCCTAGAAATTTTTCACCACATGGCGCTAGTAAACGTGTACAATTCTCGCGTATGCTAAGCTCGAGATTCTGAACAGGTAGAAAATTACTGTCTGCGAAAAAGTTTTTCATGAGGTCAATGCTTATTGCTTGGTGCACAATAGTTCAGAATTTTCACACTACGTGGCGCTAGTATACACGCGAAATTCTCGCATGTAAAATATCTTGAGATTCTGATCAGATAGATTTCTCTAGTGGACAGTAGTTCAAAATTTTCTCACTACGTAGCGCTAGAATACACGTGAAATTCTCGCATGTGGTTTGTTTCGAGATCCTGACCAGATAGAAAGTTACTGTCTTCGACAAAGTTGTTCAGGAGGTCAAAGCATTTTTGGCTGGTGAAGACAGTAACTTTCTATCTGGTCAAGAACGTGAGATATTTTATATGCGAGAATTTCACATGTATACTAGCACCATGAAGTGAGAAAATTCTGAACTACTGTCCACCAGCCAAAAGACCTTGACCTCCTGAACAACTTTCTATCTGATCAGGATCTCGAGATATAGCATATACGAGAAGTGGTGAGAAAATTATTAACTACTGTTTACCAGCCAAAAAGTCTTGACCCCCTAAACAACTCGAGCTATTGAATAATGGAGAAAGTTACGTATATACTACCACCGCGTAGTGAGAAAATTCTAAACTATTGTCACCCAACAAAAAGATCTTGACTTCCTGAAAAACTTTGCCGAAAACATTTACTTTCTATCTGGTCAGGATCTAGAGATATTTTATATGCAAGAGTTTCACATCTATAGTAGTGCCGCAAAGTGAGAAAACTCTGAACTACTGTCCACCTGCGAAAAAGCCTTGACATCCTGAACAACTATGCCAAAGACAGTACCTTTCTATCTGGTTGGGAACTCGAGATATTTTATATCACGTGTATACTAGCGTCGCGTAGTGAGCACATTCTGAACTATTGAGCACCAAGCAATAGGCTTTGATCTCCTGAAAAACTTTGTGGAAGACAGTAACTTTTTATCTGGTCAGGATCTCGAGATATATCACATGCAAGAATTTCACATGTATACTAGCGCTACGTAGTGAGAAAATTCTGAACTACTGTCCACCAGCGACAAGGCTATGATCTCCTGAACAACTTTGTCAGAGACAGTAACTTTCTATCTTGTCAGAATCTTGATATATTCCATGTTGTAATCAATTAAGTCAAATCCCACGTAGTATGGTCACAGTTTTCGCGGTTTCCATTTACATTTTCCCTATTATCCGCATTTTTTAGGTGTTTACTGTAATCAAATTTTAGCTTGTTTAGATCAAAACAAGTTTTTTGAGGAATACTCGTTGGTTTCAGATCGATTGATAACTCAGCAACAAAATGGCAATGGAAAACTCATGTGTGTTGTACAAAATACAACAGCGCGAGTAACGGAGGGTTAAAGGCCCTTAGGTACATTTTTTTTTACGGGTCTTCAAAAATTTTGTTCGGTTGCCATTCCCCACCCCCCCCCCCCCCCGAAACGTGACGTAATTAGTTAACGGACCATCATGGAATTCAGTTTTTGTATGTTGTTGTGGCACATGATATGTTTGATTCTTTCCAGGTCATAGTTAATCCAAAACCCCTTAACCCCGGATTTTGTAACAAAGGCACACAAACACTTAAATATATAGTTGAAGATGCTAATTTCAAATAACAGACTGTAGTGGTAATTTTTATACGATAGATGGAGTAGATGAAAGCATAGAGTTGATAGTTCCGTTAGAGTACGGCAGTGTGAAGATTGTATATAGATATTAGAATAGCGAACTAGGACAACTTTTAAGGAAGGTACAAATCGGTTTTTTTCCATCTCTCTTTACCAAACTCCCCCTTTAGAGAGGGATGGTGAGGGGTGTCCCCCCCCCCGCCACCACTGGCAAAAAGAGATGAAAACCGACCCGTTCAAGTACCAACTGTGTGTTTGAAACAGTTCTACCGATTTTTACCGCACTTCAATTGTTATTTGAAGGAAGGCATCCAGTCGTAGGTTTGGAAATTGCAACTATTGTTTACCCCTACCACGATATGTGCTCCTGTCATCGTCGACTTGACGATCTCGAGGGGACACGGGTGGAGTAGGTGTTGCTACTGTACCTTTCGACCATTGACAGTAATTGATGGTATGCTCCCATCCAGAGTTATGTACTTTGACTATAAGTGCCAAGTGCGGTAAAAATCGGTAGAACTGTTTCAAACACACAGTTGGTACTTGAACGGGTCGGTTTTCATCTCTTTTTGCCAGTGGTGGCGGGGGGGGGGGGACACCCCTCACCATCCCTCTCTAAAGGGGGAGTTTGGTAAAGAGAGATGGAAAAAAACCGATTTGTACCTTCCTTAAAAGTTGTCCTAGTTCGCTATTCTAATATCTATATACAATCTTCACACTGCCGTACTCTAACGGAACTATCAACTCTATGCTTTCATCTACTCCATCTATCGTATAAAAATTACCACTACAGTCTGTTATTTGAAATTAGCATCTTCAACTATGTAAATCGTTGACTTCACGTAGAAGTAATACTAAAAACATATAGTCAAAGTACTTAAATATAGTCATTTCTCGATCTTGTCAGACTGAGTCGAACGATGTATGTTACTCGTGCTCGGATCGAAAGTCGGTTTTCCAAGCGGTTTATGAAAAATAATTTGCAAGATAGGTAAAAAAAATATGACTCCGGATAATCGAGCCATTTTCTCCGGATAATCGAGCTCCGGATAATCGAGTCCGGCCTGTAATGAAAGATAATACGGGATATTCTTCCGGAGATCCACGATTCGCAAGTAACTGCGTTTCCAGGAATGTTTTGGATGGATTTGATAACTTGAATATGCGAGATCTTGAAAGATTTTCTAAATTCATGATCTAGCGAATTTACATAATCCGGAATCTTGGATAGAATTCTAGGACTGGGATTTTTGGAATTTTCAATATCCAAATTGCCATAGTATTTTAAAGTTTAAAAACATTCAAAATTTTCTGTGCCCAGGGATCTTAAAACATTCTCAAAGAATACATTTCAAATAATTTACAAGAATGGATTCCTTATTGAACGCACTGGATTCACCTGAATCTTCCTTTTGATAGCAGCGATAACCCTCGGAATCTGAGCTGACCTCGGACGACCTGTGGCCACCTTCGCGGAGAGCTGTCCTTTTTTTTTCTCGGTCTAAAAACCTTTTGACGGTTCAACGGGACACTCCCACGGCGATTGAAATGTGTTTTTGCGACATTTGCGCGTGGGACAAATCACGAATACGCTGCCACTTCGTCATGGTGCAACTGTCAAACTATGTAAATCATTTTCTTTTATACACAGCCTACTACGGTATGAGCTATAGGTTACGTGCATTCAAAGAAAACCAAGGCATTGTATGCACAGGTGAAACGGGAACCTTATTTGTACGGTGGTGCAAACATTATCACGCATGCGGTAGTAATAATAATGATTGGCTCCTAGAAATAATTTTCTTTTGATTTGAAATAATTCCAGTTTATTCAAGATTTTGCACTCTTCTATTTTAAAACCTGTTCTCGTTTAGTGTTGCAATGATCGCCAATTACCTACCACATCAAAAAACACAACACATTAGTAGATCTTCAGTTGTAAATAACACGCAGCGTTTCTGTCAAAGTTAATTTCATAAGAATACGGCCTCCTGACTCTTTGACACTCGGGAGGATGGTTTGGGTGTCACCTCCTAACCATTTGTGCACACTGCAGTAAGGCTATTCATCATTTACACGATGGTATTTAAACTCTCTTTTACATTTATGAATTGTGTGTAAGTCCCTCTTAATTTAGTAAATGTTAAAGATAGCACACCAATGGTTCTTATCCTGGAGTACGCATACTCTTTCATACCATTCGAAAGTTTAAATTGCCAGATATACCAAAATTATTACAAAATTCTCAACGAAATTGCTTAATTTTCTAAAAAAAATGTTTAACGATGAATTATTTAAATTTTTGTTCAGAGTAGAATTGAGGAGTTTTGAATTTTATCAATCTATTCAAAGAGTTTTCATATAGTTTCACAAGTTAATGACATTTATAAATGAATGTTTCTTATCCTGTAGCAACGATTTTAGGTATATATTTAGTTTCGACTGGTGAATCAAATTCTTCAAATAATTTTGTATATTTGTTTGTAAAATTGAACAACTGATTTATTCTTTAATTTGTAATTATGACGCTGCATCAGCGCTGAACTTCCCTTACCCTTTAATAATTATAAAATTAAAATTTGCCTAATTCAAGCCATAAGGTATTTTTTACAGTTAGAGATTTCAAATGTTTTCCAAGTTTTTTTTAAATTATATTTGAGAAACAAAAGCATACAAATTTTTCAATTTGTTTATGTTGAAGACTGAATTCCGATAGTTAAAAGATTAATCAAAGGACTTATGTGAGAAATCTAGAACTTGAAATAATAACTGATCACATCTATAGGATCTTGAGACTTCAGAGAGTTTTTTTTAATTCAGAGACTATAAAAATGAATCTTAAGATTTTTAGAATTTTTGCAAACAAATTTTAAGAACTTAGAAAGCCTCTCAAGATATGATAAAATGAAGCATATTTAAAAGTTGAAATATGTTTATTCATTGTTGAGACACATTTTTAAGATGTCATGACAACATCAATGATTTAAAAAAAATAAAATCCTGGTTGAAATTCTCCTGCATGGACTTGGATAAATTTTCTTGATTATGACTGCTTGAAGAATACTATATTTAAGAGTATTTCGATGATGATTACAAAGAAATTTCGAGGATATTATACAATAATTCTGACTTGAATTTAATGAAAATAAAGACGGAAATTCTAGACTTTTTTTTTTTTTAATTATAGTCACTTCAACGCTCTTGGGTCATTCGTGACTTGTCCGGGGGTGATATTTGAACTCGTGACTTTGGCGTGAGAGGTATGGATGCTAACTACTACGCCGGGGTCGCCCCCCAAAGGAAATTCTAGACAAATTTTTAAGAAAACTAAGATTTAATTTTGAGGAGCAACTAAAGGAAAAAAAATGATGAGAATAATTCCAAAAAAATGTAGAAGAGAGTTCCAAGTTTTGTGGACGGCCATCTACCAGTGAGTTTATGAAAATGACGCAATTAATTCAACTTATTTAAAGATTCTGTTTTCTTAAGGTTCAAGAAGAAAAGAAAAATATATATACAGGAGATGCAATGTCGGCCTGAATGCCCCTAATTTGGGTCCATACATAAATTCAGTAATCAACTAAATTTTCAATAGCGACCAAAGCTATCCATTAGTACCGTCTCAATGACGCGTTCATCTAGATTAAATTGATAAATAGCTGATTTATAGCGATGGGTCCAATCTTAGATCCATAGGCCAACATTAGAGCCATTTCCCCTATATAAAAATATTGCTCCACGGCATAGAATTATGTGGATAGATCTTGGGCGGATCGCTTCGGAATTTTTTTTTAAATAAAAGGTCGCACGCTTGATCCAGTTTAGGATATATTATTGGCTGCTTGCGAGAGCGTAATTTCATTTAAAAAGCTTATTTAACCAGGGCTTAAAAAATCTTCATGTCAGTCATAGCTTGTTTTGATAGCCTGAACAAATGCGTTAAGAGCAAATCGAAACATTGAACGTCGCGTGAAAGTGGAGCTTTACGAAATTCCGAATTTTAAAGATCGTCGATTGCACTGGCTTGTGAGCAAAAAAACGTTGTCCTAGGTCCTTCCATATTGAAGAGATGTATGGTCAAATTGCTTTTTTATTGTGTATTTTGCGAAACTTGTCGTCGTCATCGGTGCCGGGTTTGAATGAGTGGCTCGGTGGCCTTAAAGCGACCGTTTTTGCTTACTGAGCAGAACATCATGAGTCTAACCTCAGGTCCATTCACTTTCAAGATACGTCTATCGTTTTATTTGTTAATATTCGTCTATTGGTTCTTTGTATAGTTACAGCTGTTCTGACAATAACAGAGTAGCAACCGTGGGCGGTCAACCATGCTAATGCTATACCGTGACTTTTCTGAAAGGCATGTTAATGAGATTTAAGAGAAATTTTAAGAAAAATTACAATTACAATCATGCACGAGAAATTCTGAAACACGCTTTGAGATAATCCTGGAATGATTTTAAGGAAAATCTCAAAACACTCTGTAAAATGTTGAGATTAAATTGTTTATGTACTTTAGACACCGATTTTCTCTCGAGATTCCGTGCGAAAAGAGTACTTAATGATCCATAAATTTTGTTCTGATGCTTGGGCATTTTTAAAAGCTAACTGTTTATTACAAATCTGAACGATTGTGAGACTTGATCTTATTCGAAATTCTGGACATTAAAAAATGATATCTCTAACATGGATTTTTTATAGGATTCCGTCGACAAAATTCCACTAGCGACATAGGAAATTCTATTTTTTTAATGTCAAATCGTCGCTGCACATTGTTGTACCTAGAATAGCATATTTTTTTAGATGAAAAAAAAAATGTTTTTTTTAAACATCTGGAGATTTCCCTTGGAGGCCTGGAAAAACCTGGAATACTCAGAGAATTTTATTTAGCAAAACGGTTAGTATTATGACCCCTTATTTTGCAGTATCAATTGCATCATTGCAATAATATAAAGTCATAATCTTTGTTGAAAATGAAACTTGCACACCCCAACCAATTCCGTGATTATAGGGCTGCTTGTGACCAGCAATTTGGTCGAAGCTAATGACGAGCACAATTCACCTCGTTCCCGTTACCCACCACTCCTGTACGGTTCCTCCAGCATCCGGCATCCTTCAAGCGGATCATCCCGGCGTGGTGTCGTCCGACTTAGTGGTGCTCTTCCTATTGTCGGGTCGAGTGGACCAACAACAAACGATACCATCTCTGGCATCACCGTCCGACTCAGAATGTGAAAAGTGAACTAAAGCTACAATTTTCGAACACCGAAACTAGATGGCGACCTACCTACCTACCTACCTACCTACCGGCAATAATGGTACAAGAGTAGATCTGGTTTCGGGCATTGTGCCCTGCAGCTCCCTTTTTCGGAGCCATCATGATGAACCTCGGTATCAGTGTCCGGGCAGGGCTTCGTGTTGCACCTGAAAAGTACAAACGGACGTACGGACCGACAAGCTCTTCGCAGCGACGACGACTGACTTCGACCGGGCGGATAGAAAAGAGAGCATCAAAAATATCTCATGCAACATTTATTTGATTAGATTTCGTGATTGTGTGAGCTCCTCAATCCAATTTTTCCATCGTCTGCTGTCACACACGGCACCAGAGTGCAGAAATACCGAACAAGGGAACCGAACAGCATTCCACGTGCAAGCAATAGACTGATGCTTTTTTGCGTCGTCCGATATGTGGCGGAGGGAGACAGAGAGTGGACCAGCATTGGAACGGTGAGCTCATGAGCTCACTTACCTGGATTGTGCAGATCTGAGTTGATGACGTTCGCTTCGGCATACTCTATATCCGGTCAACCAAGCGACAAGCCAGTCATCAAATGACATCATCTGACGTCGGACGATGTAGTCGTCCAAGTGTCTACTGGCGTCATTCCCGACTGTTGTTGCTGATACAGAAAAAAAAGAACCGGAAGTTACCAGTTCGTTCAGCAGTTGGGAATTGCTTCAACATGAACCGATTGGAATTATGCGGGTAAGGACCAAGTGTGAAATAATTCAATTGGAAAGATTCAAACTTTATCCTTCGGCCGCTTTTCTTTCCGTTGGTCCGGAAAGGGAATTGTTGCTTGAAGACACTTCTCACCATGAGACGCAACGTATTCAATTAGAAACCTCTCCGAAAACTGTTCTCCTGACAATTTCAATTAGCATATAAAATAAGCAGTAAATACTGTCCTTCTAAAGAGTGCGCATATCACATCAGCTTCACTCTGCAAATTGCCCCTTTATTCCCAAATTTAGATCTCATCAGCAAACATTCGCGTATGCAAAACATTTTCATAACGTAATAAGAGCCTGGAGGCAATCTCGTTTTCAATGATTTTTCCTTTAATATCTTCCGCTTCCAGCTCGTCTCACTTCGCTTCACCTCATCTCCACCATTCCAAGTTTATATAATTTTTATGCTCGAATATTATCGCTTTTATTTTCATTTTTCGCATTACAAACTGGCATGTATGGGTGAGCGGGTGGTGCATTGAACCAGCTCGGAACATTTTAGATGACACATACTCGCTCTGCATGTGTGACAAAAAAAAACGAAACAAATTTTGTACGCAGAATTCCCCCCGAAGGATTCAAAAAAAAAAAAAAAATAACTCACACACAATCACACGCATAAAAGTCGCTCGTAAACACCGAGAAGTAACTCTGCATGGAACGCCCAACGAAGTAGGACCTAAGGGTTGGAAACGCTAAAAATTCGGTCCCTCTCTCTCGGGGGGCGGCGAGGGCGGAGAATGAAAAGCTGCTGACGCGTTGAGCGACGACGATGAAAATGAAGTGTGTCCTTCCTGAGGCGATTTTACAGCGAGCAAGCTGTCTGGCCACCGAGTGACTGACTGACTGAATGACTGACTACCTATCTAGCAGAGGCAAAAGAAGGGGTGGGATGCGTCAGCGTCGTCCGCAGCGTGACGACAAAGTTAGGGAAAATGCGCTTGGTTTTTTTTTATGGTTTTGGGCGAAAATGTGGACCGAATTAAAGTGATTTGTGACACTTGGATGGTTTCATTTGTCGATGAGCCAACGAAGGGAATTTTCGTGGCTTGAAGGCATAGTAGATTGTGATTGAACTCTCAGGCGATATTTTGCTGTGATTTCAGATCAAGTGAACCTCCGATTTCCAATCCTTTTCGATGAAGCCAATATTTTTAACAACCTCAAAATTCTTATACCAAAAACTATAGGCATGGAAAGGCCGACCGATTTTTTGAGCAGTAATATTGAAGTTCATTTGTATCACAGAAAATAAAGGATAAGTTATAAAACTATAACTGAATTTTCAATAAGCTAGATGGCTTAATTTATGAATGCAAAAGCGATCCCTTGTATCTTAATTCCATCGAACATAGTTAAGTTTTATCCCGTTGGATAATTTGTATCCGGAGATAACTTCTCTGCAGATAAATTAATTCTGATAGTGTAAGCTATGCTGAGTTTATAACAGCGTTTCTCAATCTATTCAGAAATCTGGACATCTTGGACATATGTTTTTAAAATTTCATGCAACATTTATCTGGATGTAAAATTTTGTGAGATCATCCAAATTGATGTGACTAATGGTCAACTTAGGGTAGTTTTGTTGGTTTCTAGACTGGTCCTCGTTTTCAAGGCGTTTTTACAATTTCTAGCAGGGATGCCAAATTTAAAGACATGCTCTTGATGACATTTGAAATTCCGTGTTAAGACATGTTTTCTTGCACACACTTTGAATTGTTTCATATTTTGGGAAGATGTTTGCTTTAAAAATGAAAATTTTACTTCATATTTTAAGCTCTTTCTTGAAAATTTTGATAATGTTATCAAACCAGAATAATACTTGATGCAAAGGTTTCTATTGAAATATTCAATTAGCTGCAGATCTTTTGAATTATTTCAAATCAATCTGGATTTTAGAACAATTCCCTGAACATCTACGATAAATGCTGAGCGAAGTTAACCGACCTTCTAAGAAGTTTTATGAAGTTTCTCAAATTGTTATGTAATTCTCTAAACAACATTGTTCCGTGAACTGCTATGAAGACCACTGCAAATATACGAAGTTTCCTGACAGACCAAATCCAAGCTCAATAAACTTCAAACGAACTTACATGAAGTTAATACAATGTCCCAAACTATTCTGAAGACCCTTGAAATTTTTTACCCAACGGTAACTTAATTTAGTTTTGCATATGATATGCTATTGCAGGACGACCAAATTGTAGATAGCCAACGGTCAATTTGAATAAAACTGCAGTCGACCCAAACACATTATGCGTAGTGAAGCTGGTGTCGATCGTTGGTGGAACTGGAGCGAGGGGAAGAAACGGAGAATGGATTGGACGAGAGGAGAAGAGGAGAGGATTGGTGGGTTGAAGGATGATTCGATCATTCGATGTGCCAACCTCATTGCGAACAGAAGTGGAAACCACGATTCGGGAATTCGGAAGAGATTGTAATGCTAACGAAAGTTGAATGCTGCATCATGGACGACGAAACATATGTGAAGGCCGACTTCAAACAGATCCACGGCAACCTGTTTTTCACGGCCAAGGATAAGTTCAGCGTTCCGGAGCATGTCCGCACTCAGAAGATGTCCAAATTTGCGAAGAAATTCCTGGTTTGGCAAGCCATCTGCACGTGCGGGAAGCGGAGTGCACCTTTCGTGACCCAGGACACGATGAACGGACAGGTGTACATAAAAGAGTGCCTCCAGAAGCGGCTGCTTCCTCTCCTGAAGGCCCACAACGTCCCAACAATCTTCTGGCCGGATTTAGCCTCATGCCACTACTCCAAGGACGTGCTGAAGTGGTATGCGGACAATAAGATCAATTTCGTGCCGAAAATGTTCAACCCTCCCAACACTCCGGAGCTCCGCCCCATCGAGAAGTACTGGGCGATTATGAAGCAGCACCTTCTTAAACGACCTAAGGTAGTGAAGACAGTCGAGGAACTGAAGAAAGTATGGGTTTACATGCAAAAAACGGTTGATTCACAGGTTGTGCAGAATCTTATGGCCGGGGTTAAGGCCAAGGTGCGGGCATTTGCGTATGGACTGTAAATAAAATACGAGTAAAATGGTAAAATGAAGATTAATAGTTATTTCTCAATCCCTGAAAATGTGATGGCAATCGGATGGAAACGAATTTTGCGAATCAATTTTGTGTGTGGCAATTTCATCGTGGACACCCTTTAGAGAGATATCCGCTCGTTTTTTCGGATGAGATAATCCGTTGGTGACAGTGCGAGATAGCGGAATGCTCGTTGGTGAACCAGAGCAGACTCGTACCTGTGGATCGACCGGTCCAGGTCACCGGTTTGCCCAACCGGGCACTCTTCAGCCCGTAGGGTCTA
Source organism: Ochlerotatus camptorhynchus (assembly GCF_037179485.1). Taxonomy (NCBI): domain Eukaryota; kingdom Metazoa; phylum Arthropoda; class Insecta; order Diptera; family Culicidae; genus Ochlerotatus; species Ochlerotatus camptorhynchus. Next base: position 1,450,356 of record NW_027040657.1, read on the forward strand.
CGAGACCACGTGCTACATCGTAGCCCAGCAAAGTCGTTGGCCTACGGCCGAGGGTCGAGGCAGTACGTCGCCTATAGAGAACCGTGTCCGGCTCCCGGAAGTTGGACTATCCATCGCTGCAGGATTCACCCAGCGACGTCATTGGCACACGACTGAGGGTCAGGTATTGAAGCGAACGAACGCCTGCACGGCCATCGGGAGATGGATAAACCGTTCCAGCCGCCTGGCAAACTCATTTTACCGTCAAACCATCGGTGCCTGATTGGTATTCCCCGTCGACGTCGTGGGCACACGACGGAGGGTCCGAACAAACCGGGTCGCCGCTGCCGACCACCCAGCCCAGCGCTACGAAATCCGCCTACCGAACCGTTCTCGTCCACACCACCACCAACTCAGCTCTCTTGACGCCACCGCTAGAGTCAATAAAGTTGTACCGTAAGTTAACCCATATTTCGTTGTTTAGTTGAAAACTCTCCCCAACTGCTCACCAACGCCCTGAGACCCGGAAGGAAAAGAGGTCATTTGTGCCCACCCCAGACAGCTTCCTGTTGCTTTAGACCAGCAGTTAGGTGCTTTGGCTGTTCTTCGTCTGGGACGGTGGAGCATCTCCCGGGACCAACAAGTTTCAAATTAAGCAAAGTTTCCATAACTTCTATTCCATAAAGTTCCCCAAACTAGAACATCTGAAAATATTCATGAATATTAGGATAATTTTGGCATCTTAAGAAGTTCAGAATGAAAGAAGTTCAAAACATTTTGGAGAAAATTTAGAAGAAATTACGTTAGCAGAAGATCAAATAAAAATGTCTGACCGTTCAGAGAAATTCTGAAAAGTCGTGAGAAGCTCAAGGAAATCTTGAGAGCCTAGAAAAGTTGATAAATTTGCACAAGATCTTTAACGTGTTTACAGAAGTTATGTTTCAAAAAAATTCAATTAGATTAAGGAAAATTACGGGATCTTTAAGTGTGGTCAATGAGCATCTGGAAGATTTTAGGAGCTCTAGATAAGTTCTGACATGTTTAGGAAAATCACCAGCTGGCATGTGATTTTAAGTGTCACACAAGCTCTCACATTACCATGACAGCACTGTTTTTGTCCATTTCGACCTTTTGACAAATATTTGAACTGAGCTGTCAACCCTTCAATAGATCTTGTTTACTTGATAAACTTTGCCGAAGACAGCAACTTTCCATATGGGCAAGATCTCGAGATATTTGATAGTGAAACATTACCATTTTTGTATTTGTGTCATTAATTCTGAAAGCTGAGTAGGCTGCGCGTGCGAACGAACATGACGCTCGTTTTTATCTCGAAGTTTTTTTTTTTTTTTGCATATTTGGTTATTAATCCGGTTAACATTTTCGAAGATGGACAAGAACGCGATTATCCGTTTCAAAAGGAATCAATCCAGCCCTGCGAGAACTGCATCCCATTCCCACGGGATACTGGCTGTACTGACTGTGATTTGCCGCTGACATACGGTTTCGCAAACGAAGAGGAACCTTTATTGAAACCAAGATATTCCATTGTTCGTGGTATTCGCGTCAAGAAATTTCAAGTTGCTGGACCTGATACTTGGCTACCGTCACTCGGATCCAGCAATCGACTACAGCCGATTATCTTTTATCCCAAGCCGGAGGATCACTACAATTGGATACTTCAAACAGGTTCTACATAGGACCGGACTAGTTTATGTCGATCCCCATCAAGCGAACCGTCTTTGATTGGAACTACAATGCAACAATAGCACGAATACTTCCTGTGGATTCATTTGGACTAAATTGGTGGGATCGTATCTGGTTTTATCTATTTAAACTAAATTTACATGATTCTCATAAATTTGACAAATTCTTAACGGAGTTAACGCATCCCACTTTCTACACCGGTCTTCTACTGTTTCATGCAATATATACCTACGGTAGTTGTTCGTTGCAATAACTCGATCCTGGATGGCTACCATGAAACTTTCAGTATCTGAGAAGAGTTCACCAGCCACGTATTCGACGCCACTTTGTCGACATGTGCTTGTTCCAACTGATGGGGATGCGTCCCATGCAGCTCCTTCAGCTTCCAGTTTTTAGGTCGCTATTCAACTGGTAGTCTTCCTGCGCCATATGCAGGGCGCTGAATCCGTGGTCTGTCTCACAAACAGCACGGTAGACTTCGTGACGCTTGGATATCAGTGATGCCTCTTCCTCCTTCATTATGTGGCAAAGTGACTCTCTCGACGGCCGACTTTAGATGATGCATGCGATGCTTAGTGAACGAAACTCGTACTGCTCGTTCTATCGCCTCCAAGTCTGTTTTGGTCCACTTGATCACCCCAAAGCTGTAGGTCTACAGGGGCACGGCAAACGTGTTTATCGCTTTTATCTTGTTGCCGGCCGACAGGAACGACCTCAGAACACGATTGATTTGATACAAGAACTTTTCCTGCAGCTCCTTCTTGATCGTTTATGGCGAATCCCTTTCAGTTGCGGGAACCCCAGGTACTTGTAGGTTTCGCCTTTAACCATATTCCGAATCTCCTCCTGTTCGTTGATGCGGAAACTGCCAGTATCCACTACTTGACCCCGATGGATATTGACTGTTCGACATTTATCGACTCCAAACTCCATCCGGATGTCATTACTGAATACCGTTACAAGCTGTAAGCGACGGTGAAGCTTCTCCACTGTTTCCGCAAACAGCTTCAAGTCATCCATGTAGAAGGTGTGGGTAACATTTGTGCTTCTTCCTCCACTTTTCAAATGGTAGCCATAGTTGCATTGATTGAGTGCTCTGCTGAGGAGGTTCATCGCAAGGCAGAACCATAGTGGACTAAAGGTATCGCATTGGAAAATCCCCCTTCTTATTCTGATAGTTCTGGACCGTAACACCACTGCTCCGTCAGTAACGTGGAGAGATGTGCTCCACATTCCTATTGCGTACTGCATAAGCCTGATGACTCCATCGTCCACCTTGTACAACTACAGTACCTCGAGAAGGTGGGAATGCGGTACTGAGCCGTACGCCTTCTTGTAGTCGATGTACGCCATGCTCAGGTTTCTCTTTTTCTGGCTCGCCTGACCGACAATAACTGCATCGATGATGACCTGATCTTTGCAGCCTTGAGTGTTTTGCCGGCAGCCCTTCTGTTCTTCGGCCATAACGTTGTTTACATTGTAATGGTTCTGTGTTATCCGATTTATTACTGTTGAGAGCACTTTGTACAGGCTCGAGAGACATGTTATTGGCCTGTACTTGACTGGATTAGCCGTGTTTTGGTCGAATGCTTTTTCTATGTCTAGAAGAGCAACTCCAGTTGAGTGGCCTTCAGATTTGTTTGAACGAATTAAATTGGTAACTCTTAAGAGTTGATGAGAAGTTGAATGCCCATGGCGAAATCCAAACTGCTCATAGCGTTAGCGTTGTTATGATATACTTCGTAGATTGGATACTAGCGACACTCACGTCTCTTCTGAAATTCTCAGTTAGACTACTTTCAGGAATAATGCTGAGGAGTAAACATTGGTTCCAATCTAAACAAGAGTAACAGAAGCATGACTGTCGCTATTCCCGGCCACGCCCATCTTTACCATAACTAGGGATAAGGAAGGAAATGTTGATGTAGTACTTACTTAACGAGAGGCCACCGACTTAGCGACACCCTCATAAGTGCTACGGAGTTGGAGGGTTGGGTAGGGTATTCGGTTAGGATTCACCTCAAGTTGGCGATGCAACCAAAAGTATGTATTGTTTATTTGTTGTTTATTCAATCTCTCGATAGCCGGCTATCGAAAGAACATATTAATTTTGTTTAGTGATAATGAATTTTAAGAGTCATGACGGAGAGCTTGGGATTAAACCCATAAATCCAAACTGCTCATCTGCAAAAATTGAGTTCGGATTGATGTGAAGCATCATTCTATTTAAAATTATCTTTTCAAAAAGATAGCAAACTTATTGGACGGCTATTAGAAGCTTCAACTGGATTTTTATCTGGTTTCAACATTGGAACAACTTTTGCATTTTTCCATTTATCAGGAAAGTATGCCAAATGGAAACATCTGTCAAATAATTTTACCAAGAAAGACAAGGTACTCTCTGGGAGTTTTTTGATGAGGATATAGAAAATTTCATGATCACCTGGAGCTTTCATATTCTGAAACTGTTTTAGTAAGGTCTATACTTCGTCCGAATCAGTCCCCCAGGAATCATCAAAAATATTTTCCCGAGAGAAAATATTCAGAAAATCCCGAGCAACCTGATTCTCAATAGGACTAGTAAGACCCAAACTGAAATTATGGGAACTCTCGAATTGCTTAGCAAGTTTCCGAGCTTTTTCCAAATTTGTGATCAAAATTTTACCACCTTCTTTAAGCGCTGGAATAGACTTTTGAGGTTTTTTCAAAAATTTTGTGAGTTTCCAAAAGGGTTTGGAACTCGGGTCTAATTTAGAAACATTATTGTCAAAAGTTTTGGAAGAGAATCACTTTTTAATTTGTTTTTGCAAATCCCGCCAGATTACTTTCATGGCAGGATCGCGTGTTCTTTGAAGTTGTCTCCTACGGACATTTTTAAGACGGATCAAGAGCTGAAGATCGTCGTCTATAATAATTGAATCGAATTTAACCTCGCATTTTGGTACTGAGGCAGCTCTTGCTTCAACTATAGAAGTAGTCAGAGATTCAAGAGCATAATTAATTTCATCTTTGGTTTGCAAAGGAATGTTTGGATCGAAGTTATATTCCATAAATGTTCGATATTTATCCCAGTATGGTAATTGAAAGTAGAGCTGTTGGGATTAGAAATTATTTTTGGGAAAATTCAAAAGTTACTGGAAGGTAAGAGCACCTCAGTAATATCGGCTTCAGTGAGGTCATGGAGCTCTGCGGGCTTGACAATTTCAGCAACGTGACGAGCTAGCCTCGATGATCGGTTTCCCCTCTTGTACTGTGCCAACCGACCAATCTTAGTCCGAAGTGCGATTATTCGGCCCTCCAGGTTTCGCATCCATGCGGGTTTTTGTGCGTTGGGACGTGTACGACTTTCGACGTTTCCTTGCGGGTACGTCCGCAATCCCAACGTTTGTACCACGGCCATAGCTGCACAGTACACTATGAACTGCAGGTCCTCAAGGTTCTCAGCGGCTTCCAAGTGCTGTGGCTAAATATTCTCGTTGAGAATGCTTACTGCACTCGTTAGTCGGTAGGAATACTGCAGTTTCAGTATCCTGTGCCGGGACATGGGGTCCGTCCCTTGGAACTGTGTAGTCGCTGCGTCCATTCGAAAAGCTAGCTCGTCCCGTAGTTGCTGGTCTACTACTTGTCCAGGAGCGGTTGGCTTCTCCGTTGACGTGTTTGCCACTGCAAGCGACTCACGTCTCTCACTGGCAAGTGATGCATTCAGCCCAAAAGAACTCCTTCTCGACGTATCGCTCGATCCATTCCATTGTGTGACATGCTAGCTATCTGAGCTATCCTAAAATACATCATTTGGGCAGCTCAATAATAATCGATAAAATATTGTTTGAAACTGAATACCTATCAGCACTCCCGATCGCAACTATAGCTCCTTCGATGTCCTATGGGAATGATTAATTCATTCACCGTTATTTTACATGAGGCCAATGTTACCTCTTCACCTCTCCAATTTACAAGGAAGGATGAATTTATTGTCGTGAGTGATGTGATCGCTGATTACGATTTAAATTAATTAGGCGTAGCATACAAAAATAAAAGGGTTGAGCTTGGTATTGAACTTGTAACCTTCTACTTGGAAAGCAGAAACGGTATCCACTATTCAACTGATTTTGTCTTGTTATGCTGAACCAGTGTTGTGGAATAATGAATCCGTCGTTAACAAAGCATTTACAAAGCATGCGATTAAAACATGAATCGATAGTAGTTTAAAAGTAATTATGCTGAATGTATTCACCTTAATTCAGCAATATTGTAAATCGATGCAATAAAATCTAATGATGCAGCTGAAAAACATTTATTAGACGTCTAATAAAGCATGTCATTAAATCAATTGAAAACAGTCGAATTAAAGCGTCAATATGTGTGCAAATTACACTTATACAGTTTGTTATTAATTCAAACTTTTGGTGTTGAATCGGGAGGAACGTTAACGTTTATAAAGCTTTTAACAAGTAATTTAATCAGATCAGAATAGCGGAAGAGCGGAATAAAGGTGCATCTATCGACCACAGTGCGTTTTTTTCCCAGCGTATAATTCGACAACCTGTTTTACTCAGCATTGTACACTTCTCTTTAATAAAGAAATCAATCAATCTTTTTTTTTTTCTTTCTTTTATTTAACGTCGGTCTCTGTTTCGCAGTCTAGTGCCAATCACCGACGGACATCGATTGTCATCCATTGACGGAAATCGAATGTGCAGGAAGGCAACTTCCACACCTGCGTAGGATATCGCACCCATTCAACACACATGGGCCGGGACCAACGGCTTTACTTCCCTTCCGAAGAAAGACGTGACCAGAGATTTTTATGCCTTAGAAAAATCCCACCGACCTCGGCTGGGATTGAACCCAGACCCATTGGGGTGTTAGAACGCAGTCACGCTTACCACTACACCACCGGCGCTGGCTAGCATTGTAAACTGTAATACAGCATTGATTCAATATATTTGCTTATTTGTAACTCTGAATTGTTTGTTGGGTTGTCTCAGACGTCATCTCGATTGGAAGTGACGTTTTCATGTTATGATTTGTAGAACCATATCAAATACGCCATTTTGATTTTTTTTGCGTTTTTTAAAATGGCTGAATGAATGTGAATGATTGACCATAACAAACAATCATGCAATGTTTCATGCAAATCGAAGGTCAGATCGATTCATCATTTGTCAGAGCGAAAGTCAGAACGAGCAACTGAGATCTTGGAACTTACTCCTTAATGTATAGCAAAACGCGGCTCATTTCAGACTCTCACGTGAGTTTCATTCCTTCCAATACATTATTTCCATACCGGTTTTCTGGATTGTTGATGTGTTGAACTTACCTGCAAAGAGAGAGAACAAAATATAATTAATTGATGAATATAAATAATTAGTTTGTTAAGGGCCACCCACATTAGATCCGTTTGCGTTGCGTTGACGTAAATTTGACAGCAAGACAATAGATTTAGCTGTCACTTTGTCGCAACGCGTCCGATCCGGATCTAATGTGCGTGGGCCTTTATAGTTTCTATGAGCAGACTTTATTTTGACACAGATATCAACATTTTGTAGATAATTTCCATGATGTATTAAGAATTTTAAATCTGCATCTTATCACACCCCATCAACCACTTAATTCTCCAGGTGATAATTTAAAAATGTCGCAAAACAAATACACTGAACCACTGCAGTGCGAAAACCTCAAAACGGCTGCCAACTGGAAAAGAGATCTTCAACCTTTTAAGCCCAACATCACATCTTCCGGCAACCCTTCCGCAGAGTGATGGAGCCCCCGGAGCAGGTTTTGCTATTTCAGGATTAAATACTCATCACAATTTCAGAGTCATTGCCTCGTAGCTGAAAGCCGTGGGAGGAGAAAGGAATGAGGAGCTCTGTATATCTGTCTCTCTCTCTTTCTCCCACCTAGTGAAATCATTTGCACATCACATCCGCCTCGGAATTTGAATAAACGATAATAAAATAAAATTTAATGATTATTTTATTATAGCCCGAGCGACGTTGACAGTTGCTGCATGGAAGGCGATAAGAAGACGGAGCGAGCGAGGAAAATTACACTGGATAAACATTTGACGGCGAGCAGGGATCTGTAGGTATGTCTGCGCTCCGAAGACGAGTTCGAATGGAGTACCTTCGTAGGATTCCTCGGAAGTGTCCCCAGAGAGACGGCGAGCACAGAACAGGGAAATTTGTACTTGGAATCTATGAAGTGAAACATTAATTACAGCGTCCCGTCGTCGTCGTCGTTGGCGTCGTTCCCACTCTTGGAATTCGTGGTGAGACGGGTAAGAGCGCTCTGGATGCAAACTTCTGGTATAAACTATGGCGGTGGTAATCACTATTTCATGACGAGAAATGCAGTGCAATTGGTACGATGAGCAGAATTCGGTTGAGGATAAGCCGATGATGATGATGAGGATAGGAATGGAGATGCACTTGAAATGATGGCAGCAGAAGCTAAGTAGTTTCGTTTCGTTAACATCACTGAATGAAGTTCTGAACGAACTGTTACAAATATTAAGAGGTAATTCAATATTTCCGGAAATCATTACCGGTAAAAACTAATTAGGTCAAAAGGCAACTCTCTGTTGGCCTAGTAAGCCGTCAGGAAATTGTATTCATCCATTTGACCTCCCTAAGCTGTATAAATAATTCAACCTCAAAAGCTTCTAATGCTTCACGGCCATTAGGCACGCCCAGCATTGTCCAGCTTTGGGATCCATCCTAAAAACACCGGACCACCACGCAAAATAGCACATAATCCTTCCCCTTGCTTCTCGTATGAAAAAGAGTTCATCTTATACATCATCTTCCCTGAACCGCATGGGACACGTCCTGAATTTTCGGTGATGAAATTCAAAACAATCGTCCCATGTCGTCGGTCCTGCAGCGACCGGACCAACCAAGCAAGACAGAGACATTACCCGAAAAGAGCTTTCACCACATTGCCATAAATCTTCAGTAATCCAATTAGGACACAACAGAACTCATCTAATTAAACGCATCGACGGGCACCACAGCTTCAGCAGTAGCAGCAGCATCGGACGACGTCTAAAATCTGCAAACACTCGCTCCCTTCACAACTAGTCCAAAAATAGCCCCTAAGCTCAAAATCAAAACATGGTTCTTGTTTCCTTTCTCGGATTCCTCAACAACAACAACAACAACAACAGGAACAATATGGAAGCTCCATCCCCGGGTGTTCCATGATCTCGTCATTATCGCTCAGGGAGTTTCGGTTCGCACCATAATTCGAGAGCATCGCCACCAACAACGGAAGGATTGTGCTGTGTGCGCTCGAATTCCGAGAACGACGACACGGCCCGGACAAGGGATTTTAAAATGTTCGAACGTTTGGGCCCTTTGCACGTCTATACAAGTTGGAGTTGTTTGTTCCACCACCTTTCACTTCCCACCACTGGCACCATTTTCGGGGGATTGGTTGACCTTCGGAGGCGAAGCTTTAAATACCGTTCCAGCTGATGCTTTTCCGAATCTTTCTTCCTGGAATTTGGTCGAGCACGAGGGGGAAGTGGCTTGTGGAATCGTTTGTTGCTTCCGTCTTTCTGCTTTTCTGCATTCACTACCTACTGTGTGTTTCTGCCTCTGTGACTGTGTGTGCGACTTGACAAAGGGCAAGCAGGATGTGAAACTGAAAGGGAGATTAACAACAGACTAGGCCAGGCTGAGAGTTCTTTTATGGCAACATTCTTGTTCCCGGTTGCTTGCAAATTCTGAAAACCGATACGAGGAAAACTGGACAAAATAATAAATTCCTGGGCGTGACCCGAGTCCGTGAGGGTGAGGAAACTGGTAATCATTTCGATTGATAATCAAGGACCGAAGAGAGTACCGGAGCTGAGCCAAAAGTTGAGCAGGTTTCTTCGCGACCTTTTGGTTGTATAGTTACCTCTATGGCAGCATCTAGTAGCTGGTTCCCTCCGGATAGTTGGAGCACGCAACGTTTCGAACTCTATTCTTATCTGGTTAAGCGAATGATTAGAGGCCTTAGGTTCGAAACGATCTTAACCTATTCTCAAACTATAAATGAGCACCTTCCCTTAAATTCTTGCATGGTGTTATTGCAGCGTTGACGCCGCGCCGACCCCTGCGTTCGTGCCACCATAAGCGGCGTACAAGAGATTTGTGTGCTTAGTGGGCCATATTTGGTAAGCATTTGCTGTGGGATGAACCAAACGTAATGTTACGGTGCCCAAATAAACGACGCATCATAAATTCCATCAACGGTGTTGATTGCGTCAGACAGCAGGACGGTGGACATGGAAGTCGTCATCCATTAAGGACATGAAAAATCTACCATTGTCATTGGTGTTCGCAAGTGGTTTTCACGGGTTTCTACCTAGAAAAAAAAACCATACCACTGCAAGATCACTCACTCGTTCATGAGTGACCCGAGTAGGTGAACAGTAGGAGATATAGTTGACCTATTCTGCCCAATGTCCCTTATCAATCTATCCCGTACCATATCGATCGCTTCACGATCAACGGTAGGGCCGAGTGTTGGTAGGAAACCGATGATAAAAACATTGCACGCACTTAGATAGATCCCTAGAATTTTATATAATTTGGTCCGCAATAAACCTTTCGCAGGAACAGTCGCTTGCTTAAGTACACGTCGCGTGATTATTTTAAACCGTGTTAAGAATTAAATACAGTCTACATAATTCACCCCGAATAAGTACCGCGTGTTTAAGTGCTTTCTGTGCGCGTTATCCGACGACTTTTGAAGTGATTAAGTCCCTGATTGAACATTTTGGTCCGCTAGAACCGGATCGTCGGGAAACGCGAAAGTGAAGTGACTGTTTAGCCACCGCGTGGTCGCTGATTATTCTCCATAAGGGAGAACAATAGGACACGGGTGTCTAAAGGCTAAAGTGGTTTGGTGCTCTGCTGCTGCTGTTGCTGCCATCGTTCGTCTGTTGTTGCTGCCATCATCTTTCTGCTGCTGCTGTTCCTGCGGAAAGTGCTACGACGAAGTTGAACCTGCCATCGTAGATTCGACGGATCCAGACGGATTTGCTAGGCGATATCAGGATAGGTACTGAGAGCCCCGAGCAGGTTTGTCTGTGGCGCGGATCTCTGTGGCACGTGAGACCGATGCCGGCGAGAATTGCATGTAGAATGAGCCAATCGAAGTGAAGTGAAATCGATTTACTACCGTGAATAAATATTATACAAATTGCTTGCATGATCAAATTTGTGACGTCCAATTTATTTGAAGCTGAGTTGAGCCCTGACCATTCCACCATCTTGTTGGCTTTGTCCGTTTTGTAGGTTGGTTTGCCTTGTTCTTGATTTCCCATTTTGAATTGGTTTCATTGCCCAGTCAATACCGCGTGGTCGATTCGAGTATCGCATTCGGGTGAAGTAATAAGTGATAGTGAAAGTGTTCAATTATGCCAGCAACCGATGCTCTACGGCTGCTGCACAAGCAGGAGCGTGCCATGCGGATTTCCCTGGACAACATAAAGGAGTTTGTCCAATCGATTAACGATGGAGCTGATAGACGTTCTTTGAACATGCGCTAGGCTGGATAATATCTGGCAACAATTCATCGATATTCGGATGCGCATTGAGCTGATCACTGATGGCGTCGACGATGAAATTTCCACGGACGAAACGAAAGAAATGGAGGAAGCAAGATTGCAACGGCAAGTCAGGATCCAGAGACAACGAGATCGTGAGAACTCGAAGATAATTAAATATTTCGAGAATGAAGTGTACCGCTTGAAGGAATCTATGTTCGGGTTTCTTCAATCTACATCGAGTAGTGCACTGCAAGTTCAACAGCATCAACCTGAAGCTGTACCACAGTCCAAGGTGAAGCTCCCAGAGCTGAAACTGCCTATCTTTAACGGAAGAATCTCGGATTGGGTCACTTTTCGAGACACGTACAAGAACCCGATCAACAATGATACTGGCTTGTCTAACATAGATAAGTTCACTTATCTGCGAACGTCTCTCATCGGTGATGCGCTTCAGGAGATTGCATCGATCGAGATTTCCTCTGCCAATTACCCCATTGCGTGGACCGCCTTGGAAAATGCCTTTGAGAACAAGAAGTTGTTGGTGATGACCCACTTGGACTCGTTGTTCGCCCTAGAGCCACTCCGGCAGGAGAATTACGAGTCGTTAAGTAAACACGTAAATGGGTTTGAGAAAAATCTGCAAATGCTGTCCAAGATTGGTGAAAACCCGGAGGGTTGGAGAACGTTGCTGCAGTACATGCTCTGCAAACGTCTGCATCCCACAACACTGCGGCATTGGGAATCACACTACAATTCAAAGGAAGTCCCATCCTGAAGAGTCACTGTTCAGTGTTGCAGTCTATCTCATCTGGAAGGCAATTCCAGGCTGAACCGAGGGAAATAGTTCGTCCTTCCACTAGTCATGCAGGTATCCAGTCATCAGGATGCTGTCCATTCTGCGGAGAATCTGCGCACTCCGCATTTAAGTTTGCGAAGTTTTCAAAAATGAGATTTTCGGAAAGGGTCGATGCCGTGAGGAAAAATTCGCACTGCTTGAACTGTTTGTCTCCTGCACACATCGCAAGATTTTGCACTAGAGGATCGTGCTACCAATGTGGCCAGCGTCATCAACCACCACAAACTAAGCCAAAACCTAACGGTCACTCAACAAACACTCAGCAAACACAACAAAGCCACCCGGAATCCGCCACAAATGTAAGTAATGCTCATTCACACACTCCCGCCACAGACGGCCCCAGTACAAGCTACCACACTGCTCCACTTGTAAACACACAACATGTACCACACACTGTTTTGCTCTCTACCGCCGCTGTCGTCAATCTATATGATCAGTACGGCAATTCTTTACACGCAGTGCGCAAAACAGTCAGGTTCATTGAGTCATTTTGATATGAATATGAACTGCCATCTGCCTCATCATTCACTGCCTCGTGAGAGTCTGAATGATTGAGAGGTAAACGAGTCACTGACAGCCGAGCACCCAGTCAGTAGCTCAGTCAACACATTTATTTTGCTGTGATGGTACCCAATATTTGTTTTGAATGACTGAGCGTACATTTTCTATGGAAAAATGACTCAATTAAATGCTGTGTGAGCGAAGGCAAGCGGTGTGCGTCGCCTGCTCGTGAGTGACTGAATGTTTTTGTTGGCTCTTTCATTGCCTCGTCCTTTACCGTTTGGTACAAACAGTCTGCACAGAGCAATGGATTGAGTAGTGCAGTGCTTTCACACTCAGCCTAGGCAGTCAATAATTTTAAGCTCTTTTTACACGCTCGTGCATTGCTGGACTTTGGCTCCCAGCGATGCTACATGTCTGAACATATTTCCCAGAAGCTCAAATTCAAAAGAACTCGTGAGCATCTGCCAATCGTTGGAATTGGAGGGTCTCGCACTGCTTCTGCTGAAGCAATTTCGCTGAAGTTCATTCGCTCGTCACTAATTACGTGACAAATTTGATGTTCCATGTGTTGCCTCGAGTCACTGTCGATCTACCCACACGAAGCATCGACATTCGATCGTGGAACATTCCGATAGAAATCATCCTAGCAGATCCGACGTTCAACGAGTCCGGAGCAATTGACCTGATAATTGGAGCGGAAGTCTATCTGGAGCTGATGATTGCAGAACGCCAGTTCACTCTTGGAGATACTGGCCCGACCTTGCAGAACACGCTGCTGGGCTGGATCGTGTCCGGAAGCAGTCCGGAAGTATCAACATCCCTAACGACAGTATCATCCTGTGCCACTGAGAACATTGAAGAAGGATTAGCACGGTTCTTTGAGCTAGAATCGTGTCGCACCACCAGCACCCTATCGCTGGAAGAATCAGCCTGCGAGCTACACTTCGAGAAGACGACAACGAGAGATTCGAGTGGTAGATTTGTCGTCCAACTACCCAAGAAGCAATTCATGCTGGATTGTCTAGGAGAGTCGCAGTCTATAGCCATTCGTCGCTTCATGGCATTGGAGCGCAGACTTGATGCAGATCCAGCAGTGAAGAAGATGTATACCGAATTCATTGAAGAATATCTACGGATGCAGCACATGCGCCACGGGAATTAAGTGCATTTCCAGTTGCTTATTTCCTACCGCATCATGCGGTAATTAAGCCGGACAGCACGACAACCAAGTTGCGTGTCGTGTTTGACGCATCCTGCGCAACCACCACTGGAGTCTCGCTAAACGACGTCCTTATGGTAGGTCCTGTTGTTCAGGAGGACTTAAACGCAATAACGCTTCGCTTCCGCCTGCGGAAATATACAATAACAGCCGACGTCGAGAAGATGCACCGGATGATGAAGACGCATCGCTTGGACCATCCCCTTCACTGCATTGTGTGGAGGGCCGATTCTGGAAAACCCATTCGCATCTTCGTTCTGACCACCGTAACGGACGGTACCTCTTCAGCACCATATCTGGCAACGCGTTGCCTCAAGAAGCTGGCGGAGGAAGAGAAAAGAAATTTTCCTCCCGCAGCGGACACCATAATCTACGATTTCTACGCTGAAGAGCGTCGACAGCATCGAAGAAGGAGTGCAGCTATCCAAAGACCTCATCCACGTGCTGGGCACGGCTGGACTGACCTTAAGAAAGTGGAGTTCAAATTCCCGAGAGAGCATGGACAGTATCCCACCATATCTGCGGGATGAACGCTCATCTTTGGACCTTTCTGTGCGCGTTATCCGACGATTTTTGAAGTGATTAAGTCCCTGATTGAACAATTGGCTTGCAAAATATTTCGGATTGACACCCATATTGATATGATTCCGGTCATGTACCAAATTAGCCACTTCCCTCGGGGAACCCAGAACCTGCTCTAGGATAGCCAGCACATCTTGTGACGCCGAAAACGATTCTGAATATATCGTGCTGAAAAATAATCAGTATTGATATTGTCCGGTCACGGACACTGGAGATGGTGTGGCAATCCTCGGCTCGGAGGATTCCAGCTGATTTGGCTAATTCCCCCTGTGGGAATGCCAACAGGAACACACAGAAAGCTCGATTGAAAATCCTGCTTAACTCATAGCCCTGAAAAGGACTGTTTTGTCTTCGGCTTGTTCAAGAGGAAAAACGATGGTTTATAATTTCAACGGCGCTATAATTCGGTGTTCTCTTTACAAAGTTTGTGGACTGTATCATCGCGACGCCATTTGCCATTTAAATGATCTTTATTTCTTGTGATTGTGTGGTTTACATGTATGGATTTTCAAGTGACACAGATGCGTCTTTTCAACTTTAGTACATTTGAGATTTTAATTATTATTTACAGTTCCTAGTCCTATCAGGCCTATTTTAAAGTATGACCACCTTGGTGGTCATCGCGACGCCCTAAATGCGTTGCCTTAAGGCCATCGTTCGGACATTTTGAGCCGTTTGTCTGTGATTTGGGTGGTTTTCCAGGAAACGTCCCGAAAATCCTGTGAAGGAAAGCGAATATCGGGAAACAAATTCCGTCCGATTGTAGCCAAGGATTTTGTTTTCCTAGTGGGGTAAAATTTGGGTGGAAAAGTGCATTCAACTTCAAGTGGTGTGCTTTTTCCGGGAAAGTGGCATTTCCACCCAAAGAGAATATGCACGTGAGTGTATATGTGCGCGCAAGGAAATGCAATCTTGCGCCTATGTTTTCCCGGGAATTTCCCAAGAAAGTATACCATATTTTTATACCAGGACATTCTGCAGACTATGCACAACATGATGGTATACATAAACATAAGATTTTCGAAAATTTGTAGCATGGTTTTTCAATTTCCAAACCATGCGCCAAACATTCTCGCTGTAAATTCGTCACGGACATAGTAAAGAAGCAATCAGCAATTACGCATTTGTTTTACCACGTTGCCACATTTTCTTGTTCGTAGGTCCACGAGTCCTTTTTCGCTAGTTCGCTCATCATATCAAATTGATCAGGAATTCTTCCGAATGTCAAAAATTATATCGAAGACCTACGACGGATCCGAAATTGAAATTGAGATCTCCATATATTCTTTCATCATATCAAACTGAACAGGAGTTCTTCAAAATCTTATCTTATCTATCGAAGACCTACGACTTATCGGGAATTGAAATCGAATCCTGCATATTCCCTCATCACATCAAATTGATCATTAATTCTTCCGAATAATCAGAAATTATATATAAAACGTATGACTAATCGGAAATTGAAAATGAGTTCTCCATATATTCCACCAACACATCAAATTGATCATAAATCCTTCTGTAGACATTCGGGCAGATAGAATATATTTCAAAATACAAGGATGGTCAAAAATTCTTCCAAACTATCAGAAGTTATATGGAAATTCTTCGATTGATTGCAAATTGAAATCAAATTCTCCATTAATTCCTTGATCATATCATATTGGAATTATCAGGAATTATTCCGAATAATAAGAAATTATATCGGAAAATGAAATCGAGTTCTCCATATGTTCCCTCATCACATCAAATTGATCAGGATTTCTTCCAAATTATCAGAATTGATATCGAACACGTATGACTAATTGGAAATTGAAATTGAGTTCTCCATATATTCCATCAACATATCAAATTAATCAGAAATCCTTCTGAAGAACTTCGGGCAGTTTTAATGTATTTCAAAATACAAGGATGATCAGGAATTATTTCGAAATTTCACCGAATTATCAGAAGTTATATGGAAACCCTATGACTGATTGGAAATTGAAATCGATTTCACCATAATGTGTACCCTATGTACCATATCAAAGTGTTCAGAAATTCTTCCGGATTATCAGAAATTATATTGAAGGTCTTCGACTAATAGAACAATTGCAACCAAGTTTCCATATATATCTCAATCAAATCAGGTTGATCAGGAATTCTTTCGAATTATCAGAAATTATAAAAAAAAAAACTTCCTGATCAGAAATTAAAATCGAGTTGTCCTTATGCCCTTACCATATCAAATTGATCAGGAATTCTTTCGTGTGACCAAAAATTGTATCGAATACCTACGAATGGTGGGAAATTGAAATCGAGTTTTATCAGGACATCTTCCGAATTATCAGAAATTATATCGAACACATACGGCTAATTGGAAATTAAAATTGAGTTCCCCAAATATTCCCTCATCATATCAGATTTATAAGGAATTCTTCCGAATCAGCAGAAATTATAAAAAAGACCAATTACTGATCGGAAATTGAATTCGAGGTCTTTGAATATTTCCTCATCATATCAAAGTGATCAGGAATTCTTCCGAATTATCAGAAATTAAATCGAAAATCTACGACTGATCGGAAATTGAAATCAATTCTCCGTACATTCATCACATCAAATTGATCAGGAATTCTTGCGAATTATCAGAAATTATACCTAACACGTATGACTAATCGGAAATTGAAATTGAGTTCTCCATATATTCCATCAATATATCAAATTGATCAGAAATCCTTCTGAAGACATTCGGGAAGTTAGACTGATTTTAAAAATACAAGGATGGTCAGGAATTATTTTGAAATTCTTCCAAATTATCAGAGGTTATATGGAATCCCTACGACTGATTTGAAATTGAAATCGCATTCTCCATTAATTCCCTCATCATATCATATTGATCAGAATTGTTTACGAATTATCAGAAATTGCCACTGATTGGAAATTGAAATCGAGTTCTCCATATATTCCATCATCACATCAATTGATCAGGAATTCTCCCGAATTATAAGAAATAACATCGAAGACCTACTACTGACGGGAAATTGAAATTGAGTTCTCCATATTTTCCATCACCATATCAAATTGATCAGAAATTCTTCTGAAGATCTTCGGGCAGTTAGAATGTATTTCAAAATACAACGATAGTCAGGAAATATTTCGAAATTCTTCCGAATTATCAGAAGTTAGTTGGAAGCTTTACGGCTGATCAGAAATTGGTATCGAGTTCTCCGTATATTTTCTTATCATGTTTAATTGATCATAAATTCATCTGAAGATCTTTTCAGTTGGAATGTATTTCAAAATATAAGGATCTCAGGAATAATGTCGCCACCTTCAAATGACCAAAAATTGAATCTACATCGTTTGAATAGTATCCCACCATATAAGAATGATCAGGAATTATTCCAAATTCTCGCATCATATAAAATTCTTTCGAATCATCAGAAATTATATAGAAGGATTACGGCTGATCAGAATTTTTTTCTCCGAAACACTTTTTATTGTAATTCTGGTTTATTGTAAGAATTTCAATCACATGAATAGTGCATCGCAATTTCATAAAAATAATAATTAGGAAGTCATTATCCAATCTTAATCTAAAGAATTTGAGTGTGTGTGGGTGAAAACAAATATAGCAGGTGAAACTTTTATATTCAATCAACGCATGCTGATTTCATTCATTTCTGATTCAGAAAATGAGAGCATTCTGCTCGCAGTCATTGGTGTAAATGAGACATTGCAGTTTATTTAAAAAAAATTGTTTTCTTAGGACTAAACCAAATAAATCAAGTAAAAATCAGCAGAATCGCTTCAAAGATTTTTTACTTAGTCTAGTCACACGATAAAAGCGCAAGAGGTGATGTCTATATAAAACACATATGTTATGGTAAATATAATTGGCTAGCGCAACTTAATTATAATTATAACGCAACCTACTAATTGGGGCATGTTGTAAATAAATTTCATCCTTCCAACGAATGGATTTTTTTTATGTTTCCATCATCAATTAACAAAATTTATTATTCTGGGGTATTTAATTGTGTGAAAAAAGGGCATAAAATGAGATCTCATACTCCCAATGCAGATGCAATTTTTTGGAGAATCTTTACATTCTACTTTCAAAAAACTCATGGGCTCTTTAGAAAAAGCTTGATACTGTTAATAGAATTGTACACCATATTCTTGATAAAATTCCCAATTTTTGCAAACATCTTTTTTTTTTGGGAAAAAATAGAATGTCAACTTATTTTTAGTTATCTTACGTTTCTCTTCTACACACCATACTTGGGATGATAAAACATGGATAAAATGTATTCGAAAAACAAGAACATTACTTGTATCATATAATGAAGTTATAATTCGGTATTGCAACTCTTAATTACCTGTTTATAACACATTTATAACTGATGGTATTTGATGAAAATTTGCTAGTCATGTGTACCACTGAAATATAACTTATTACTTTCATATTTTAAATAAGTTATATTTAAGATGTATTCATATTTGCTCACGTTTCTAAAACTGACATACGAAAAGATGTTTTTTATAAGGCTAGCAAGTTTTCACCAAGTTTTTTTATAAATATGTTGTAAACCGATAATTGAGACATTCAATACCGAATTATAACTTCAAGATAAACAGCATGTCAGAAAGGTTGAATACTTCACAAAAACAATACAACGGGTATAAAACAAGACGTTTTGCAAGCAATTAATATAGAACTTATTCACAACTGGGATTTGTTTTATTTGTCAAGAACGATGTTACAAGTGATACTTGGGAACGGACCGTCAGAAAATTGTAAGATACTGCGAGAAAAAAATCTAATTCATTTCAAGTCCTGTCAAGAGTTCCTCAGGGTTCGCACTTCGAACCTCTTCTTTTCATTTAACGATATCTCTCTTATTTTGAAAAAGCTCAAACTGCTTATTCATGCTGATGAAGTACATGTTTTTTTAGACGTGGTGTTGTAAAAGTTTGTTTGATAAAATAAATAATATATAAAATAAAAGATTTACGTGTTTTTCTAGATTCTAAATAAACAATTGTGGATCATTATAACACAATAATTCTTAGAGCAGGCAATTCATATTTATTTTATAAAGCAATTTTATTTTATAAAGCGTTTTGGTTTCCACTTTACACCTTACACAATTGAACGAATAGAGTCAATCCAAAAGTAGTTTTTATTATATGAGTTAATTGGGATGGACAGCATTTCTTCTGCCATCTTATGAAGCATGTTGCTTGTTAATCAACATTCAGGTATTGAAAGAGCATCGTCTCTTGGTCTCTTCCGTAAACAATATAGCTTCGCAACGCATTGACTCAGGTTATTTATTATCAAGACTTAATTTTTATGCACCGTTTCGAAAATTGCGTAATAGACATTTGTTCGCGGTAGATCGCCACCGCACTAGCTAAGCGAAATATGGACCGATAAGTCAGATGATATCTATATATAATGAAAACTGTGAAATGATAGTCCTAAATATGTCACCGCTAAAATTGAAAAATAATTCCAAGCACTGCGAAATCATAGATCATAAGTAATGATATTATAATGTAATCTACGCTTTTGATTAACGACTAACTAAATAAATAAAATGGTAAATTGATATAATATTTCCTTATCAAATCGAAATTATTAAACATTCTTATGAAGATCTTCGGTCAGTAAGAATGCATTTCAAAATATAAGAATCACATGATTAAACATTAAAAATAATTGCATTGAATATTCTCTCATCATATAAGGTTGATTAGGAATGCTTTCGAACTATCAAAAATTATATCGAAGACCTTGGACTAATAAAAAAATTGAAATCGAGTTCTCCATATATTTCTTTATCATATAAAAAAAATCCTTGGTTTGTTTCCGTCGATTTTCTTTTGCGTACTGAGTACCAATGCTACCGGCACCAGGGAGATAGTTTCCACACCTGGACCCTACATATCGGCCCATCAACTCATGGACTGGGGAACAACGGTTTAACTTCCCTTCCGAAGGAAGGCGTGATAAGAAATTTTATTCCTCAGAAAATCCCGGTGGTGCCGACTTGGATTGAACCCAGGCCTTTTGGGAATCACGCTTACCACTACACCACCAGCGCCCCTTTTATAACAAATATATCAGCAATTCTTCTGAAGATAAGAACGTATTTTCATAACATAGCGTTGAACAGGAATCATGTCGAAGATCTGTAAACGGTCAGAAATTGAAATAAAATCATTTGAATATTCAAATTTTTGCTACATTCTATCTGACCGACGATCATCATAATAATTACTGATCACTTTGATATGATGAGCGAATATATGGAGAATCGATTTCAATTTCCTGTAAGTCGTAAGTCTTCGATATAAATTCTGATAAATTGGAGGAATTACTGATCAACCTCATATGGGACGATAATATTCAAAAGATTGAATTTCAATTTAAGATCATTTGAAAGACTTCGACTAACCATCTTTATATTTTGAAAATACATTCTAACTGACCGAAGATCTTCGGAAGATGACTTATTATGAGAAGCGAATATATGGAGAACACAATATAAATTTTTCTATAAGTTGGAAGTCCTCGAAATAATTTCTTATAATTCGGAAGAATTCCTAACCAATCTCATATGATGTAAGAATATTCAAATGGTTTTATTTCAAGATCATTTGAAGATCGTCTACATGGCTCCTGGTCAATTCTAAATTTTGAAAATACATTCTTACAGACCAAAGATAATCAGAAGGACTCCCGATCACTCTGATATGACCAAGGAATATATGGAGAGCTCGATTTCAATCTCCAATCGTAGGTCTTCGTATCATTTATGATAATTCGAATGAATTATTTATCAAACTGACATTGTTGGATAGTATTCAACGGGTTTAAAACAAATTTTTGATTATTTGAAAGTCTTCTTTATGATTCCTGATCATTATTACATTTTGTAAATACATTCTTATTGACCAACTGACAATTTCTATTCAATTTGATGGAAAAAGGAGAGCTCGATTTCAATTCTTCTTTTAATCGAAGGCCTTCGGTATAATATATGATAATTCGGAAGAATTCCTGATCACTTTGATATGATGAAGGAATATATGGAAAATTCGATTTGGATTTCCGATCAGTCGTAAGCCTTCGATATAATGTACGATAATTCGGAAGAATTCCTTGTCAATTTGATATGGTCATGGAATAAGGAGAACTCGATTTCAATATCTGGTCAGAAATAGTTTTTTTTTAAATAATTTCTGATAATTCGAAAGAATTCCTGATCAACCTGATTTGATTGAGATATATATGGAAACATGGTTGCAATTGTTCTATTAGTCGAAGACCTTCAATATAATTTCTGATAATCCGGAAGAATTCCTGATCACTTTGATATGATGAGGAAATATTCAAAGACCTCGAATATGATAAAGATATACCTGTATGGAAAAATCGATGACAATTCTTCTATAAGTCGAAGGCCCTGAATATGATTTCTGATAATTCGGAAGAATTCATTATCACTTTGCTAGGGTGTATATGGATCATTCGATTTCAATTTCCGATCAGTCGTAGGTCTTCGATATAATTTCTGATAATTCGGAAGATGTCCTGATAAAACTCGATTTCAATTTCCCACCATTCGTAGGTATTCGATACAATTTTTGGTCACACGAAAGAATTCCTGATCAATTTGATATGGTAAGGGCATAAGGACAACTCGATTTTAATTTCTGATCAGGAAGTTTTTTTTTTTATAATTTCTGATAATTCGAAAGAATTCCTGATCAACCTGATTTGATTGAGATATATATGGAAACTTGGTTGCAATTGTTCTATTAGTCGAAGACCTTCAATATAATTTCTGATAATCCGGAAGAATTTCTGAACACTTTGATATGGTACATAGGGTACACATTATGGTGAAATCGATTTCAATTTCCAATCAGTCATAGGGTTTCCATATAACTTCTGATAATTCGGTGAAATTTCGAAATAATTCCTGATCATCCTTGTATTTTGAAATACATTAAAACTGCCCGAAGTTCTTCAGAAGGATTTCTGATTAATTTGATATGTTGATGGAATATATGGAGAACTCAATTTCAATTTCCAATTAGTCATACGTGTTCGATATCAATTCTGATAATTTGGAAGAAATCCTGATCAATTTGATGTGATGAGGGAACATATGGAGAACTCGATTTCATTTTCCGATATAATTTCTTATTATTCGGAATAATTCCTGATAATTCCAATATGATATGATCAAGGAATTAATGGAGAATTTGATTTCAATTTGCAATCAATCGAAGAATTTCCATATAACTTCTGATAGTTTGGAAGAATTTTTGACCATCCTTGTATTTTGAAATATATTCTATCTGCCCGAATGTCTACAGAAGGATTTATGATCAATTTGATGTGTTGGTGGAATATATGGAGAACTCATTTTCAATTTCCGATTAGTCATACGTTTTATATATAATTTCTGATTATTCGGAAGAATTAATGATCAATTTGATGTGATGAGGGAATATGCAGGATTCGATTTCAATTCCCGATAAGTCGTAGGTCTTCGATAGATAAGATAAGATTTTGAAGAACTCCTGTTCAGTTTGATATGATGAAAGAATATATGGAGATCTCAATTTCAATTTCGGATCCGTCGTAGGTCTTCGATATAATTTTTGACATTCGGAAGAATTCCTGATCAATTTGATATGATGAGCGAACTAGCGAAAAAGGACTCGTGGACCTACGAACAAGAAAATGTGGCAACGTGGTAAAACAAATGCGTAATTGCTGATTGCTTCTTTACTATGTCCGTGACGAATTTACAGCGAGAATGTTTGGCGCATGGTTTGGAAATTGAAAAACCATGCTACAAATTTTCGAAAATCTTATGTTTATGTATACCATCATGTTGTGCATAGTCTGCAGAATGTCCTGGTATAAAAATATGGTATACTTTCTTGGGAAATTCCCGGGAAAACATAGGCGCAAGATTGCATTTCCTTGCGCGCACATATACACTCACGTGCATATTCTCTTTGGGTGGAAATGCCACTTTCCCGGAAAAAGCACACCACTTGAAGTTGAATGCACTTTTCCACCCAAATTTTACCCCACTAGGAAAACAAAATCCTTGGCTACAATCGGACGGAATTTGTTTCCCGATATTCGCTTTCCTTCACAGGATTTTCGGGACGTTTCCTGGAAAACCACCCAAATCACAGACAAACGGCTCAAAATGTCCGAACGATGGCCTTAAATATATTTGGCTGTCTTCATTTCTCCTACCTTTCCCCTTTCATTCACAAACCAATCGGCGCTCGCTGCGCGCTCGTTGGTTTGCAGTCGGTCGGGCGTCGCTCGGACGGTGCTGCTGCTTGTATGCTCGTGCCAAGCCAGCGGCAGCGTAAGGAAATGATCAAAGCTTGTTTGTAGGGTCTTGACACAAATTACATTATGTTAGTGTTGGGAACCGTTTACCCGCGGTCGCCTCGGGGTTAGTAGAGGTTTTTAAAGGATTTGGTAATCGGGTAGGGTGATTTACATAAAACAAAAACTACTACTACTACTACTACTACTACTACTACTACTACTACTACTACTACTACTACTACTACTACTACTACTACTACTACTACTACTACTACTACTACTACTACTACTACTACTACTACTACTACTACAACAACACTACGTTCGCTCCAATCGCGAACATTCTCCCTCCGGGGAAAGAGATACTTGGTGGACAACAGATTGGGTTGATTCAAAAGGTTTCCTGAGGAATGCTGATCCAAAAGGTTGATTCAAAAGGGCCAATTTCGAGATTGGGGGGTGGAAAATACCATGAGAGATGTGGACCCTAACAATTGAATCTGATCCGGGGTAGACCTTCACAATACGAGCCAGTTTCCATGCCTGAGGTGGAAGGTTATCTTCCTTCAACAATACTACCATCCCTGGAGTTAAATTCTTGGAATCCTTTGTCCATTTTTGCAACAATGCAGCACACAGTTCGGATCGGGAAATCGTCAATCCTTTGATTAAAATAACCTTTGACTTACTACAGACAAGAGAGACTTTTACCCCATCTTGGGTTATGGTTCGGAAATAAAGACATGCTCCATATGCATTGGCAGATGCGTCGGCAAAGCCATGAACATCAACATAAACTGCATCAGGGGCACACATATACCTGGGAATTCTGATTTGGTGAATCTGATTTAGAGAATCATGAAATATGGTCCAATTTTGTAACAACTGGCCATCTAGAACATCATCCCAATTCAGCTTACTCATCCAGATTTGCTGCATTATCACCTTAGCAACTATTATGGCAGGTGACACAAGGCCAAGGGGATCAAATAGTTTAAAGATCTGCGAGAGAACATTCCGTTTCGTAGGTGGAGAGTTGGAAAGACTTGGAAGTTCCACGTGGAATCGATAGACATCTTCAGTCAGATCCCAAAGAAGTCCAAGTGTCTTGATGGCTTGATTAATATTCACATCTTCAAAAGACAGGAACCTTTCCCTGTCTTCTTCTGGAACCGACTCCAAAATCGCTGGGTTATTCGCACACCACTTATGAATGGGAAATCCCCCTTTACGGAGAAGCTCCGTGAGCTCGAGACGACATTGGATGGCTCCTTCTATGGATTTAGACCCAGTCAGGACAACATCAACATAAAAATCTTCAAGAACGATCTTGGTTGCGATCGGAAATTGGTGACCATCATCAATAGCAAGCTGCTGAAGAGCCCTTGTGGCTAAGAATGGCGCAGAAGATGTACCATAGGTTACTGTCGTTAATTCCAAGACTTGTAAGGGATCATTTGGATTTTCTCTCCAGAAAATTCGAAGCAAAGTAGTGTGGATTCTGGCAATTGCTATCTGCCGGTACATTTTACTAACGTCAGCAGAGAAGGCATATCGACGCTTTCGAAAACGCAGGTTGATCGAGAAGATATCATCTTGGACCACCGGTCCGATCATCAAGACATCATTGAGAGAAGGTCCATTACCCTTCGACGAAGCATCGAACACAACTCTGAGCTTCGTTGAAGAGCTCGTAGGCTTCAACACCGCATGGTGAGGGACATAATATTTCAAAATATTTGGAAGATCTTGAGACTCATCAACCTGAACACAGTGACCGAGGGATTTGTATTCATTGATGAACTCTACATATTGTTTTTTCAACTCAGGGTTTTTCTGGAACCGTTGTTCCAGCATGAAGAATCGACGAAGAGAACGATTGTCTTCCACCTTATGAACAGAATCCTTCAGGGGCAATTGAACAATGTAACGACCATCCTGGTCGCGATGGGTTGTGGAGCAGAAAATTTCTTCGCACAACTGTTCTTCATTGGTGAGAGGGTTACATTACGGATTCAATCGACCAAAACTTTTCGATAGAATCAGCACGACTTTGCAGACCTACAGAATAACAAGGCTTTGCAACATGAGGCTCATCGATAGAACCAGCAACAACCCATCCAAGCCGAGTTTCTTGGAGGATTGGAAGTTCTTCAGCAATCTTGAATCGACCTTGTAGCAATAATTTGAAAAACAACTGAATTCCAATCAGCAAGTCAATTTCACCGGGATTATGAAATTCCGGATCTGCAAGTGGAAGATTCGGCGGTCTGTTCCACTTTCTTATATCAAATGGAACAGATGGCATTGGGCCAGTAACCTTGTCAGCAACAAGACACTCAAGTTGCGAGGCATAGTTAGAATTACAAGAACGTATCTCAATTCTAACCATCTCAGATAGCGTTGAACGCTAACCATTTGCTCCGACTACCTCAACATTAGTGGAGAAACGGGGTAGATTCAAAGACTTAACCAGACTATGAGAAGTAAGGTGAGCCTGGGAACCACAATCCAAAAATGCTCGACAGTATTTCAGATTTCCATCCGTATTGATATCCATATTGAAGTGATTCAAAACAACATTCATGATCACTTTACCGGAGCCGATTTCAAGGAAATGGCCAGAACTCGGTTGTTTCTAAACAGATCTTGGATATGTAGCCAGCATTGAATTAAGAATTGCTTCTTGTATCAGGACAAAATATGCATTCTCATAAACTTCCACACCAGAAAAAATACTAGCGATGAAAAAAATCAGTTTTTGACATATCCGCCAAAAATTCGAAAGATCTTCGGTGGCCAGTGACTACCACAAATTTTCAAACGTTCAATCAAAACTGCTATAAATTTCACATCAAAATTTGCTTATTTTTCGAAAAAATAATGCTATTAGAATTTTAACAAAATTTTGCCTGTCCCGATCATTTTATCTATCCCCTGATGTGTCACACTACCCCGTAACGTGGGTCGATCACCTTTTCGTGGTACGTTACGGGATGTAAGATCTACCACCGATTCCTAGTCCTGACTACTTCAAACTAGGGGAACATAATTTTTCAGTAATCAAAGGAACACATCTCAGTCCTTGTTACTTTTTATGTCTTGTTGATAGTGACAAGACTCGGCTTTGTCCACCGAGGATGATCTTGAAACAAGGAAAAAATGAGTTAGCTAGTCATCATCTATGTGATTCCTAATCTTGAATTCGTTGTTCTCTAGTTTGAAATGGTTAAGACTAGGGTCCTGGTGCATGGTCATTATCGGTGTCATTCCTTAATTAACCACTTCATTCGAGCAGATAAAATGTCGTTTACTACCACTCGAACTTTGAAATGAAACATTATTTTGAGATTTTTTCTTCCTCGAGAAAAGTAGTTAACATTTGTGCGTTTCATAAAAAATATAAATTAGTTGGTTTAGCTGTGTAGAAAGTGTGTGTGTGTGTGTGTGTCATCCTCTATCCCTCACCCAGCCGGGGGCGTTGGACAAGTAGAACTGCGAATAATTTGATCAAATCTCATGCTCCGTAATGGTGCCCTTTATGTTGTGAAGACTAGTACTTCAATAAGGGTAACTTTTGAGGCAAGACAGGGTGTCCTCAACAAGTTAAGGGAACAGGATGCACTAAATGTCCACAACAGGTACAGCAAAACATCACATAGACGCCCTTATTCACACTAACTACTCAGGGGGTAGAAGGTCAAGAAGAGCCACCGCCGCCAACTAAAGCTTGAACCGGGTACCTGGGACTCCCACGATATACCCGCGGCAATGGTCAGCAGACGATGCCCTGTGCGTATTTAGTATGTAATATGTTTTATTTGGATACACAAAATGTTTGAAGCCACGCGTCATCTAAACCATAATTTGCATCACCACAAATACACTTGTCAACAATCTTCAACTGGAACGTACTCACCAAATCACTTCACCCGGGAGCGCATTCCCTATGCTTCCACGCACATTTTTCCCTCCATTCCAACCACACAACAACCAAATATCACTTTTCTTCACTTTTGTTCACTCCGTGCACAAAAGCAATGCACATCGCAAAACCCTAACAATAGATCAGCGCCGTTCTCATCACCGCGTAAATAAACAGAAATTAAAATTTTCACTCGCGATGCCACAAATTTCTGGTCTGGGAGAAACAATCAAACCACGCAGCGCCAAATCTTCTGATGCTTGCAATTTTGCAAACATGATGAATCATGTTTTCTTTCTCGATTCTAAAATTTCTCGGAAAGCGAGAAAACCACCACTCACACACGTATAACCGGGAGGCAGAGTGCCAGCGCTAATCCGGCAAATGCAGCCGAAAACTATGAAAGCGAATGCACGCACAAAACAGAGAACAAACTTAACACACAACCGTATCCAAAGGCGTTCGAAACTCGACTCCATGGTTTAGCTGTGTAGAAAGTCACTCCAAAACTGCTTGATAAAGTGGTCAATTTTGTTGCTAAGGAATCCAATTTTGACTGACAAAGGGGCTCGCCTTTGGAGGATGTTTCAACACTCCGAAGGGTATAAATAGCGGGACCTTTCAATTAGAGTCGGATCCTTGCGATAAATGCAACTATGACAACTGTAAAAAATAGAATACTTCATCATTTTTCAATAGTGATGGAATAATAGGACATGCACTAAACGAAGGACATGAGATATACTACAATAGATCAAATTACTGGTCGCAGTGGTGTTAGGTCCCGAACAGAGGAAAAAAATGTGTCACACTGTAATTCAAGAGCTGTCATTAAAATTCAAGCAAAAAATATAGTGAGTACAAAACAGATACCTTAATTGGATGATTTAAGCGTTTTCAAACATTCACCCACTCGGGTCACCCCGGTGAAAAGCACAAGAATATGTAGTTCTGGTCGGTTGAAAGCGGATATATGTATGCCGAAACTGCTGCTTCAGTATGGGTTCCCAGTTTCAAATTCATCGGCAAGCCGGTTTATCCGGCCATCAGACGTCCGGAAAATGGGAGGAAACAATCTTTTGCAACAGCAGCAGCAGCCAGTCAGTGATAGCAAGAAAGCGACGGACGACGAGAAAGTAGCAATTTTCCGAGAACGTTTTTACGAGCTGACATGGTTAGCCAAAGTTGTTGTACAACCAGCCGACGTCGTCATCGTCGTCGTCGTCGTCGTCTTGCATGTAGTAGATTGTTGCCACGTAGGTTGTGGTACTGGAACATGAGAGGAAAGAAATGGACAAACCAAACGTGATCCTGGGTTTTAGAGATTCATGAACCGGTAAGGATTCGGGCTGCGAGGAAAAGTGAACCAAAAGTGGATTATTTCATGGCTTTGGTTCGGAATCTGCATCGACCACCGAAAATAGAATTGGTAAAAATAACTTCCCCGGATTGGATAATTTCGATGTACGGATGTGACCAGTGAATATGAGAAATGAAAGTAAGTGCAACCGTTTGCAACAACGTTGGGAAGTTTATCCCTGCAAAAAGCGTTACCTACCTACCATTTACATCCGCTTTCGGTAGATATCCTTGGGAAAGACCATCAGGGTCGCCGGTTTACTTTTCCCAACATCCACTTTAGAATTTTACTGCTGCTGTAGTGAAGGGAAAAGTAACAGACTGGTAGTATTTCCGGTCTTTACGATTCCTCAGCTGTTCTTTGCACCACCACCACAACGATCGTCCGAGAGATGGAAGATGCCAGGGCAAGTCAGCCATATCCAAACCAGCGCGCTTATGAATGAGATTGATATAAATTGTGAGAACATGAATTTTGCATTATTTCCAAGGATTTATGAATGCTTCTTCCTTGGCACTGAAATGCGAAACACACAGGATGGAGTATAACTTTGGAGTGATTTTCCAGTTCGTCTGTCTTTGGTGAGGTGATGGTGATTTGTTGCTTATCTGACCTCTTCAGGTTGGATTTGAAATTGTATTCTGGATGGGCATTATCGTATGATGGTTGGTTTTACAGGTTTTTCACGTTGAATGGCTGCTGAGACTAACACAGAGAGAGAATAATTTTCTCAAGATCCACTAAATAGCGAACAATACTGTTCGAATTTCTTTCTCCAGATGGTAATTTAGTATTCCTGTTCTCCTTCAATCTTAGATTCTGACTAGAGGTTGTTATCTTCGCCAATGTTGTTCTGGGAACATGATATATTGAACGGTGGTCAATTAAGCTTAGAAATATAACATCAGAAGGTCCTAATGTACAATTTGATTTTTTGAGTTTCACTTGAAATCAAGATCGCGACTAGATAGAAGGCCACTGTCTTCGACTAAATGGTGTTTGCGCGTGCATACTAGAGTGATGCAAAATTTGAAATATTCGCTCCACAATACTTAATTGATTCCAAATCGGATCCTGACTAATCTCTCAAAATTTGAACCTATTTGGTGAGAAACTGAGATGGCACAAACTATTTGAAGTTTGTATGGGAATTACTATGGTAAAACCAAGATTTTTGTTCATGTCTATCTAATACTTCACCATATCGGTCTGCTACAAAAACTTTCAATTGTAATTGTAGGAAATTTTCCCAGCTGCAACTTTGCTCAAGACCACTCTTTGATTAAACGCAAGGATCGAAAGTTATCAATGGTTCAATGCGCTGATGTCTTATGATCATGCTCAATCAACTGCTCAGCAGGCAACATTGGTGTTTCTGGGGCGTTGAATAGGACACAAAAATCATGGCTACAATGTCACACTGCAAAATACAGTGTTGCCTACAGAGCTGCTGCTTGATCTTGTCATAAGTTTACCAATCTCTTAAATAATTAATAACTTTTTCTTGTCTCGGTTTACATAGAAACGATTTTCAGCAAAATTGTAGCTGAGAAAATTTTCTATAAGAAAGGCTAGCGAACTGTTTCGCAGCTCAATATGGAAAAAGACTAGAAGGCAATGAACAAAAAGTTGAGATTTCCTATAGTAATTTACATGTAAACTTCAAAAGGCTTGTGCGAAGCCTGTTTCTGACCAAATGAGTTGTAACCTTGGGAGGCTAACCAGGACCCAATTTGAAACCATTTAAGCACTGTGGAGCGTAAAAGTCAAATTTTGCATCAGTCTAGTGCATACAGTTTGAAATAAAGGGTTAATTAATTACACATTTTCATCAAATATATCTCAACTTTGATTTATATAGTTAAGATCTGAATTAGACAAAATTGAATTGATGGTTCAATTTGATGAAAGTTGGTAGCATTATTTTAAAAAGTAATATATATCACGCAAAATGGCCTCATCAAAGGTGACGAGCGATTGGGATAAATTCAAACAGTTTCCACTTGACATTTTTTTCAACTGACATTTTTGCAATCAGGAAAGTGTTTGTCCCTCAGACGCAACTCATAATATGGTGGTGCATATAGGAAACTTAAATGAATCCTTTAAATTTGTCGAACCTCTTAACGGAATCCCTTTATTAGGAGCTTTCAGTGGGTTGATTTATTTCCTTTAAATTCTTTTATAATTGCTTATCTTTTGACAGATACGCGTATTTCGTATAAAACTTGCAGACTTCATCAGTGCCAAGTGGTGTTGAGTACTTGGCACTGATTAAGTCTCTAAGTAGTAGACGAAATACGCGTATCTGCCAAAATATAAGTACGGAATTTGAAGGAAATGAACCAACCCACTCAAAGCTCTTCAACTTAAATGAATAAAGCCTAGGATAAATGATCACACTAAAGCTTCATATTAGATAGCATTTCCAACCAACTCTGAAAGCCTTGGATGTTTTTTGCTTATTAGTATAGCCACTTTAACGCTCTTGGGTCATTAGTGACATGTACGGGGGTGAGATTTGAAAGCCTGAATTATCTCCAAATTCAACACCGCAAGAAAAATTTCAAAATGAAAATAAAATTTTATAAACCCCAGAATCTTAAAAAAATGTAGCTTGTAAACTACAGGGTGATTCAGAATAATTGTCACTTTTTAAAATGGTCATAACGATTGAATGCTTGCATGATTTTTTGATATCGTATATTCCAGATACACTGGAACCTCCATTTACGAACCAAAACGGGGGTTCGTAAATCGAATTAGTGCGTAAAAAAAAACCTCGTTATTTGGGATTTACTTCGTAAAAAGAGGTTTTTGAAAATATTGTCAAATACCCCACAATATGGGTATTTTTGAAATCGGAGTGACGTGTAGGGACCGGATATCGATGTCTGACGCCATTTTGAAATCCAAGATGGTGACTTCCAGTTACAGAAAAACTTGGAAAGTCTGCCAAATACCCCCACAATATGGGTATTTTTGGAATCAGGGTGATGTGCAGGGACCAGAAATCAATATCTGACGCCATTTTGAAATCCAAGATGGTGGCTTCCGGTTACATAAAAACTTGGAAACTCTGTCATATACCCCACAATATGTATATTTTTGGAATCGGAGTGACGTGTAGGGACCGAATATCGATGTGTGACGCCATTTTTTAATCCAAGATAGCGGCTTCCGGTTACAGGAAAACAGAAAAAATACCGTTAAATACACAACAATATGGATATTTTTGGAATCGGAGTAGCCAGTGATAACCGAGAATCCATGTCTGACGCCATTTCGAAATCCAAGATGGTGACATCCGGTTACAGAAACACTGGGAAATACTGTCAAATACCCCACAATATGGGTTTTTTGGAATCGGGGTGACTTATTAGGACTGAAAACCCATGTATGACGCCATTTTGAAATTCAGTATGATGACTTCCGGTTACACAAAAATCATGTTAAATAACCTACAATACGGGTATCTTAAGAATCGGGGTGACGTGGTGGTATTTTCCAATTTTTCTGTAACCGGAAGCCACCATCTTGGATTTAGAAATGGCTTCAGACATCAATTTCCGGTCCCTAAACGTCACTCCGATTTCAAAAATACCCATATTGTGGGGTATTTGGCAGAATTTACAAGTTTTTCTGTAACCGGAAGTCGCTATCTTGGATTTCAAAATGGTGTCAGACACTGATTTCCGTTCCCTATACGTCACTCCGATTCTAAAAATACCCATATTGTGGGCTATTTGACAGAATTTCGAAGTTTTTCTGTAACCGGAAGCCGCCATATTGGATTTCAAGATGACGTCAAACATAGATTTCTAGTTCCTACACGTCACCCTGATTCCAAATATACCCATATTGTAGGGTATTGAAAGTATCTTCCAGTTTTTCATGAACCGGATGCCGCCATCTTGGATTTCAAAATGGCGTCAGACATGGGTTTCTGGTTCCTACATATCACTCCGATTCCAAAAATACCCATATTGTGGGATATTTCATAGTTTTTCCAAGATTCCCACAGATTCACATCGGTGCGTCCTGTGTGCAAAACAAAAAGTAGAAGAGTCTGTGCCTACACACTAAGATTTTTTTCAGGAGTCAGTATTTTTTTACTGGGTTTTGGAATTGCTGAAAAAGTCGGTAAAAATTCAAATGACCGTTATCCGTAAGGAGTCTATTAATCGACCAATTTTATTTTCTATCATTAAATGGAGTTAACAGAACTAAGTATGCACAAGTTCAGAACAAATTTTCGCATTAATAAATTTTCCACAGATTTTTAAACTTTTACCGAACAGTTCCGCAATTCAAAAACTCGGTAAAACCGTACTGACTCGATTAGAGTGTAGGACCGCTAGTGGAAGGAACAAATGTGAAGAGCATTTAGTTCTTTTAATTCATCGATCATCTATTATCTTAACTCTTGTAACCGGTCAGCCTAACGAGTTTCCCGGGGATTAAGTAAGGTGGCTTATGCGCCACTCCTTTCGGAGACCACCTACCTGTTGATGGTTTGCCCGGTCGTTGAGACCCTCAGGGATTAGTCTAATTACTCCCGAAAGCGGGAAGGGAAACAAGTTGACTAACGCGAAGTCTCGGCAAAGGCCTGATTGCGGATACGGGCTAAGAACCGCGGAAAGGACCACGTTCACGTGAAAATAGACGAGCTGAGAGCGGAAACTAAACTCACCGATTTCTCATCACAGGCAGACCTGGTCGACCAAACGTCCGACCGTTCAAAACTCGGGAGCGATCTTGGTTGAAATCGGGGCAACTACCCCAGTAAAATAAACAAAATGGAAATTACGACAGGAATAACATGCAAACCTTTCAGTAACTTTCTTTAACGATACAAAATCATGAAGGCAGATCTATAGGTAATGTTTTAGCTTCTCCCACATTTATTCCTCCTGCATATCTTCTAGCGACAACAACATTTCGACAGTGAGCATGCATAAGGGCGAATACGCGATGATCGATTCTCTTCATCGATTTTCTCTTTGCATTGCTACAGCTAAGCGAAACAATTTTCTAGAATTTGTTCAATGCGGAGTAGTAACAGGTTGTATTGGCTATCATAAGCAACAGCAAACGCACCGAGAAACGTTAAATCTAGCGAGTTATTAACAAAAGAGAAAATCGACGAAGAGAATTGGTCATCGCGTATAGGCCCTTATGCATGCTCACTGTCGATTTGTACGATTTCAACAGTTTAATGATTCATCCATTGTAGCTCGAGTAACTCATTTGTTTGTACATTTTCTCTCTTCGTTCTTCTATCTAGGCCTACTGTTTGCTTTCCCGTTCATTCTACTTTCCTACCATGCTTCGTTATATTCTCTGAGTGCTTACGGCGGTATCCTATTGGGTGTGTGTGCTCACTGATGGACTATCGGCGCAAGCGCTTTATCAAAGATAGCAAGTTTCTTGGCGATGGGCACGCTACCTACTTTGTAGCATTCAGTAGCGACCAAAATATGCCATGAGTAAGTAAAAGGTTTACATACGCTGAGGCTTGGCGGGAATCTAGCCGGAATCGCAACGGTCACTCATTCGTCAGTGAACTCGCGTCGATAGATGTTGATGACGCTGATGCTACTGGTGATGACGCCTCTTACGCTTGTTTGTGGACTTTGCGACGGATACGACCGTCGCGACGCTGCTGAAAACGTGTTCGTCGATGAACAGCGATGACTGGTGTGGTTTTGGCGCCAACGATGTTGAAGCGCGTTCTGCAAACCCTGCCAGGGCGCGAACTTGACGTGCGCAAGCCCTCCCCCGGTTTCCGCACTGCCGGGGAAACTCCGTAGCTGACAAGTGGGGTCAGAAGCGATCACTAACTGGTTGGTGTGATGTGTCGGGTTCTGCAAAATGGCCACAAACCTAGCGGAAAAACGTGACACCGTTTGGCGTCAAAATTAGCACACACCCAAATCACACCGTTAAAGCACGCATTACCTGCTAATCAAGGTACACTCTCGCACACTCTTCCTCGCCACGCACTATTTAGCACTCTGCTATCTAACGCTAACACTCAACTACTTAAAGGCACTACATGTTAAACGGCTTTCACCTCCAAAATCACATCACTGCGCGAGACTAACTACCGGATCACTCCTGTCTCTTCCACAAGCCAGAACGAAGTGATCGAACAAAGTCCCAATATCCTCAGATAAGGCGGGAGATTCAAATAATCTTCACTTCCAGATTTAAGTCATTTCCCGAGAGAAATGACGAAGTTTCTAAGTTCGTCAAAAATCACTTGCACCCCTGCTTCCAAGTTTGGTTACAAGATTACAACTCTGAAGAGCATTTTGTGTGGTCGTTGGGGGCGAGTGGTTTTAAATATGGATAAACAGGCACAGATAAATTCTATTCCAACTCTTTACTGTAATAAGCTTGTAAGTCCTGAAAAGGGCCGTTTTGTGGCCAAAGTTGGTGATGATTTAATATGGCCATGGCCGCTTACGCTTGGCGGCTTCAATGTAGGTGACAGTATCTCATTTTACAGGAACAACTTCAGCACACCTCGTAGATGAGACCGGAGATACGTTTGACACCGCCACGGCGAACCAGACGACTGATGACGGTAATCACGAAGAACCTTGCGATGACACTTGGCGCCTTCTTTACCAAGAGTTTTCCTTCTTTGCCACGGCCAGTCATTGTTAGATAGAAGAGTGGACTACCTAACCTGCCACTACCTTCTTACTGCTGCAATAGGGCTGCTTCTGCTGCCTGCTCACCACGCCGTCCGAAGCAAAAATGAGTTGAGGGTAGGCAGCAGCGCCCTTTTAAATCTTTTCAAGATAAAACATAAAGATGTGCAACCAAGTGGTACTCGGTTATGACGACTGGGTTTGAGAAGAACGTTTATTTCATGAAAACAGTGATCAAATTATCACTTTTATTTGTACATTGGACAATGCTTGGCATTACAACTTTTTCGATAGTTACTTGTTGAAAATCATCAGTCGGAAGCATTGCTTTTGATGCGTGCATATATTTTTGATCGATTGGTGATAAAATTATTGAAATTGGTCCAGGGGCAATTGAGTTATTGATGTTCAAAATCTTTCATAATTTTGTTACATGTTTAATTTTTGGTTTTCACAAAGTGTACCCCCATATAGAAATTACAGACGTAGTCCTACGTCAAAAGTTGCTTGTTCAGAAATCGTATGCTGATGCGACGAAACAGTCAGCAGCCGAACGAGAGCATTTTTTTTAATAATACGATAGCTTTTTATCTGCGGCACAACACCAACAATATACTGCTCGCTGCCCGAGCAAAGTCGGTTAACAAAATGAATGCAAATCGATATTAAAGTTTGCAGTTCCTATCATAATGAAAACTCATTTTGATTTCAATTGTCGCGACAAGTCTGATATCATATTGTGCTTTCATTATGCAGTCAAGACTTTTTAATTAAAAGCAACTTAACTTGAAGTTCTGCTGTTAATTTCTTGTTTAAAATTTGATTTAAGTTCATCTGTCGTTGAACTAACGATTATTGTTTAATTGTTTTGTTTAACACATGTTAGGTCATTTGTGACTTGTTCGGGTGACATTTGAACTCAAGTCTTTCAGCGTGAGAAGCATGGATGCTAACCATTTACGAAAGGCCCGTATTCAGTCAAACATTATGAATTCAAAATCAGTAATCAAATTGATTTCATTGAAAGCAGGATTAGTTTTCCGTTTGATTCAACAGTGTAAAATTCTGCTCTCATTTTTGCTGTGTTAACCGTTAAGTCAACCAAAATGAGATCAAATGGAGTATTCAAAATAAGTTACATCATAACAGCAAATTCTGATTTCAATTTGATCTCTAACTTTGCTCGGGTGGCGACTTCAATTGTATGCTGCGACCATGTGATGCGTCGGGTTACAATAACAGCCCTGCCCTTCAGTCCACTATACAGCAACTGCAACTCAGTGACGTCTGGGTAGAATTGTACCCCACGACTCCCTCGCCCACGTATATCACGCACAACTCCGTTTCCAGACTTGATTGCATGTACGTCAGTTTCTGCGCGCAGCTGCGAAATGCAGCCACACATGTATGCTCTTTCACTAACCACACAGCGCTTATTTCGCGAATAGGCCACTCTAGCCCCGGTCGCGAACGTGGTCGTGGTTATTGGTCATTACTCCCGATAATTTGACAGCAGAGAACGTTGACGAATTAGAGATCAGATGGCAATATGTGACTCGACATAGGCCAAACTTATCCTACGCAAAGCCGAAAATCTAGTCTTTCGACGGAAATCTCGTGAGGCATACAGTGAGTTTCATGCACAACACCAACGACTGTATGTACAGCTTCAGCAAGCGTATGATGGATATTTCCCTAATCCAGCGATGATAGTCACCATCAATCGCGTGAAAGCACAAATGCTTGCTCACCAGCGCCCTTTCTCGCAGAACTTTATGCGTATCAACGACACGTTTATTGCAGATGAAAGCATAAGTACCTTCCAGCTGGGAGAAAACCGTCATCACAGAGCTGCGCGGCGATAATAACGCTGCTCCAATACTTCAGGGAGCTATTCACTGCGACAAATGAAAATGGAAAAGCGATGCGAGAGAGTGGTACCCGGAAGCGATGGTACCCGGAAGCGATGGGTTACCCGTCGAATTCTACCAACGTACATTCGACGTGATCCATCGAGAGCTGAACCTTGTATTAAACGAGGCTATGACAACAGAGTTTCCCTCTGAATTCGCCAACGGAGTAATCGTGTTGGTACGAAAGAGAGGAACGGCAAATACCGCTCGAGGATACCGTCCGATCAGCCTTCTGAATGCGAACTTTAAACTTCTTGGCAGAAACATGAAAGCACGTCTCGAGGTCGTGATGAAGACTGCACAAAAGTGTTCAAGGAAACGAAAAGGGAAGCAGATAAGCTGATCTCGATCACATTTTTGATCGGGTATCCATTTCCTTCCTTCACGGAACCATGCGGCAGCTAGGAATAAACCCAGCTTTTGTCGGCGAAATACCGAAAATCTCTTCGGATACGTAAGGGCTCGACATTGATCAATTGGCAGCGATTCTCGTAGCTTGGAAGACGAAGTGGGTATCTCCAAGGCAGCTTACGGAGCGCGAAGCGAAGAAAACGTCGTTGCACAGATTCAATTCGCTCGGCCCCATTATTGTAGTTCGAGCTCCAGACTGCAGAGCAGTATTCGAACGTAGATCGTACGAGAGAGCAATAGAGCGATTCCCAGCAGTAAATGTCTGCGAAGTTCTTAGTAATCTTGACGACAATGCCAAGAGTTCTGGACGCTTTGTCGACGACAGACGATATATGGTGTGAGTATGTCAGCTTTGAGTCCAGAAAAACGCCTCAATCTTTCACGCAAGGCAAGCGTTCGATAGTCGCGCTGGGTTGACCACCACTTAGCTGGGTTGACCACCAGTCGGTTTAGACTACACCAGTCAGCAAAAATGTCAATCTGATTTTGGAGAGAACGGCAGTCGGCGAGTGAGCGGATGCGCAGAAAAACTTTCAGATCGTCTGCAAACTATATTCGTGGCCCTGTGATAACATGGTGAACGTCGTCGAAGTAAAGGAGAAATACCAATGGTCCCAGATAGCTACCCTGAGGTATACCGGAATTTGAGCAGAAACTTGCTGAGCGACAAGTACCCAAAGTTACGGTCAGTTGGCGCTCCGTAAGGTATGAACGAAACCATTTCAAAAGATTTCCACCGATCCCAAGCCTATCAAGCTTAGCGATCGCAATTTTGTGGTTCAGCTTATCGAAGGCCGCCGTAAGATCTGTGTAAATAGCGTCCGTTTGGGTCCGAGCAATCAAACTGTCTGTGATTTAAGACGTTAGGCACAGCAGGTTCGTAGTTGTGGAACGCCCAGCTATGAATCCGTGTTGATCTATACTTAGATATTGCTTGCAATGTGCATTTAGGGACTCTATGACAACCAATTCAAAAAGTTTTGATACAGCACTCAGCGACGTGATTCCCCGGTAGTCGTCTTAGCTGAAGCCTTAAGTTTAGAAATCGTATCTGTAGTGGCGTCGACAACGCTAAGCGTTTGGTTGGACAAAGGAACATTACTGGCCGCGGAAGTAATGAGATTAGCGGAGAGTCGCTCGCCTTCAAACACACTAGCAAATTTGGCTGAGAACAGGTTGCAAATGTCTTGTTGATTGCCAGCAGTTTTACCATTACAAATCATGCGTTGCTCATTTACGAACTTCCAGAAGAATTTCAGGTGTGATTTAAGCCGCCGTTGAATCCTCCTTTGATAGCGTTGAAAACAGAGACGACTTAACCGCTTATACTCGTGGTTGAGTCTGACATAGTAGCATTTCAGCGGCAGTGTGCGGAATTTAGTAGATCTTCTGAGAGCAGCCTTCTTAGTTCGTTTCAACGAGCGAAGAACTTTCGTCATCCACGGGACAGTTCTTGACACTTCTAAAAAAATCTAATTTCCCTGAAGTTGAGGGAATTGCCCTGAGGTTTGCTAATCTTCTGTGAACTTCTCCATTTTTATGCACCTCTCATGAAGATCCTGCCACTGCTTTGAACTTAATAGAACTGTCCCAAGAATCCCTGAACTTTCTTTAAAATCAATAACCTTTCAGTACTCGCATCAAATTTTGTAACACAAGCAGTTGCACGTTGTACAAAATACAATGCTTGAAACCATATATTCTCCAAAATATTCTTCAAGCATTGGTCTATTGGTAAATTTCATGATTAGTTTCGTGTGGAGCGAGTTCGAAAGTCAAGTTAGACTTGCATTGTTTTTCGTGTTTTTCTTTGTACAACGGAGCGATCTAAGAGAATTCTCAAAAAATTTCTGAAACTGTTGAGGAACTATCAACAGTTTCCGTTATATTCCTGA
Organism: Ochlerotatus camptorhynchus; assembly: GCF_037179485.1. Classification (NCBI taxonomy): domain Eukaryota; kingdom Metazoa; phylum Arthropoda; class Insecta; order Diptera; family Culicidae; genus Ochlerotatus; species Ochlerotatus camptorhynchus. Next base: position 1,490,271 of record NW_027040657.1, read on the forward strand.
CGTTTATGGAACTGAAATGATATTCCCTAACTCCATGATCCCATCATTGCCCTAAGTTGGTGAGAGTTGCCTATACTACAATTACAATCACGTCAACAGATTTATAGCTCGATTATAAGACATCCAGATGAATCTCTCGGGAGTGCTTCCATTACTGGCCCACGTCAGCAGACAAATCTACACGCTGATTTCATTCTCGCCACAAGCACCCATTTCCTACAATGGCCGACGGGCCGCCAACCAAAAATCATAAACATTACTTTTATCTCGCCCCCCTCCAAATGTCAGTTTCTCTGTTGTTTCTTCCGAAACGATGCAAGATCCCTATCGGCATCAGATGATAATGAATTAGGTCGTTGAAAGTGGGTACTTATTCGTGTCCTCACCGCCGGCCGTTCGTTCGCAACAGTCAACTCCAGCCCAGTTTCTGAGGAAGGAATCCCTTGCATTGTTTCCCAACCGGATGGGAAAAGAAATCGCTTCCCGGAAGGAACTATTGAGCCATGAAGGAAGCAGATTTCCCGCTGGTTGTTGTTGGTGCATGCTCACAAATTCATACAGCTATAAACGTCGACCGAGGAGAGGGGAGCCCGGCGGCCACAAGTGCACTCTTCTTGCGGAGAGACGATTTATGGCCTCTCGAATTCGCTCTAGTTGGCTTGGCGGTACACAATCGATAGCGTCGGTCGCCGGGTCTATTGGACCTACTCGAATCTTGTGCAATTCAACTCCAGCAAATTTTCGATTATCCCACCCGAACGATTCCGAGAACGGACCATTCAGTGTGTGCCAACATGTGAAACTAAATTTTTCATCCCGGTGTTCATATATTTGTCATTTCCACGGATTTTCCTCCACACAAGCCTCCGTTCGTGAAAAGCGATAAATTCAGCATTTCGGTTTCTTGATGTTGTGCTGTGTGGTGGTACTATTTCTGACATAGGTTCAGTGCATGTTAATGCTCTCACTCTCACATTCATTCGACATTCATTGAGTTCAATTGGAATGGCTCAGTGGATTCGAATTGGACTTTCGGTAGTTGATCATTCTCCATCCCATCGATGTCAGGCTCGATGGTCTCCCGGGTGCAGTTCGGTCGTAGGTGCGAATCGGATTTCGATGGCTCTTTGTTCGCATTTCGTCCAACCAACCGATCTGGCTCATCCAGAAGCCAGAACATATGTGCACGGGTGTGGGTCTTGTCGAAATAATAATCGTACAAAAGCAATATAATAATATTATGCTTTCAATCAAAGCGCACTTCCCCTCTACTTTGGTCTGGTCGAATGGTTGTGCACACGACAGGACATTGCGTTCCATTCACGACCGTGGCGACAAGCCACGCTTTCGATGGTAGACCTCGTCGTTGTCGTCGTAACGTACTGCCTACGTACCCAGTACATACCAGTGTTCAAATAAACCACAGGAGGACGAGGCAACCGAGTTATGAGAAACCGACTAGATAACACAAGCGAGAATCACATATCGCCTTCGCCGCAACATATGAATATAGAATAAGTACGACCCCGGCCTGGCTATGCGAAATCAATAAATTCTCGATATGTGAAAACATATGTAGATTTTATTACTACACCCATAACGGTTTGCCGTTTTCAACTGGTGCATAATGTGCGGATCGTCGGTTGGTTTGTGGGTCGGTCGGCGGAGTGCGGCACAACATAAACTCAAAACCGATACGGGAGAGGTTAAGCGGTGAACCTGCGGCCAGGACCGCAAGCTCGTTGCACTGCAACCATTCACCTACACAGGGAAGACAGACACAAGTGAGCAAGTGAGCGTTATCTGCCCCGCCAGAAGTCGATGGCTCAGCAGGTGCCTCTTGAACTTGAGCCAGAAACCGCTAAGGATGCCAATCTCAGCAGTCAAGTTGGTGGACCCTACCGAAGAGCACCTGCAGCAGTAGAATGGCACAAAAAGCACCATGATTGACACTTTCACTTCAACTTGTGAGCAGTCGGCGGTGGTGCCTCGTTGCATGCCGAGCCAGGAGTTGAAACGTTGCTATGGGAACGGTGCTAAAGTCAGTCTACTGGAAGTGGTTGGCCGGAACCTACCTAGCTAGCAGCCGAACGAAGCCAAAGTTCTAAACATTGGAAGAAACTTTTTAACGAGTTCGAAAGCAGTTCTGACTGCAGGGGCTTAGATCATACATGTGGTGCCATGTGGAGGCGGTGGAGAGACGGAACGGTTTGTTAAGTTTCTTGCTGCAAGGGGATCATATGTTTTATGAATGATTGCGATTCAGTGCTTTCTATCAAAATACTCAAATTATCTTCAAGTTGGCTGTTTTTAAGATGATAGTAAAAGTAAAAAAAAAAAAAATACAATTTTCTTTATCTGAAAATTTATAGAGATACCTACCTATCTTTCTTGCAGTAATGTTTGTTTTACATGGGAAATAAATACAATAGAGTTTATAACCCATTTTATTAGATTAGATTAACCCCATCTAGGGTAAATTGCCATATTTAATACTGAACCCTAGTAGTTTGTTTTAGTCATTGATTCATGACCTTTTAAGTATTGTTTCAGCAATGGATTTCAATTAGGCACACTTGCATCTAAGCGTAGTATGGTTGAAGAATTTCGTAAAACATTGTAGTTTTGTTCCTTATCGCAAAAAAATTAGACCGGTATTTTTTTATTTTTCCATTTGTATGTTAGGGTGGTCCAAAAATCGTTTTTTTTTTCAAACATGACTTTTTTCAAAAAGATTTATTACTTTTGAACAACTAAGCTGATTTCAAAGATCAAAATATTAAATAAAAGGTTAATAAAAATGCTATTAGGAAAAAAATATTGATATTAAAAAATGAGCTTTAGTATTGAAAAAAATTGTTCTTGTTGTTTATGGTTTTCGTGGTTTGTTGACAGAAGGCGCAATATGTTTTTATATTTTTGCTTGGAAATTTTTGGGTTTTTTACACAACATATCACAAAATCAGCGATGTGTTTTGATTTCGTTTTGAGTTATATTTTTTTGAAATTATCAAGTTTTGGGTTTTCACTCAATACTCCAATGCGACTAGACTACTATGTGTTTCCATTGATTTTTTTTTGTATTTTTTTAACTCTTTATTTGTTCCAAATTCAAAATAAATTACATTTCATTTTTAACCTAGGTGCTCCAGTTACTACAGTAACTTACCAGCCTTAATTGTTATGATATATATCTAAGTGTTTTTACATTGTTCCTGTCTTGGCAATTTAGTATTTTAAACAGGTTTTTTAAACCTGCATGTTAGTATAACAATTGATAGCTTAAAACTAAAAAAACTAAAACTAAATCTTATCTAAGTATAGAGGGAATTAATCGTTGCAATTGAGGATTGCAACGATTTTTGCCTGAAATTATTAATTATTTTGTTGGACATTTGTTCTAAAGTCTCAACATTCGAAATTCTATGTACTTCGGTAGTACTGTACCAGGGAGGCAACTTAAAAATCATCTTCAGAATTTTGTTCTGAATCCTTTGAAGTGCTTTTTTCCTGGTAGTGCAACAACAAGACCATATTGGCACAGCGTAAAGCATGGCCGGTCTAAAAACTTGTTTAAATATTAGAAGTTTATTCGTCAGGCAAAGTTTGGATTTCCTGTTTATAAGAGGATACAAACATTTAATATATTTGTTACATTTGGCTTGAATGCCCTCAATGTGATCTTTAAAAGTTAATTTTTGGTCAAGAACTAATCCAAGATATTTCACTTGGTTTGACCAGGAAATTGGAACTCCGTTCATAGTGACTATGTGACTACTACTAGGTTTCAAAAAGGAAGCCCTAGGCTTATGTGGAAATATTATAAGTTGAGTTTTGGAAGCGTTGGGAGAAATCTTCCATTTTTGTAAATAAGAAGAGAAAATATCTAAACTTTTCTGCAGTCTGCTGCAAATAACACGAAGACTTCTTCCTTTAGCGGAAATGCCTGTGTCATCAGCGAACAAAGATTTGTGGCAACCCTGAGGCAAACAGGGAGGTCCGAAGTGAAAATGTTATACAATATAGGCCCAAGAATGCTACCCCGAGGAACTCCTGCTCTAACAGGTAGTCGATTAGATTTGGAATTTTGATAATTTACCTGCAGAGTTCTGTCAGTTAAATAATTTTGAACTAATTTCATAATATAAAGTGGAAAATTAAACTTTTCCAATTTTGCAATCAAACCTTCATGCCAAACACTGTTGAATGCTTTTTCTATGTCTAGAAGAGCAACTCCAGTTGAGTGGCCTTCAGATTTGTTTGAACGAATTAGATTGGTAACTCTTAAGAGTTGATGAGTAGTTGAATGCCCGTGGCGAAATCCAAACTGCTCATTTGCAAAAATTTAGTTCGTATTGATGTGAAGCATCATTCTATTTAAAATTATCTTTTCAAAAAGTTTACTTACTGAAGAAAGCAAACTAATTGGACGGTAGCTAGAAGCTTCTGCTGGATTTTTATCCGGCTTCAAAATTGGAACAACTTTGGCATTTTTCCATTTATCAGGAAAGTATGCTAATTGGAAACATCTGTTAAATAATTTTACCAAGAAAGACAAGGTACTCTCTGGGAGTTTTTTGATGAGGATATAGAAAATTCCATCATCACCTGGAGCTTTCATATTTTGAAATTTTTTAGTTATAGACCTTACTTCGTCCAAATCAGTCCCCCAGGAATCATCAAAAATATTTTCCCGAGAGAAAATATTCCGAAAATCCCGAGCAACCTGATTCTCAATAGAACTAGTAAGAGCCAAACTGAAATTATGGGAACTCTCGAATTGCTAAGCAAGTTTCTGAGCTTTTTCCAAATTTGTGATCAAAATTTTACCACCTTCTTTAAGCGCTGGAATTGGCTTTTGAGGTTTTTTCAAAATTTTTGTGAGTTTCCAAAAGGGTTTGGAACTCGGGTCTAATTTAGAAACATTATTTTCAAAAGTTTTGTTCCTCAGGGCAGAGAATCGCTTTTTAATTTGTTTTTGAAAATCCCGCCAGATAACTTTCATGGCAGGATCGCGTGTTCTTTGAAATTGTCTCCTACGGACATTTTTAAGACGGATCAAGAGCTGAAGATCATCGTCTATTATAATTGAATCGAATTTAACCTCGCATTTTGGTACTGAGGCAGCTCTTGCTTCAACTATAGAAGTAGTCAGATATTCAAGAGCATAATTAATTTCATCTTTGGTTTGCAAAGGAATGTTTGGATCGAAGTTATATTCCATAAATGTTCGATATTGCTCCCAATCAGCTCTATGGTAATTGAAAATAGAGCTGTTGGGATTACAAATTATTTCTTGGGATATTTCAAAAGTTTCTGGAAGGTGATCAGAACCGAAGTCAGCATGGGTAACCAATTGGCTACAAAGTTGACATGAATCAGTTAAGACCAAATCAATAGTTGAGGGATTTCTTGCAGAAGAAAAGCATGTTGGGCTGTTTGGATATTGAATAGTGTAATAACCTGCAGAACAATCATCAAACAGAATATTACCATTGGAATTGCTTTGAGCATTATTCCATGAGCGGTGTTTTGCATTAAAATCACCAATAATGAAGAATTTAGACCTATGACGGGTAAGTTTCTGGAGGTCACCCTTGAGAAAATTCTTTTTCTGGCTTACGCATTGGAATGGCAAATAGGCAGCTAAAACGTAAGTTGTCTAAATTTTGTTTCAACAGAAACTCCCAAAGTTTCAAAAACTTTGGTTTCAAATGAAGAAAGAATTTTATGTTTGATTCGTCTATGAACAATGATGGCAACGCCACCACAGGGTCCATCAAGACGATCATTTCTATAAATTAAATAATTTAAGTCCTTCTTAACCTTATGGTCAGGTTTAAGGAACGTTTCAGTTATAACGGCAATATGCACGTTATGAACTCTCAAAAAGTTAAATAGCTCGTCTTCATTATCTTTAAGAGATCGAGCATTCCAATTTAAAATGTTTAATGCTTTAAAATCCATTACTGAATTTTAAAGTCATGACAATATTATTAGCAAATTTTACTCCAGTTTGAATAGCATCAAACATGGAGTTAGATTTAAGCATATCAGAAATCATGTCAATTAATGAATTCTGTAAAAATTCCATTTTAGGAGCAGTAATGCTTCCTAAGTCAAAATTGTCAAAATTTCCGTTAGATCGTTGGTTAGTATTTTGATTTCTACCCGCTGCAATAGCAGCATAGGTAACTCCATTAACTCGCTGAACATTGTTCGCAGCGAGGGGAGTAGGTACAGATGAAACATTTGAAGCAGGGGTGATATTTGTACCTACGGGTACGAATGTAGAATTTGTTCCTCGCTGACCGTTGTTAACAGCAGAGGAATTTGTACCTGGTCTGAAACGTGGAGCGTTTCCTACCTGCCGCTTAGAACGAGATTGTAGGATCGCTTTGCGAGTCTTACATTCCCAAAAATTGGATTTGTGGTTTTCACCACAATTTGAACATTTAAATTTCTTAGGATCTTCCTTCACAGGACAGTCGTCCTTTGCGTGAGAGGAATCACCACAATTCATGCATTTAGGTGGCATGTAGCAATTTTTAGTTCCGTGACCCCATCCCTGGCACTTACAGCACTGAGTGAGGTTTTGGAAATTTCCTCCAGTCTTCCTGAAGTGTTCCCACTTCACTCGGACATGGAGCATAAGGCTAGCTTTTTCTAAGGCCTTAAGGTTGTTTAGTTCACTAGACTTGAAGGGAACTAAATAAAAATCATTAGAAATCCCGTTGCGTGGACGGGATTTCATTTTCATTTTGATTACTTGGAGTGGCACAACTCCAAGTAATTTTGCCAGTTCATCTTTGATCTGATCCAGGGATTCACCACTGGGCAGTCCTTTCATGTCAACCTTGAACACACGTTCAGTTTTGGTGTCGTAAGTAAAACATTTGTGCTTCTTCTCAGTAAGATACTTGAGAAGACATTTAAATCCGTCCAAGGTTTCAGCCAATACACGGCATTCACCCCGTCGTCTAATTTGTAGTGAAAACTTAACTTTCACGAAATTCAAAAGTTCCATGCGAAGAGCATGGAAATCGGAAGTGGTTATCACAATGAGGGGAATCTTTTCCTTCTTGGCATTAAGCCGGGAAAGTTTACTAGAATTTTTCTTGGATGATGGATCATTCTCATCATCCGTGAGCAAATCAAATTGATTACTCAAATTAATTTCATCAGAAGGGGGGTCAAGAGTTTGCCCCTTTCTTTTGCGTTTAGGCGCCATGGCGGCAGTAAATTTTTATCGAAATCGACTTCCAAGTAGATTACTATAAGAATCTAAAGGATCGAAGAGGAATTTTCCAAATCGATATCCAAGAAGGATTACCTCGGGTAGGGTCCAAACAAGGATCGAAGAGGAATAAGAGGAATTGAACAAGGTAGAAAATTTTTACAGGTTGAGCACTGAAAAGTGCTGTTTAAATTTGTTGTAGCTTTAGGTAGTAGTAACACTTCCTTAAGCAAAAAGCAAATAGATCCGCACGACGAGAGAGCACGATGCGGACTGTTTCCATTGATTTATAGCGACTGTAACATGGTCATGACAAAAATCCTGAGTGGCGGTAAAATTGCCTAACTAAATAAAGTTTTTTTTTTTCATCTATCAGACTGAATATTAATTGTGAAGCCAATGACCATGATAAATTTATGTTCGAAAATCGTTTGATCGATAATAATGTTGATAATACAGGAAAGTTTGAATTTTATTTTCAAGAGACATTTTGTTCCGCGGATATGTTGATGATATTTTATGTTTTGTGAAGATGGTTGATCTTGAAGATGACCCTTCCGAATGCTGCTTAAATTTTATGCAGACATTTTTGCTATAGATATGAAGATTTTGACTTGATGGTGTAGGCTCCTAATATATTCAAAATAAGATTTTTTTTTAGGCATAATACTTTTTCGACTTGAATAGGGATCGAAGTAGGCCGGGGCTTAACATGTGTGAAAATAGTGTGGTGTGAAAAAACCTTTTACACATCAGAATGAATTGTGCATATGTTTAGGATCAACAAACAGTTTCAGCCGCAAAGGAGCAACATGATCGAGCTTATAACGTTTCTTAATTCCAAAAGCTGAACACTATTATTAATAATATGTTTAGCTAATTGGCAGCAACAACGGACAGATAAACCACTTACAGCTCCTATTTATTAAATGCTTGATATAACGATTGCCAACAACGCCGGCTGGGCGTATCGTATGGCTTACCTTCCCTACTAACAAAAATCCACCCTTCCCGTGACACTTATGAGGGGTCGTAGAGTTCTCTGAATCTCTCTTAAGTAAGTGTCGAACTAACATTCCTCTCCCATCCCCACCAGATGCAAGGACGTAGCCAGGACAGCTCTGGTCTGTTGGAGGGAGACACATCCTTTATCTAAGAGGTAGTAATTAATCACAAATTACTATCTAACAGCAACGGATAAAAGTGGGAATCTTTCTTAACAACAGTTTGGAGCTCGTACCACCTACGACATTGTGCAACCTGGTTTATGCTATGCTATGCTATAATACTTTTTTGACCTGAATAACCACAGGACTTCATTGAAATCTCTGGAGGTGGAGAGCTGGTGATCATTTAAATACCTGCTGATCAACGAGCCACTTTAGGAGATTACCTGAGGGACGATATTTGAATTTTTGAACAGTTGAAGATCTTCACAATAATACTTGATCATCCAAAAAACATCCACAGGATTTCACAGTTCTCTAAAAGTCTGACCGAGGCTGCTCTGCTTCCATTGCTGCTGCTTCTGCTGACTTCTGCTGCTTGTCCGTCGCCTTTTAAAATTCGTCAAAACTCGTCAAGTCAAGTCAAGTCGAAGTTCTTTTGTGATCATTTATGAAAAATTGTAGCATGGTCACTTTTATGTAAATATAATTGAATTAATTTAAGGATTGCCACTTATTTATTTGAATTTATATTCTGTTTTTCCATCTATTTTTGAATTCCATTAATAATTTTCGTTATTTATTTATTATTTATATCATTAAATTAAATTGAAATTGCAATTACAAATGAAACGAATTGTAAATCCGCATAAAAACGAAACGCTTGCATACAAGCTGCCTTCCAAAATTCATTTTATCCGCCACTGGAAACGTTCACTGGTTTGCGACACTCGTCGTAAAGTCCGAGGTTCGAATCCGAACATTCTCTCTCGTAAAAAAATCAATCGAACCAGAAATAGATTGAAGCGAGAAAGTTTAATCAAACGGTACGAGCGAGAAAGAGATAGAATGATCAATCGGTTCGAGATCGTAGTTGATGAGATTTGTCGTTTGAAAAGGTGAAATAGTTTTCTTGTGTGAGAAGTCTAGTGATCGAATTTAATGTTTCTTTTTGTTTCCTTCGTGTAGCCTAAAGTTCAGCAGTTAGGTCAAAGTTGACGTGCGATCAATTTTTGTGTGTGCGTACGTAGAGAAAAGGTCATTCGTGGATAATTGTTTTGTGTGGAAATTTTAATTTTTTTTATTTATGTAGGATTCGCTTCTAGCGATATACGGCCGAAGCTCGGCACACCGCATCTCGAGATAAAGCACGACTCTCGACCCCACGATTCTGCGACAAAAGTCCCGGTTTGAGGGGAAAGCCGGAAGGAAACAAACCGTTTCGACAGAGCGGCCATTTTGCCATTTCCGCCACGTGTAAAACATCGACGCCCCAACGTCGTCTACAGCGCCAATCAATTTCGGCGCAAGTTCAGTACCAGCTTCGAGACCATCCATCGACTGGGAATTTCCGCAGCATCATCGCCAATCGCCGCATTTCGGGCGATAGCCACAATACCGCCGCAATCCAGCCGGTATCTGCTTTGCCGACCAATTAATCAGGCAGCTATTTCGGTACCGTGAGTAAACCCAACAATTAATCTAACCTTGCGCATGCGTTAACGACACCACACACACCCACCACGAAGAAGAGCTCGATGAGAAAAACAAGCTAGCGATCACTAGATCAAAATCCACACACAGTAGGGAACTAGAGAAGAAGAAACACGCATAATGAAAACCTAGGTTATGCAATTAAATAAACTTACTTAAATGTTTTATAGTAGTTTACCTAAAAAAATGTTTTTCCGTTAAATGTTAAAGTTTCCCATGTAACTTATTTTTTGGTTTCGAGAATTCTCACATTTCGCGTCGTTCTACTTTTTTGTGTTAAAGGTCAGACTGCCTGGGAAATCAGTCTCTCCACTCACGTGTCTCGATCGGCGGGGATTTTTGAATAAGTGAGTTCCTCCGGTGATGATACTGGTGAGTGTTGTTTTCGTGAGTAGGTAGAACGACCGGTAGCATCAACTATTCTCCTTTGTGTGAAGAATCTCGATCCATCGTGCTGTTTGAGTCTTCTGTTTCGTTTTGAAATTAAACTTTTGGTTCTGATTGAACAAACCCGCCCTGAGGTCGGGTTTCTAGCCGGGCAAACAAGACTCGACGGACGGTCCTCCTTGGAGGTGGCGCTTAAGCCGTCCGTTTATCGAGCCAGGGAACGATCCAGAAGACGGAAAACCGTTAGCCGCATTTTGCGCGCTACAGAATCCTGTATTAATTCAAAGTTTCTTGAGCTTTAGCTCTGTTCAAACGAAGCTCCCTGAACTAATTCCCAATCTTTTGATCTTATTTGAAGCTCATTGAGCCTATATAAAGTTCCCTGATCTTGTGGGAAGTTCCGTGCACTTCTGAGAAATCCTGTAAACTTTTATGAAGATTGCTGAATATCTAAGATCTTTCCGTAGCTTATACAATTTCAACAAAATTGGCTAAACCTGCAAGAACTTCCTCTAACGCATACAATGTTCCATGAGTATCTAAAATTTCCCTTATCTTTACTTTTAGATAATTTTCTCAACTTCTACGAAGCTCCATGAATTTCTTCCATGTTCTATATTTTTTACAAGCTCTCTCTACTTCTGGGAAGACCCTGAACCTTTTCAACAAATTTTCCCAAACATTTGAAGGAAACAAAGTTCTCAAAACTTCCAGCAAGTTCCGAAATTAATCTCCTAAGTTCTAAGAAGTTTACTGAATTTTTACGATACTCCTTCTTTTGCAATGTTCCGTGATCTGCTACGAAGTTCGCTGAGCTTCTACAATTTTGGTTGAAATTATATGAAGTTCTATAAACTTAATAAAAAAAACCTAGACAATTCGTGGTGCTACCTCTCTTTTTTACGCGACCGTCATGAAATGTGGTGAGGGCATCTTAAAAGTAAAAGAGTCAGGAGGGCACACATCTGAGAGTTTTCCATGTAATTAAATATCAGGATCTTGCAGTATCATTTTTGATGTACAAATAGTTATCAACATATTTTAAAATTCGGAAAATATGATTTTTTAACTGTTTTCTTGCATTTGAAAAACCTCTAAAAATCTGCCGGGATGGTTTATGGACAGTAGGGTGCTAATCTAATCTAACACCAACACAGCCAGTTCTTGAAAGCATCCTGGAAATCGATTAATATACCTTCATCATTTTTCTTGACTATTTGATATATGTTTCACGTCAAAGATGCATCACACATACCAAAACGGCCAGGCCTACTGTGCAGCATTTAAGGGGCAAGATCCGAGCGTAAAATTATTGACAACTTAGGCTGAGTGTGAAAGCACTGCACTATTCAATCCATTGCTCTGAGGCTGAGCAGACTGTTTGTACCAAACGGTAAAGAACGAGGCAATAAAAGAGCCAACAAAAACATTCAGTCACTCACGAACGGGCGACTCACACCTCTTGCCTTCGCTCACACAGCATGTAATTGAGGCATTTTTCCATGGGAAATGTACGCTCAGTCATTCAAATCAAGTATATATAGTATAGACTGAGACTGAGTGCTCGACTGTCATTGACTCGTTTACCTCTCAATCATTCAGACTCTCACGAGGCAGTGAATGATGAGGCAGATGGAAGTTCATATTCATATGAAAATGACTCATTGAACCTGACTGTTTTGCGCACTGGGCAAGCTGATTCAGAAAACATCGGGCCTGGAAATGTTCAGGCCCAGCAAGCATCTTAACTAGAAAGCATTAGTGATGCTTCGTTTTCCTCTGACGGTTGGGACATGAGCACTAACTATTGTCCTAGTCTTTTATGGCTTATGGCTATAGCGCAATTACTCATTTTCTGATAAGAGAAGAGGGAAAGGAAAAGGAGCAGGACAAAGGAAAGTGGTTTAATATACTCTAAGATCATAAACAATATTTTTGATTTTAACTATCTATATATATAAAAATGAATTTCTGTCTGTCTGTCTAACCCTTATAGACTCGGAACCTACTGAACCGATCGGCGTGAAAATTTGTATGCAGGAGTTTTTGGGGCAGGGAAAGGTTCTTATGATGGTTTGAGACCCCTCGCCCCTCTGCAAAGGGGGGCTCCCATACAAATGAAACAGAAATTTCTGCATAACTCGAGAACTAATCAAGCAAATGGAACCAAATTTGGCATGTGGAGGTCATTGAGTGTAGCCCCTTAGATAAGAGAGGGGCTACGTACAATATAGTATTTTTTTTAATTAGCGCATAAACTCAAGCTTGTATTGAATCCCGAGCAAGGCACACTCAGCTAGTATAATATAAAAAATCATAACCGGGGTAGTCACTAGCCGATTCTTGACACTAATAACAAGGCATACAAAGTAGCGTAGACTAAAATGTTCCGCAAGTTTGAAGTTTTCAGGACTAGGGTTCGGTGATAGATATTATACCAGTAACGCACCACGAAAAGGTGATGTACCAGCGTTACTACGGAACAAACTCACCAAGCTTAGTCAATTGAACCTAAAGGCAGCTTTGCACGTGTTGATATAGAATTCCAAATTGTAAACGGCCCGCTTGACGAACACCAACATGAACTATTTCGGTTTGTGGTAGAGCTTGCACGGAATGTCTTCCCTCGATTTGAGATAAAAAATGTTCAGGTAGTAGATTTTTGATATGCCATGGCAACCCTGTTCGTGACCAATAGTCAGGTTCCGCGCTGCAACTCAACGATGAGGCGAATTATGTAACGTCGAGGACCCCTTGTTGGTTCTACTTGGATGGACAGTAGGGTGCTTCATTTATTAAAAAAAAATATTGGCAATCTTATAGACCATCTTCTGGTTTGATCAATATTCCCAAAATATGAGCCTGTGCAAAAATGGCAGGGATTGATGATAACGCCTTCCTTCGGAAGGGAAGCAAAGTCATTAGTCCCTGGTTCATGAGTTTATGGGTCGATAGGTAGGGTCCAAGTATGGGAGCTGCCTTCCTGGCGTCGGTAGCACGGCAAAGATAAAGCGATAGAAGTGAATTCCAAAACGTTCCAATAGTGATTCAGTCTACAAACAAATTTGAATCCATTTGTGTGATCTCTAATCCTTTATCAATCTTTGTTATTTCAAACTGGAGGGTGACTTATACAACTGCAAATACTTTTTTTCAAAATGCTGCATATCCACATCCGTTTGTGCCTTTAATATACATCCATTGCATAATAAAACGATGTAGTGGTTTACACATTTTCTTAAAAAATGGTAATTTTGTTCCTTTTCGCAAAATATTAGACCCGGATTCTTTTATTTTGTCATTAAGATGACAATTTCCATGGTCCAAAAAAATCATAGCTTTTGAACCACTGGGCAGATTTCAAAGAACAAAATATCAAATGAAACGTAATCAAGAGAACTAAGGGAAATGTCGGCCTTAATGCCCATACATGAATTTAGCAATTGACTAAATTTTCAATAGCGACCAAAAATATCCTTTAGCACCGTCCCAATGACCCGTTCATCTAGATAAAATTGATAAATAGCAGATTTTTAACGACGGGCCCAATCTTAGATCCATAGGCCAATATTAGAGCCATTTCCTCTGTGTAGTAAAAAATTTGGATTTAGCATTGAAAAACATTGTTTGTATTTGGTTATTATGATTTTTATTATTTGTAGATGGAGGGCGCAATATGTTTTTAGCTTTTTCCTTGAAAATTAAGGGTTTTTTACACTCCATATATACAAATCAGTTGCATATTATTTTAGCACATCAAATGTGTTCAACACATCAATTATAACTTAATGGATAATTCTTCTACAGCAATACGGATTTTAGTAATAAATAATATGAAGTACTGGCTGCTCTGCAGCAAATGCGATACAAAATTCATTTAACCTTGCATGATAAATTGATTCGCCAATATTTCTATCACATTACGGTTCCGTTTGAATTCACTAGCCTGAATAAAGATCACTACGTTTTGCTTTTGACGAGCTTATCACCGCACCTTTTTATGCTCAATCTTGAAATTCAGACTTGCTCCACATATCCTATGTATAGGACATTCCATAGAACCAGCGACCCCGAAAAAGAAAAAAAAACGAATGGTGCCTATAAAGGAGCGATATAGAAGAAAGCACAGAGCCAATCAGATAAAATATCGGTATCAATCTTGACAGCAGACAGGATAGTGATTGATGGAAACCAGACGGATTGGCAAATATTTCATCTATTCATAGCAATGGACGATCGGGCGCAGCGCCCACGAGTTCCACACCCTACGTTTTATCCTATGAGTGGCATAGAGCGTGGGAGTTTTTGCTATTAAAGACGGGAAGTTGCCAGGAATCAGGTTGATTGATGAAATTATTTATCAATAAATATATTTTTTTTTTCCGATTGATGCAATGCTTCTTTTAAGGGAGTAGTATCTACTTTATGGTGAGTACATGGGGGCAATAGCTTACTTCGATAAAGATGTCTTGAGATGAATATTGACACCCTTTGCAAAACTCCCTCGCACAAAATCCCATTACGGGAAAGGCTATCATTTCCGCACCAAACCGGAAGCTATCGCTTCGACGTGCCAATAAGGCCAAAGTGTTTAGCATTTCCACTTCGAGCGAGGAAATCAAAACTAACTGCCATTGTGTTTGCCCCCAATTTTACGTATATCGTTGTCACCACTATCATCATCACTGTGCTCTATTATTGCCGCTGTTCGCGATTGCGGAGAAAGCGGAAAGCGGGAGGCTTCATCTCTCCCTCGAGGGCTCAAAACAACCTTTATCCGAAAACGGTTCTCTGTAGCCGAAAGAAAAGCACACCCGCACAGGACGTAGAAGTGCAACTTTTCCAATCCCTTAGTAGACGCTGACTGCAACCAAGCAACTACCGAATGAAACGAACGAACGAACGAACGCAAGGCACACTGATCGTGAATTATGAAGGTGTCCCCAGTGAATAACGCCGGGATCCATCCTTCTCCTTCGCCTCGCTACTGAACTGAATGGGGAGCATCCAGAATCTCTGCGCTTCGATAAGGAATTTTCGCAGGAACTATACGGTCTTGCTATGCAGGTTTTCTCGTGCAGAATTCCGTTGAATAGCGTGATGGGAAAAATGTGTGCATCACCGATGCAACCGAACTGGCATGGTAATGGTGGTGGTGGTGGTGGTGGTTCCAGAAAGAAGGTGAAACGATAGAAAAATGTATCGAATGGTGGAGAGCGAATACCGCAGTTAAGGTGAAATAAACAACGATTTTTGCAATGCCTGCTCGACGTATCTGCCTTGGACTTGGTTTCATTCGGAGCAATGAACGTAGGGGAAGACAGTTCAAAGTGAAGCTTGGGGTAGAAAGCATTTCCATTCTCAATTCGTGAATTGGACGAGCAGCATTTTTGCTCAAAATTTCCTGGATTTTAGGGATGGAAAAGCATTGATATACGATTTCGGGCATTTTATCCCAGGGTGGATTTTGGCCTGTTGTACCCTATCTACCTACAATGCTGACGCATTTCTGCACGAGGTAGCACGTGTCATCGCAGCGTTGCAACAAATGTTGCCATTCCATATGGTTAATTGAGCCACATGAGCCGTCTAAACTCAGCTTTACTGTTGATGTTGATCTGAAATAATTGTTAACATTTAAATTTTTCGAAGTTTTCATTCGTTTATTTTCGAAGTTTCACAACGAAATGATGCAGAACTTTAACGATTTTACGTTATACAAGGTGAATACCAATGGGCTTCAGCTCAACTTTTGAAATACGACTTATATGTTATTTCCTGTACTCCTACTTATACTCTTTACTTCGATCGCGACTTCGAAAAGATAAATATTCCATCAGTGACGCTAAGTTTCTCATAGACAATTGAAAAACAATTTGATCGCTTTCAACAATCGAAGCATTTTTGTGCTAGAAAAGGTTTAAGAATCATAACCATGTATAAAAAGGAAGTCTGATCAAGGAAAGACAGATCATTTAACACTCCAAACACGATGCCTCCGGTATAATGTGTAACGGAAAACTTTCAATATTTGAAAAGAATTGCAAACCTTTCGGCGACTTTTGAAATTACAGTTTTTAAAGATTAATTCAGTATCAATATATTTAAAATCTATCAATAAACTGCTGAGCAATGATTTTCTAAACCTTACCCATTTGCCGTTACACATTTTACCTGAGGCATTTCAAACCGCTTAGGCCGCAGACACTTAACAATCAAAATAAAATCCCGCAACTTGTTGAGCACTGGCAGCCCTGCCTTTTTTATAGAAAGCCACACTGTCAGGACGGGAACGTGAAGCTGTCTGTCCGCTTGGCATGAGTGCTCTATTTCCACGATAGTCAGCCCCAGCATCAATTGCACTGCACTCCGTCTAGCTCACATAGAAATGCAGAGCCAAGAAAAACAGGGTGGTAAATATTGGCACACATTTTTCTTCAAACCCCATCAATTTCCTCAATTTACTATAGTTCCATCCCGGCAATGGAGTTTTATATTTGTACCAAACGTATGGATGTTTTCTTCCTGGAAATGATCTTCTGTGAAAGGAGCTTAGCAGGGGTGCTTGACGGGTACGATATTCGCGACACTATCATACGTTTTTTTGCCTATAGTATAGGAAATGGGTGTGCGAATGGAGTCACTCATTCCCAGTCCCCTCCCCTAACTCGCGTATGGGTGTAAAGGGTGCATTCGAAAAAAATTGCACGCGCATAAATTAAATAACTTTAAATTTTCAGCGAAGATTGTTTAGAGTGTACTGAACAAGTAAAAAATATCGCATGATTGAAATCCGAGTTTTGACTTGGGTTTTAAGCAGGAAAACAAAATGTTGTCATAACAATTCTGTACAGTGGCGAAAAACTATATTTTGCATATGTTTAATTAAATTTTCTATATCTTACAATTTATTAACGGATTATGAATCTTTTAAATGTGAAATAAAGTAAATCGAAATGAGCTGACATTTTCAGGCATAATGTCTGACCAACTGCACAATATTTGGATACATAATATTTGGCGGAAAAATTGGCTTGGTTCCATGAGTCAATAGCAAAAATGACAAAAGAATTTTCTTTCAAAACAGCTGATTTGAGCACCTATCTGACCTTCATAAAAAATAAATGCATTCGTTACAATCTTCATTGAAAATTTCAAATGATTTGGTATAATAGTTAAAAAGTTACAACTGTTTTTGTGAATCTATACTGCGTCAGAAAATTTTGAGACTCTCACTAATACTATCTTACCGCTCAAGCCGTTGAACCTAGTTTTACAAAGCTTTGCTCCACATGTCATTTATTGTTTACAAACAGATTGGTGTTTTTGAATTTGTGTGGATAAAGGAAGATTTTGAGAAAAATGTACGACAAGAATGAAATTCTCAGATTACTCCACGCCCAGCATGGCTTTTGTAAAATGTTCAAGAGCTACTGTATTTCGAGTCAAGGCATCAATTGGACTTCCAACAGTTCTAACAATACCTGTAAGTGGTCGTACGCGATCTGTGAGAATACCAGCCAATGGATGCATCAATGTCAAAGCAGCCTTGACCAAGGTTTTATGAATGTTTTTTTATAGAAGCTTTGTAGTATTTCATAAAACTTAAAGTTTTACTTGGGATGGACACAATCATCTTAATAAGAGTGAAAACCAAATTTCAAAGAACGAAGCTGCTCGTGTGTGAAAGTAATACATAATCATACTTTACTTTCGAGAATTTGTCATGACAAGTCAGTTTCAGAGAATTTAGCCATTTTGATCGAATACACCCTTTAGCAGTGATCGAAGCCTGCAACCCACGACTGCTCTAGATGGAATCGAATTCCATTCTCCCCGTCCTCGTCGGTTTTGGCGCTTGCCACCGATAATGGAAGGAAAATATTATTTTTCACTTTAAAAGTTTATTTTCGGTTGAACGGGAGAGGTTAATGCGCATACAAACACGGTCGAGGGACTAGGATGGAAGCGCAGCGGATCCATTTTCGGCGTGGTGAATGTGTGGTTTACCTTTCCAACCAAGGCTCGGTCCTCCGGATGATGGAGCTCTTCCGGTGTTAATGGAAAAATTGAGGTTAGGTTTTCTCGGTTTGGGCTCGTTAACACTTACCTGAAAAGTGGAAGAAAGTGGAAATGAAGAAAAGATTAAACGAGGGTCGTCTGTGGAGCAAATTGTCTAGCCTATCTCTTCAATCTCTTTAATGAGTCCATCCCACCCCACAGAACCCCGCACAGCCAGACTGAATAACATCTGATTCGAAAGCCAGAAACTTAAATTATTTCCCTCCCAATTTTCAAACAACACCCTTTTTTGCTTTGGCTCTCCGAAAGTCGTCCGAAAACGAAAAAAGCCATAGAACAACTTTTTATTTATGTTTATCAGGCTTGCCAGCAATAACACTAAGAGCGGAAAAATGGCTCCAACCGGGGCCCATGGATAACTTGAGAACTTGCTTTCCAATTTTGGAGTTTGTTTCGCCGAGTTGGTGAATGCGTGCGCGCATTTGGGATTTTCGGTTCTGTGTAGTTATTTTTTTTTTATTTCGGCTAGTCTTCGCAGAGGATAAAGTTTGCGGCTGCTGTTATTCACCGAGTTTCGTTAGCATGATTGAAATTTACAGTTCTTTGTGGGTTATTTTTAGGCAGTAGTAGAAAAAAAAGTTCGAGATTAAGTGTTTGTTTGCCAGCATAAGAGGCTCTAGGATTGCTGTTGATAGTAATCGAGTGGTTCAAGCGAGTGTTGGGAAGCAGGATACCAATGGCCCTCAAAGTCCGCAAAACATGTTGACTCAGACCAAACATTATTTTGATTTCGGTGGGTGCCACATTCCGATATCATCGTCCGAACCAATTGTCGCCATCCATGATCCAAAAACCCGTCCGCAATCCTCGAACTAAATCGTGGGCATTTTGCACTCAATTGATTGATTTCCCGTCCCAACCCCGGCACCAGAATCTATCGGTAAAATGGTGCGTATAAATCGGTTCATGAACCCCCTAAGCCCAGCCAGTCCTTCGTCCCTCAAGAGAATCCTCGCACATGTTTAATAGTCTCTTCCGGGGCTCGGTCGATTTACTGGGGGAGAAGAAAAAGTGTAGCCCAAGATGGAGCGCTTCGTTCGGTCGGTTGGTCTGTCGACTTATCGCACTCCGGAAGTGAATCTTCCTTTCCCTTGCAAATCTTCCGAGGAAAATAGGATTTCGGGCCGTAAATACATAGTGCTCCGGAATTTATGCAAATGGCAACCCGGCACCGGGCACCGGGTTCGGAATCGATTTTCGGAAGTCAGAATCGATATTGCTGCGAATTGTGCCTTTCTGCATCCTCGCCATAAATGTAGGCACTGTCAGGATTAGCACGTGTCCCTCGAGTGTGACCTTTTCCGTATCATATTTTATAGGAGATTTCCCGAACGAAGAAATGGAAGCGATGGGAAGGAATGAGTTTAACTGCGGTATTGGGTTGTGCCAAAACTTGTTATCATTTACTTTCGAAGGACGCTGGATTGGTGGCTGTCTTCGAGTTGGGGCCGAATTTGAATATTGGAAATGGGTTCAATGGACGAACGGCCGTTGTTATTGTCGATTCGATTTCGGTCTGCTGCAAAGTTGACCCATTTTGGGATTATTTGTTATCAATTCAATCCTTTTGCGCTTGGAATGAGAGGGGGGTCGATTTACATTTAAATACTTTGTGTTATTGGGACTGTGGGGTCTTCCCTGATTGTTGCTGGTTAATTAAGCTTTAAGGCTGTGTCCTATTTTTCTGGATAAAGTATGCTTTAAATTTTAATGTAACAGACAGTGAGTTGTAGACGAAGCGCTTTAGGCAGTAAGGCTATGACTCGAATAGGTTGATTTTTCTTTTGCTAGCTTTGTTTTCCGACGATCTTGTTTTCCGTACTGAGTACAAATGCTACCGACGCCAGGGAAGCAGCTCCCACACCTTGACCCTGTATATCAACCCATCAACTCATGGACCGGGAACCAACGGCTTTACTTCCCTCAGAAAATTCCACCTGCGCCAACTGGGATTGAACTCAGGACCTTTGGAGTGAGAGAAGATGGGAAATAACTTTCAAACTGTCATTTTCAACAGCAGTGTATTTTAAACTCCGCTGTATGGTTTAAAGGATTATGAATATATTTGAGATTTATTACACATTAATAATGACATTATTTAGACTTCCTAAATTATCTAAGCTATTGAATACCTCAAATATCACATAGACAGTTAAAGGAGTTGGGATTTGGAAAATGTCAGAATCAGATTTAACATTGAAATAACAGTCATTCTATGCCCAAAGCATGATCCAATTGCCAAATTGGTTTAAAAAGGTAGTTCATAAATTTTCAGTTTATAAAGCAAAGCATAACAAATTTATACTGAATGAAATTTCTGAATGTAATTTAAATCCATTTTTTATAAATTGAAGACATTTCCAGCATTTGAGCGACAAGTAAAATAATAATTTGCTTGAAGTAATGTTAAACTAGCGAGTTAAATCATTTGAAATTTCCGAAACCTATATTTTGAGGTTGGAGAGTCGAGAATGTCTTAAATAAAGTACAGGGTGATTCGAAATTACTGTCACCGATTTCAGAAATATGGAGTTCTCAATGAGAAAAAGGGTATATGTTCAAGTAAAGTTTTTAAGGTGTATTGATAGTAAGTTCTGAAAAATCATTCGTTTTCAATTTAGAAACTGAAATCTCTTCGAAAGATTAAGACATTTATTTTTCAAGTAAAAAGGAACCATGCTTGGAAAATCCATTCAATATCAGAGCTTAGGCGCATCGTCAGAACTCCAAAAATGCCGAAACTAAAATGTTCGTGCCAGCTGTAGTTTATTTTCGTGACAAATGCGGCCGGTAACTAATGATAAAGAGAGAGATATTTGAATTAAAGTTTGTTAAGTTGAAGGTTATATATGTAGTATATCTGGAATATATTGATATCGAAAAATCATGCAAGCGTTAAATCGTTATGTCCATTTTTAAAAGTGACAGTTATTCCAAATCACCCTCTCATTTCAAGAAAAAATAAAAAAAAAAATATTAAAATCCTAAATATTTCAAAGTGTTCTAATCCGATTAAAAAAGTAGAAGGGTCTGTGCCTAGGGGCACGAACGGGAGCTTGACGTAGGACCACTAGGGCACGGAACAAATGTGAAGAAAATTTAGTTCTTTCAATTGATCGATCATCTATTATCTTAACTCTTTCCGCTTTTGATTTATAGGCGTACCAAATTTGTATTATTTTTTTAAAGAGAAAGTTCATGAAGAGAATCGATCAAAATCACTTGCACTCCTGCTTCCAAGTTTGGTTACAAGATTACAACTCTCGAGAGCATTTTGTGTGGTCGTTGGGGGCATGTGGTTCTGAATATGGACCAACAGGCAGATAAATTCTATTCTAACTTTTTACTGTAATAAGCTTGTTGGCCCAGAAAAGGACCGTTTTGTTGCCAAAGTTGGTGATAATTTAACCTCCGAAACTGTACAGAGTTCGTCTGTTGCTTCAAAGCGTAGACGAAATATATGGCCGCTTACGCTTGGTGCACAACACCTTCAGCACAACTCGTGTTTTCTCGTAGGTCAGACCGGAGACACGTTTGACACCGCCACGGCGAGCCAGACGACTGCTTTTGCTGCTTCTGCTGCCTGCTCACCACGGCGTCCGAAGCGAAAATGAGTTGAGGCTAGACAGCAGCGTTGTTTTATAACTTTTCAGGTTAAAGCAGAATGATGTGCAATCAAGTGGTACTCGATTATGACGACTGCGTTTGGGAACAACGTTTATTTCATGTTTCATACAGTGAAAAAACTATCACTTTTAATTTGTACTTTGTACCACTTTTTCAATAGTTTCTTGTTGAAAATCATCAATTAGAAGCATTGCGTGGACATATTTCTGATCGATTGATGATAAAATTATTGAAATTGATCCAGGGACAGGTGACTTATTAATGCTAAAAATCTTTCATAATTTTGTTTCATGTTCCATTTTCGGTTTTCACAAAGTGTACCCCAGTATAGAAATTAAAGACGTAGTCCTACGATAAAAATATATATCTTATTAAAAATTGGGAACTTTTGGAATGTTTAAGGTACTGAGAACCAATGCTACCGATGTCAGGGAGGCAGTTCCAACTCCCTGGACTCTAACTATCGACCCATCAGGACCGGGAATCAACGGCTTTACTTCCCTTTCGAAGGAAGGCGTGATCAGAGACTGTATGCCTATTTTATGGCCCAATGGCGCCAACTGGGATTGAACCAAGGCCCTTTGGAGTGAGAAACAGTCACGTTTACAAATACACCACAGGAACCACTAATGTTTAAGGCTATGGACATTTAAAAATTGACAAACAATCGTAAAACAATAGGTTTAATTTTTGATCGTTTTGTGCTTAGTAAATATCATCGTTTCGGCGCTTAGCAAATATCACGCTGATTAATTCCCACTGACACCATACCACACAAAACGAAGGGAACTTATTACAATTTCGCGCACCGAACGATAGATACGTGATGGAAAATGGAACAAGGAAGAACGATCTCGACCGCATATCTGCTTCTATCCGTTTGTAATTGACTTCTATATATTTACATTATTCACAGTAAAATGAATCGTGAAAAAAAATGATCGTGGTTCAAACCAGCCTAAAAACAAACTGACAAACCATTCAGCATTCAGAAATTCAGAATAAAAATGTAACTAAACTACCCAAGTAACAATTAAGTAACCATTTGGCATCCACTCTGATTTATGATGGTTTTATAACGGCAATGAACAATCCATTGAGTTTAAATGCAGCATTTCAAAGTGTAAAACATTCCTGCTTACACACTTAGAAATTTTTACAGAAATCTGTAAAATTTTACCGAAATCTCAACAGCTGAACGTTCGGTAAACAGTTTCGCAGATTCCCTGTAATTTTTCACAAATATCTGTTAATTTTTCACAGATATCTGTAAATAATTATAGGAAAACTGTAAAATTGTTTACCGAACGTTCAGCTGTTGAGATTTCGGTAAAATTTTACAGAAATCTGTAAAATAATCTTAGTGTGTAGTAATTCAGCTTTTTGCTATTTTAAAAACCTTTTATAACCATTAGATTTTTCATTCGATCAAAAAGTATTTATTGTTGCTTTTTAGGCATTTTAAAGTGCATCATAAAACTTACAAATTGAGCTTAAAAGATGGTTCCTCATAGTTAATAAAAGCCAAATTTATGACAAGGAAATCTCGAAGAATTCGTCTAGGATGAAAAATTCAAGTCGAATTCAGCAAAATTTACTTCTTTAGAAGAACCAGCACACCATCAACGACTGACCATCTGGCGGAGAAGAGTAAAGTGAGCGTGGCCCTCGAATTCATAAAACATTGTTGAAAGTTTTAAAACATACCAGCCTTTCTCCAGATCTTGCGAATAGATGACAATCGAAATAACAACCGACAACAAACCACTGAAACTGTTAGTTAGCGGAGATTAACTGGTTTCCGATCCATAGCAGCGATTTTATTCGGTGAAAGAATTAACTCATCGAAAATTTCATTCAAGCGTTCATCCCTGCATCGTTGGATGGTGCACTTCTGTACCCATCCGGAAGAAGGGGATCTTTTTCGGGAACGATTGCGCTTCCAGCTGTTCGAAATGCGAAATTTTGTAAAACAGTATCGCAAACTATCTGAGTAACTGCTCCCAATCCATCAGGAGAAGACCGCCTGGAAGAACCCTGGATCCCACAGCGCAACTATCGAAAGATAAACAATCTTTGACGTTTAACGTTGCCTCCATAAATGCTGCCATAAATCGGAACGGGTTAGGTTCCAGCAAAATGGCTTTAGATAAATGCAATTCAGCCTGCAATTTTTCTTCATAAAAGCCATTTTAAAACCTTATGAATTTGTTAAGGATTTTTTGAAGGCAAAACAACTTTTTTCACAAATGACCCATGAACATCAACTTTATTGCCACGCCATGTTACAGTTAGTTTGCTTGTTTTTTGCAATCTTCGATTTCCAATCTATATTTCCTCGGATATAACTTTATTTTGGTAAATTTAGCAATGAGCAAACATTTCAATGCGAACATCATATAAAAAATCTCGGCCTAGCTCGATCTGAGGAATAATTTTTTTTTTCAATGTAAAATAATTACTCAAATCGACATTTAACGAGGGCGAACTTATTTTTTATTTTCGATATTTTCACGTACATTTCACATAACATTTAATAAGGCTCTTAAAACTAGGCCACACAATGAGAGCTATTGTAACAAATTTGGATATACAACAAGATTTTTATACCTTCAGTTTCTATTTTAATTATTTTGATAAGATCGGATTCATAAATCCTTTTCTATCTTGATTGATAGTGGATTTAGCAAGCGGCAAGGAGAAATGGCTCGGAAAGGGTTTTTATTGTTGCTAAATAGCTTTTGTTGTAGCTTTCAAATGGTTCTCAATGCGTTCGTCATACAACCTTTTGCAGTAAATCAACCTTGAAGAGCTATACAGAGAATACACCCTACACAACCTTTTCCAGGGTGGGCCAACTAGACATATTCTAGTCTTAATGAGGTTTTGGTGGATGCATCAATGACAAAATAGCCTTGACCAGGGTTTTATAAATGTTGTTTTATAGTTGCTTTGTAGTATTTTATAAAACTTAAAATGTTACCTGTGTAAGCTTTGGTCATTTCCCGTCACATCCCCTTTATTGTTTTAGAATAATAATTGGTGCAACAAGTTTAGTTAATTACAGTTGTGAATTTGATTCTCATTGTCCCTTTGCAAGCTGTTTATTTAAACCAAAGTAAAGCTTGGAATAATGCTCGGGCATCGAGGCGTACATATTATTTCATTTCTGCAGCATTTTATAAAAGGAAAAATCTCTGAATGTGTGTATTTTTTGAAAATACGATTATTGTTTTTTGATCTTGGTTCGTACTATCAGCTTCTTCGAATCACCGCTAGGGTCGCTGCCGTCGCTACACTTTGTTTGCGTTCTGATTACCTCCTTCCCGCAAAATTCGCATCAAAGTTTCCACGGGAAAATTGCTTGAAAGCACATCAAAGGACAAGGAAACGGGTCAGAATTTCGCACGAAGTCAACGAAGAGATGATCAAAGTAAGCTTCAACAAGAATGGTAGATTGATATTTATTTTATAAAACAATTAATCATGTCCTCTTCCCACCGTAGCTGCTTAAAATGAGACCCATACAATATTCCCCCGAAACACTGAAAAAGGCTCTGGAAGAAGTAAGAAGTGGCTCATTGTCAGCGTATGCGGCCCACAAAAAGTATCACATCTCGAAATCGACTTTAAGCGACAAACTGAATGGAAATCATCCCCAGCGACTTGGAATCGAAAACTTTTTCGTAGTCAATAAATACCAAATAAAGGGGCTCTTGGAATTCATTGACCTGCTCCAGGATGATGTGGAGTGTGACAATATGGTCCACACAAGATCTTTCGGCACGGAATTCTGCCTGCTGCCGCCGGAGAGTCACGTCGATCTTCTCCAGACCACACACAGTCAGATCCCCATTATTTGGGACCTTCACTAAGACGCCCTGCATCTAGTCGGCCGGAAAGTCGCGGTGTCCCAGATATTCCAGAATAGTTGATGCAACATTTGAGCGGATAGCATGGGGTCAGCTTTCAGCATCTCTGCTGATATGCGATCGACCCCTGGAGCCTTGTTGGATTTCATGCATCGACGCGATGCGCCGCACCCTAGGCGGATCATGCCGAGATTTTGATGGCTGGTTGGCCGTCGAAACTTGAAGAAGTTGTTCGAAGTGCTCAAACCAGCGTTTCAGTGGGGCTAGTGGGGTCGGTAAGCAACTGTCCAGTCGTGTCCTTCACTGGCATCCTCGGATTCATCCTTGCTCCACTCAGGCGTTGTGAGATATCGTAGAGGAGGCGTATATCGCCAGTGTTTGCGGCGTTCTCCCCTTCGTCGGCCAGAGAGTTCACCCACGCTCGCCTGTCCCGTCTGCAAGAGCGCTTGACTTTCTTTTCTAGAGCCGAGTACCGTTGACGGGCTTCGTTCTTGGCTCCTCTAGTTCTGGCCCGCGCTATCGCGGCTTTTGCTTCTCTACGCTCCTCAATTTTCCGCTAGGTTTTCACAGTGATCCTCTGGGTGCGCAGATCACCAACATTGTTCTCTTCTACGCTGCCACCTTCTGGAACGTCCGCAGCTCGAGTCTCAAGTTCTTCAACGAAATACATTTTACCGTTGGATCTTCAAGTCGGCGTGTGTTGAACCGCCACCAGAGTCTCTCCTCCCGTCCCTGGATCCACGCCATGCGTAGGCGGATCTCGCCGGTTAGGCTGCGTTTATTCCGGACATCAAGAAGGTTCCGTCTCCATTATCGGCTGTGCAGATGTGGTCGGTCTGATTTTCGTTATGTCCATCGCGGGAAATCCACGTGACTTTGTGCACTGGCCGATGGGGGAAGAGCGAAGGTCCGATCATCATGTCGTTAATGCCACAAAATTCTGCAAATAGCTTACCGTTTTTGCTCATTTCGCTGACACCAGTATTTTATAACTAATGCTGTTATAACCTTAGTTCAGGGTCCCGGCTTGAAAAAAAAAACAGTCAGCGGCAAATCCATTTTTAACGTTACGCTTTAAAAAGGAAGGGGGGTTGTGCATAGATTTCTTTGACTAGCTCTGTAACAGGTGTAGGGAACACACAAGGGAGAATTGAGTGTTGATTTTTGCTAAATTTCACGTGGCATAGCTGATGAATCTCCGATTATTTAGCTGTGCTCTAAATTCTGATTGTATGTAATCTTTAATGAATATAGTATAAACCATAGCTTCAAATACCCTTTATTGCCGTTCTAACATTATTCAAACTCCGTGTCTTGCGATCGGAATTTTAATCTTGGTAAAAAATATCCGAATGTTATTTTTAAAATGCAGTTATGAATCTGAATTTACTCACATACCCAATTTGCATTTAATAATGGATCATGTCATTCGAGCAGTTTAAAATGTCATTTCCAACCAATGGTACCCGGAAGCAAAGCGAACGTCGAGATAAGGGGGTTTTATTTATGCTAGGCACAATAAATCTGAAATTTATTGCCGTTATCTTAATAACTTTGGTAGAACGATGCTCCAAATCTGCTCGACTATGCAATTTATCCTGTTCTACCTGAGCCATTGAATTGAAGTCAGCGATGGCCGTTCACAAAGCATCCAATGATTTTTCCTCAACATTCTCATAATTTCCACCGATTTCGGATTTGTTTTCAAAGAAATCTCATCAACTGAACTTTCGCTAAAACATTAACTTTTGTTTAAAAACCAATTTTTCTCATACGTCAACTCAAAACAAATTCAGCTTATCTAATCTTCTATTGGGGTGGATTTTTAGCAGTTTCCTAAATAGAAGTTTTGGATGATATACCATTAATTAAGGCATTTTATAAGTTCAAACCAACTTTATTATTAAATGAGTCAAAATCAAATTGAGGGATGCTATAAACCAGACTAAAATTGGTTACTAATCATGAATATTGAGAACGAAATATTGATGAATTTTGATATAAACAGTTCTATTTAAAAATTCGCAAGTATGAGGAGTCGTAAACAGATTCAGTTTATTCAGTTTAAATGTGTGGTAAAATAAAATCAGGTTGGAAAACAGAAATTAAATCGAAAAAGGATGACGCAAGTATTTATTTTTATTTCATGTGTGCTAGAATCATCCGAAAATTGGTGTCAAATGGGTGGTCAGGGCGGTGTGTTCTAAATGCTGATTGGTTCCCTGGGGAATGGCAATGAATAAATTGATAAGCCACTTAATAATCTAATCCATTCAAATCAGTTCATACGGAAAAACACGATAAGCCAATCCAATCAATCACAAAGCTACCAAGCTGTTCGCTAAGGTATAAAATCAGCAACAGGGTCATCGACAAATCAGTTGCAGTAGAACCTCAATTGATCAAACTTCTGGATCATCGAAACAGGAACGCTCCGTCGTCGATTCGACCATGTAGCAACGGTCGTCCTCTTCCTCGGACCGTCCGTCACTGCCATATAAACCACCCAGAGGCTCCGACTTCAATATGGCCGTTGAATTTGAAGTCGGCAAGTGTTAATGGTATGATGAATTTGTTTCGAAGTGAAGATATTTTTTTAAGAATTTATAGTTCGGAAAATTTCGTCCCTGACGGCTGAGTTGAACGTAATCGTGTTGGGAATGCATCATCAAATAGGGCTACCAAAACTACGCGATGAAGACGTTTGCGGTCATCTGCTGAACGATGTCCTGTGTCCTTTGCAAGCGGGTGATGTGGAAACGTACCATTTCCATCACGAAATTCTTTCGAGCTACCCTCCCACATCGGTCACAAACGAAATGAGCCTGGTTTACAAAACAAGACAGTGGCATGCGTGCTTCATTTACGATACCAGTATTGTTTGATGCGAAAATTTGCAATGTGAAACAATTTCAAGATCAACTCGAATTTCACTCGATTCTTTGCTGACAAAATCAATCCAGTTAAGAGGCTTACTCTTGCGACACTTTCGGTCCGAGATTGGATTCTCACATTGATAGGATTTTCCGATTCTAGATCTAAGCCTATTTTGCTTTCAATCAGATATATCACCGATAAAACAATTCGATTGGTTTGCTTGAATCCATGGTGAAAGGAAAGGACATGAAAACAACTGAAATCAAAGCAGAAGGACGAGTACTGTGCTAGAAAGGGTGGTGTGTGGAAAGGTTTGAAGCAAAATTTGAATGTGTGTCGAAGTGAAGGTCAATCACCGGAGTGAGAGGCAATCTAGATTGACTGGATTGTTGAAGTGTACTTTATCCCATTCCAAAGAATAAAGTTCATCGAAATTGTGTGCTGGTCTACCTTTCTTGACAAATGACACATCCCCCGATTGCCAATAATTGCTTTTCTTCGAATGCGTTCAACCGTTCGGCCAATCAAGTTGCTAGAAAATAGAATCCACCTTTTCCACATTTGACGGATGTCCCATCCCTCGGCTCACGACCGAACCATCCGATTTGATTCGCTCGAGGGCCAACGATAATGACAAATTTCTGCTGTCGAAAATCAATCGGACTTGCAAAAACCTGAATCCGTCAACACAACCAACGACAACGAGCAGAGCTGGAAGATGAAATGAAACACGTGACATCCCCATAAGGAGATTAGTTCCATTTCATTTTTTTCTTCTTCTTCTTATTTTCGAGGGTTGGATCGGGACCGAATTTTTATTATCTCTTGTGATACGAACATGTTTCATTTTGTTGGACTCAGCTACCTGTATGGATTCGTCCAATTCTTTTCCTTTCGATTCAACTGGAGAGTTTGAATTTGAGAAAAACCCATTAATATTAATCCTCTCGATTCGCCATTTGGATGCTGAATAGAAAGTGATCGAACTGCTGACGAGGTTCTTCTTTATTTGGGACGTGGAACATGTGAAGGACCAAAGAATATAAATCGCCTGCAAATCGGCTTCTTTTAGGATGGGAACCTGCCATCCTTCTCATCCAATATTGGGGAGAGTAATCTAAATTCGACAAATGTTGTTAATTTTTTATCATCGGTTCTTTGGAAGGGACTGCTTTAATGAGCCATCGTTTCAGCCGTAAATTGTTCAAGAAAGCTACAACCTCGACCACCACCACCATCATCATCGTCATCATAGGAAAATCGAATATTAAACGGTAGTATCGGCAGCTTCCCTTGCTCATTCGTTCACCGCAAGCCTACAACAATTGTGGGCTCATAAAAGTCCAGTATAGGACGTAATGGTGGGGGAGGTGGACTGTCGCTCGTCGACGATAACAACTGTCGATAATCGGCAGCCAAACTTTCCCTTTTAACGACCAGCTCGTAAAAGTTGCTGGAGCCCACCATCCACCCACACAGCGAGCGTCTTTACTCCGACGTACGTAATTTACCACATGGGCTTATTGGCGATGGTGGTGGAAGGACCCAAAAGTATGAACCCTCTGATGCGGAACGAATGAGGCAACAAAAATTAATAAAGCACTTTCTCCTCGTTCCGTTTATTGGGTTTGATGCGATTCGATCAAAAATCATCTCTGGGGCTGTTCATAAACTATGCAGTCAGCTTATGGGTGAAGAGGTTTGCGAAATTATAATAGTTATTTTTGAATTGATTTTGATTAGGGAATGAACCTAAATTTACAATCATTAGTGAAAGTGATTAATGATTTAAAAACTACTGAGGAGTTCCAGGCAAAATAGCGAATACAAAATTAATCTTTGAATCGATCTTCACCGATGTATATGGAACTTAACGTATTTTTTTATTATGATTCACATTTTTATGTTGATCAGCATCAAAACAACAGCAAAGAGTTATGGAAAATTTTGGAATCTCTATTAAAACCTAGTAATTGCAAACCGTGGTCCATAACTTTTAATGCCACATGAGAACAGTCAGAACAAGTAATTGTATCTAAGTTTAATGATTATTTCGTCGACAGTGTTTCATTGATTAATTATTCAACCAATTCAGATGAACCTGACGAAATAAAACAGCCAATTAATAGTAGTTGTAGATTTGAAGGTTTTCACCCAATTAGATTAGATGAACTTAGATTTGTTTATTTTTCATTAGGAAAATCGGCTGGAGTAGATAATGTTAATGCTAGAGTTATTCAAGATTGCTTTCATGTCATTGGCCACATCTTTCTGGACCTTATTAATGAATCATTGCAGAATGGACATGTGCCACAAATTTGGAAGGAATCCAAAGTGATTCCTATTTAAAAAGTTTCTGAAACGATTAAAGCCGAAGAGTTTCGTCTTATCAACATGTTGCACACATAAGAGAAAATTTTAGAAATTGTTTTTAAAAGTCCAGTTGTTGGAGTTTTTTGATACCAGAAAAATCAGGATATCGGGAAGGTCGTTCTTGTGAAACCGGGTTGAATTTGGTATTAGCGAAGTGGAAAAATAACTTGGAGTGTAAAGATACAATTAATGCTGTTTTTGTATCTAAAACGTGCTTTTGAAACAATGTCTAGGCCCTTATTGTTAAGATCAATCAAGCGCTTTGGAATTACGAACGCTGCATATAAATGGTTTGAAAGCTATTTGTCTGGCAGAACTCAACGGACTGTTTTCAATGATTCTGTTTCCAGTCTCGTGGAGAATAACCTTGGAGTGCCCCAGGGAAGTGTATTAGGGCCCCTGTTATTTATTATGTATATTAATGACTTGCGACGTGTTTTACGATTTTGTAACATTAATCTTTTTGCAGATGCTACTGTGTTGTTTATTGCAGCTAAGGATTTTGATGATAACACTTAAATGAAGATTTGCTTTCTCTAAGTAGATTGTTGAAGTATAAGCAGTTGAAATTGAATACAATTAAAACTAAATTTATGGTAATTTCGCGGAATCGATTAAATGAGAATGTCTCTGTTGTAATTGATGATGAGACTATTGATCGCATTCGGGAGATTAAATATCAAAATAATTGCCAAAAGTATGGAATTCTATGTTTACTAAAAACCCGATTTAGCTATTGCCAGTAAAATATTGCCGTTTCAGGGAAAATTATTTGACGCAACTGACAGCCACAGCATGCTACTAAAGCTGATAATCTGACGCCAAATGCTAATTTTTCTCTGAATTGGCAATACAGCTATACAAATCAATCATCTCTCCTCATATAGACTTTTGCCCTTCCATTTTATTTCTGGGCAATGAAACACAAATATCGAGATTACAGCGATTGCAGAATAAAATAATGCGTTTGATATTGAGATGTAATAGATTCACTTCCTCAACTTTGATGCTAGATGCCTTACAATGGTTGTCAGGGAAGTAAAGAATTGTGTCAAATATATATGGTGTTCATTTTCAAAGTAGATAACGGTTTGCTGTCTCGATATTCGAGTGATCGAATTGAAAGAGGAAGTGACTTTCATTGATGTTATACTAGAAACGCGGATGAAATAAGAAATGAATTGACAAATTTACTACGAGGTTATCTCTAACGGATTATTTTATATGGATAGCTGTCATAACGACCTCTTAGCCTGAGCTTTTCCACATTTATATCGCTGTGAAGCAACTCTAGGGGGAATTTATATCTGTAACTGTAACCAGTTCGATTTTGTTTGCTAACCTGGTTAAATTGTCAAATTTAATTATCTTACAGATAAATCGTCCAGCTCAAACCTTTTTTGGGGTAAAAGGTGGGACCATCATCATCATCATCATCATCATCATCATCATCATCATCACAAAACATGTGAGTTATCATTGATTTTTCTGAGAAAATATGATGTGTTTACACTGAATTACGATTTACTACCATTTGCCACCACATCCCTTGACCAAACCTATAGGAATAGAACTGTTAAAATGTGCTTCCTTAAAACCCATTCAACATTTCTTGCAGAAACATGCAACATGGTTTCATAATGGAAAACTTCTTTTTTTTTTTTACTTTGGTTTGTTTTTTTCCGTCGATCTTGTTTTCTGTGCTGAGCACCAATGCTACCGACGTGCCAGGAAGGCAGCTCTCACACCTGGACCCTACCTATCGACCCATCAACTCATGAACCGGGGACCAACGGCTTTACTTCCCATCCGAAGGAAGGCGTGATCAGAGATGTTATGCCTCAGAACATCCCGGCGGCGCCGACTGGGATTGAACCCAGGCCTTCTGGGGTAAGAGGTAATCATGCTTACCACTACACCACCGGTGCCGTTAATAGAAAACTTTTTAAAAATTATATTTTTATCGAAGTAGTGCAGTTCGAAGCAAGGGTGGAGAAGCTTCGATCACAACTGGATCAATGATATTTAGTTGCTGTTTCACAATTAGTACATATACCCGTTTCGATAGATCGTTAACCTTGAGATGAATTCGAAGTTTATCAATCGATTCGCGATCTTCGGACACAAGTTTCTTAGTTTGTTGGCAAACAAAATCACTTGTCCTGATGCTTGACGGTACATTCTCCCAGTCGGAATCGAATTATTTGGCAACTGTTGGCGTTGGTAACTTTCTACAGATAACAGCTGATAATCAAAGCTTGTCGATGGTTCTTCCTCGGACGTTGATCTTCTATTAATTTCGTTGATTAGCTCGATAGATTCCCGATCACAAATTGACCTGTCGAAGACACAGACTGGCTCCTTGAACCCTGACAAATTCATAACAGAGCAATTACTGATCTCGTATAGTTTGTTGTTCGGATTAGTCTGCTGGATGTCTTCGGCTAGTTGAGGAAAAGCTTGACATTCGTCCAAAACATTCTCATATCTCTCAGTTTCCAATAATGATTCAGGGGTGCTGCAAGATTTTTTTGTTAAACGAGATCTATCCATGTTCTTGAAGTCAAAAGGTTGAAGATCGGTTGATCGTTGATCATTGACGATGGTTTCTTTTTTAATGACAGCATCATTTGTCTGTTTAAGCAGCTTCACAAATTCAACTTCATTGAACATTTTGTCTGTATTGTCACATTTTCACTTCTGGTACAGCTCGGTGTATTTTGCTTGCAGCGGGCCAAACACAGCAACATCTAGTACTTGGAGAATGTGCGTTGAATTGGGATACAGCACCACTAGCTTCACGTCATTCTCGTAGCACCACCTATACAGCTTCTACGAATGGTGACCAGAGTACCCATCCACGACGAGCACAATTGGACGCTGAATTCCCATTTCAATCCAACGAGGGTTCAAATGCTGCGTGACAAAGCAACAAGATCACTGAACGAATCTTTAAATGTGATCAATGGCGGCACGTAACTTCCATCTGCAGCAACAGCATAGGTACAAGTGATGTTTTCTTTCAGATTGCCCGCTCAACGTTATAAACAACCTTCGCCCCTTTTCGTGCTTACACTTTCTTTGGGCACTGGATTCATAACGTAGTTGGTTTCGTCCACATTCCACCATGAAGCTGGCCGATCCAGGAGGTACAACATTTGTCCTTGCTCGAACGGGCTATAAACGTACTGAAAATATCGTTCAAGTCGGTCAGCGGTCAACCCCGCGGATGCTCTTCCAAGTGCTTCTGGTGTCCGCTTTGAGATTTCAGGGTGTCTCCGTAAAAACTTGTTCAGCCATCTTGTTGATGATATTCTTCTTTTGAAAGTGCTGCCTTGAAGGAATGCAAGGAAGCTGCTTCAAGTACGTCTTTTGTGGTTTTGCGACATCCTGACGCTGCGCACAGAAGAATCCAATCGGCTAGCTGATGCTCATGCGAGGCACTTAAAACTGGACCGACTCAATCACGAGAATCTGTGGGGTGCCTTGGCAGTTGCTTAAGTTGCTAGCTGGATTGCTTTGTTGCTCTTACTTTACCGTTGAAAACTGTTGTTTAAGATCGAAGAAAATTAAAAACATATCATTACATAATTCTCCTAGTGCTTCTTTCGCGTGTTCAAGCCGTTGGATTTGCTGATATCATCAAGGAGGTGACGGAATTGAAGGCTCAAGTTGCTGAAATGATCAAAATCTTGTCTGGAGGTAATCAGATGCTGGTCACAGAAAAATCATTCTTGCTGCAACATTCAACGCCAGTGTCGTCGTCTAAACCTTCAGATTCAACGAACATGTGCAGCCATAGTTGTGGCATCAGCCCGAGAAGAAAGGATGATAACTTCACTATTAGTAGGGATAACTCGTTTTCATTGGTGCTCTCAAATATTGATAACTGAGTAAAAGAGCATGACATCGACCTGCTGGTGTCTCAATCGCTTGGTATAAAAGAAACGGATAGTGTTAGGGTGACCAAACTCGAGCCTAGATGGAAGGTTTGTGAAGATATGGACTACGTTTCGTTTAAAGTTGTTCCTGATAAAAAGTGGAAGCATGCAGTTTTGAGTACTTCTACATGCACTAGCAAAGGTGCATGGTTTTTGTCAACCGACGTGCCATCGCGTGGTATACTATCGAGTTACATGTTAATGTTATGCAGTTCCATATCAAGCAGATTAGTTTTTTTTTCTAGCGATGAATAAATTAAGATGTGTTTGTATTATGTTTGTATGATATTGTTTCTCATTATTGTACTCAACTAATTTTAGGTCATCATTGGGGCCTGTTGATGTAACAAACAAATAAATAAAAAAAAAAAAAACAAATAAATAACGGAGCCTTGTCTGATCCTATCTGGCTAATCGCTGGTGTGAGACAAGGATGTATACTATCACCACTACTGTTCCTCGTCATTATCGAAGAGATCATGGTGGGTGCGATTGCCCGTGTACCGCGGGCTGCTTTGGCAGCCTATCAACGACTTGGATAATGTTGCTCTACTAGCACAATGGCGCTCTGATATGCAGAGTAAGCTCAATGACCTAGCCGAACGCTCCTCTGCGGCGGGTCTCACCGTTAATGTCAACAAGACCAAATCGTTGGATATCAACACGGGCAACTCTTCCAAATTTACGGTAGCGGGGCAAGCAGTGGAGAAGGTCTAAAGTTTCTAATATCTTGGCAGCCAAATAGCATCGGACGGCGGGACCAAGAGCGACATAGGTGCATGAATAAAGAAGGCTAGGGCTGCCTTTGCGAGTCTACGAATCGTATGGAGATCAAACCACATAAGTCAACGCACCAAAATCCGAATTTTCAACTCGAACGTGAAATCTGTGTTGTTATACGCAAGCGAGACGTGGTGTGTATCAGCGGAGAACACTCAGAAGCAGCAAGTCTTCATCAACCGATGCCTGCGGTATATAATTCGTATAATAATCTCGAATGCCGAGCTCCATCGTCGATGTCATCAGAAGCCGATAGCAACAGAAATTCAAGAGCGAAAGTGGAGGTGCGTCGGTCACACACTTCGACGGGGTGGAAACGAAATCTGCAAGCAAGCGCTGGATTGGAATCCGGCAGGACCTCGCAGCAGAGGCAGATCCAGGGGCTAATGGCGGCGGAGCCTCAACAAGGAAATAAAGCAAGTCGATAGGAATCTGACCTGGGCCCAGGTCAATGCAAAAGCGAGCAGCCGCCCAGAATGGAGTTGGCTCTTTAAATCTCCGGTGGTGTTTCAGGACCCTTAACAACATAACAACTAAGTTTGACATCTTTGTGAGAGTTTGTTCTCAACAACAGACGAAGGTGGTGACTAGAGTGGTTCTCTTTTTTTTTTTTAAATAAAAAAAATCTATATTTGCATGTTTTGGAGGAATGCATGCGTTCAAACAAATAATTTGAGCTGTTTAAAAGTTGAATAACCAACTTTTTAGTTCAACAAGCATATTTTTGGCTGAAAAAGCTCTTATTCAATTTTAGAAGTTTGTTGGGTTCTATTGAGTTATAGATATTTTAGTTGCAAGGAGCTTTGCTGAACAACCTATCATTCTATCAACATTTTTCGATGTTTAGTAGGGGTAGTTTTAGAACAAAAACAGCTTGTTTGATCTAACAATTATTTCTTGATTTTATTTTGAGAATTATTTTTGAAAGCGAGATTTTTAGCACAATGGCTAACTGTAAAGATACATATTTTGATTATTTTTAGATTTTGTTTTACGAAATATATGATGTTTTTGAGTGTCATTTTCAAACGATCAAAAATGTATTTCTTTTCAACCATATTTTTCTAATAAAGGCTACAAAATGGGACTGACAGTATATAGGGTTTGTAGGTGGATGCAAATACTTACATAGAATATGAATATACGTAGTGTTCTATAAAAATAGATTGTTTTTACATAACAATCTTTATAACTTTAGTAAAATATCATCTATCAATTCAAAAGATGCGTCCTCCTATGCACTTGAAGTCCTTTCAAGATGGTTCTCAAAATGAAATAAAAATAAAAAATAATAGAGCAAAAACTG
Source organism: Ochlerotatus camptorhynchus (assembly GCF_037179485.1). Lineage (NCBI taxonomy): Eukaryota > Metazoa > Arthropoda > Insecta > Diptera > Culicidae > Ochlerotatus > Ochlerotatus camptorhynchus. The sequence goes on from NW_027040657.1 coordinate 1,527,413, forward strand.
TTTTATCAGAGTCACCCTAACTAAATTCTGAAAGATGTTCATAGAATATATTGATGAGATAGATTTTTGATGTGTCGAGCAAAGTCGATTGAAATTAAATTATCTACAATTTTGTTGAAGCAAGTACCTCTTAACCTTAAAAATAAAAAATGTTATATATTTTAATTGGTAAAAAATATGAGGAGCACTCATAGTCACTACCTATGCCAAAACTAAGATCTTTTTTATATTGATAAACTCTCTTGAAGATGTCAAAAGAGCATGATTTTCGAAAAATCAATTTTTGTCGTGAAATTTTGCGTTTTCAACCATATTGCAATCCAGGGATAGAACCAGGCATGAAAAATCATTTACATTCATTTGCCTCTAACTATTTTTTTTTCTTTATTTAAGAGGTTTTCAGCCTATTTTTTTTTCATCAAAAGAATTCCGTTAAAAAATGTATGAAGCTTTCATAAGTTTTATGATTAACTTTTGTGGAAAAATTAAATCTGTTATGCATGATGAACAAGAGCGGGCAGAACTTGTTATTATTTTTCAGTGAATGTAATTTACATTCACTGAAAAACAAAGTGGGTTATTTTTGCTCTGGTTCATCAGATATACAGATTTGAGTTGTTGACAAAAATTGTAGTTAATTATAAAAACAACAAAAACTTCATACATCATTTTACGGAATTCTGTTGATGAAAAAAGTTAGAGGTAAATGAATGCATGAAATTAATGTAAATGTATGATGAGAGAGAGAAGGATTAGTAATTTCCATTTAATTCCACTACCTTATTTGCTTATCCTTGACAGATACGCGTATTTCGTCTACAATGTGCAGACTTCTTCAGTGCCTTGTATTAATACAGTCGAGTATTAGTACAAGACACTTAAGAAGTCTGCACATTGTAGACGAAATACGCGTATCTGTCAAAGATAAGCAAATAAGGTAGTGGAATTAAATGTAAATTACTAATCCTTCTCTCTCATTATACAGGTATTCCAGTAAGACGCCCACATTCATCAGGATTAATGTAAATGATTTTCCATGAAAGGATAGGCCCATTCTAAAATGAAAAAAAAAAAAAAAAATGGCATGGTTCTGTCGCTCTGTTGCGTAATACAGGAATACAAAAAAAACTTCTATTAATATTCCAACGTCAGAAAACAAGAGAAGCAAAGGGAGTGTCGAAACTGATCCAACGAAGAAGGGGGTGCTACTCTACAATCAAAGTGGCTCATTTCATAGGAACCGTCCATCCGACCGGGACAGTCTCGAAACGTAGGAAACTTTTCCAACTGTGTCTGGTAGCAGCGATGGAGAAGTAATAATAATTTCGTCGTAAAAGGAGTTTAAATAAAAAATTAATATCGACAAAACGACAGCTTGGCAGGCCGACGACGCCAGCGGTCTTTGCTATCAACTGTCCCCCACCCTCCTTTCTCTGGTTTTCAATGTTTCTTGTTTTTTTTTTACGATTGTTCTAGTAGTGAAAATTATATCGCGTGCTTAAAACGGAAACTTTCACGGCTGTTGCTGTCACACGGGTTTCAAATACCGAAGGGGGAGGAGACTTCGATGATTGAAGCCTCTAGGATAATTGCGGAAGGGGAGTAGGTCTCGTACTCTCATTAGCGTTCCTCGGTACGGTGTGTACTGTTTGCAGTTGATGCAGAGAAAATTGATTTCTGACATTTGTAAGCCATGACTTCCGAACTCACGCCCCCAATTTATTGAGTGGAGAAAAATTGAAATTGAAAGCTTGAAGCATGGCAATCGAACGTTTTCATTGTAGATTGGAGAAAAATTTCGAGACTTTGGGAATTTTTTGAGAAATCGATGATTTTAGCTTAATTTTTTGTTAAATAGTCAAGTTTAGATAAATGTCTGGTTCCCAAATGGAATCCTACCTTAGTCGTCAACTTTGAGACCGATAGGTCGATGCCAAAACTTTCATCCAAATGTTGTGGAAACTGCAAATTAATTGGGATGAGTCACTCCCTGATAATGTGCAATCCTCTTGGCTGGAATATAGCAGGAACATCAGTGCATTGGAATCCATTATCATTCACCGATGGGTTGGCTACAGTACAAAATGTACTTCTTCTCTACTGTACTGATAGCACTTACGGTGCCTTCTTATATCTTCGATGCCTGTACATTAGACTGATGCAAAATTTGAAATTTTCGCTCCACAGTGTTCAAACAGTTTCAAATCGGGTCCTGATTAGCCTCCGAAAGTTTAAACTCATTTGATAAGAAACTAACTTGGCACAAACCATTTGAAGTTTATATGGAAATTACTATGGGAAAACAAATTTTTTTATTCATTGTCTTCTAGTCTTATTACATATTGTACTGTTAACAAATTCTATTGCTATTCTTATGGGAATTTTTATCAGTTACAACTTTGTGGAATATTTTTTTTCAGCCAAACATCAAATTAAATAGTTATTAATTGTTTAAGAGATTGATAATCTTATGGCAAGATTAAGCAACTGTATTGTGGGCAACACTGTATTCTGCAGTGTGACTTAGTAGCCATGATTTTTGTCCTCTATACTACGCGCCATAAACACCAATGTTGCCTGCTGAACAGTTGATTGAGCATAATCATAAGACATTAGTGACTTGAATCATTTATAACTTTTGTTCCTTACATTTGATCGAAAAGTGGTCTGGAACAAAGTTGTAGCTGAGAAAATTTTCAACAAGCTTTCACTTTCTAAAGTAGAATGAACTGTTGAATTTTGAGATCGATATGAACCGAAATTATGGTTTCTCCATAGTAATTCCCACATGAACTTCAAATGCTTTGTGCCAAGTCAGTTTCTCACTAAATGAGTTCAAATTTTGGGAGGCTAATCAGGGCCCAATTTGGAACCGTTTGAGCACTATGGAGCAAAAATTTCAAATTTTGCATCAGTCTGCTATACATTACTGGATCGGTGCGACGGGACTTAGCGAATAGATTCCGACACCGGCGATTACACATAACAGACGTTAAAAATACTAACCATTAAGTCCTGAAATTTATACAACGATTTGATAATAATGGTAGTGCCTTGTTCCATCTCAGTTATAAGCGGCTGTACCTTGGCTTCCCTTAGCTCAGTCGGTAAAGGCACAGCTACAAAGCAAGACCATGCTGGAGGTGGCTGGGTTCGATTCCCTGTCCGGTCAAGGAATTTTTCGAGTTGGAAATTTTCTCGACTTCCCTGGGCATAGAAGTATGATTGGACTTGCAACACAATCATATCAATGCAAAAATGGTACAGGCATCGAAAGCTCTCAATTAATAACTATGGAAGTGCATCTACAACACTAAGTTGAGAGCACGCAATAAGCTAATATGCGATATGCAATAAGCTTGAAATGCGAAGAACAAGAAGAAGACCTTGTTCTTGTATAAAGAAAACCACATATAACACCTTACAGCTTCCATAAAATATCAGCAGACTCTATGATTGTCTTATGTATCTTTTCCCACCAGTGAGAAACACCAATGCAATGTAAAAGAAATATCTCCCTGCTAATGAAAATCAATTCCAAACTTCGATGACTTGTGACCGGAAATCCCCCCGTCAGCTCCATTTCCAAAACAAAAATTCAATACTTCCCGCCCTAAGAGCACCTCGTTCTACACTGAAACTGGTTTCCGTGACTGGTAGCCATACTTCTTAGGCAATACGCCACTCGTTAGTTGCACTCTTGAGAGCGAGGGGGAAGAAGAATTCCCTTAAGCCAGAGTTGTTGAGCTGATGCTCGTTGCAAACCACACGCAACGAGGGAAGCTCAATAAATTTTAAGGCAATTTTCCAACCCCCTTCTGCAGTTGGCTAGAACTGGCAAAGAACGAAAAAAGGGCCGTCAGGTAAAAGCCCAATTTCCTGTGGGTGATGGAGATGGTCAAACTTTCCGCTCTTGCTTGCTTGCTTGCTTGCTTGCTTGGCTGCGAGTTTGCTTGCAGAGATGAAGCTGGTAGATGAAAAATAAAAGTGCTCAACGACGGCGGAGACGATGACGACGAGAGCATGTAATTGGTTGGGTTAATTTACGTGGGTTTGACACGCAAGCAACTGATAGCCAACTTATAGCCGGTGTGGAAGTCTAGGTTTCCGGGTTCATTTGCGTTGTGGGAGAGGGTGGTAGGAATCGAGGTTATTTTGTAGTTGTTATTTGTCTCATAAATTGTTATTGCTGAGAATACTTGTTTTAATTTCAAGAAAATTACAGGAACATGATCTGGAGAATTGCGAGAGCTTCAGGAAAGGTCCATGAATATCAGAAATGATAAGCTGAATCCTTAAAAATATGAATAGCTGAATCCTTAAAAAAACACCAAGTAGAACCTACGTCTAGAGATCTTAAGGGTAGTTTCAAAGGCTGGGTTCGATTCCCGGTCCGATGTAGGAATTTTTCGGGTTTTAAAATTTCTCGACTTCCTGGGACTAGAGTATAATTGTACTTCCAACAAAATTAACATTAACAGATTCTCTTTGTCGACTTTCTCTTTGTAGCCCCACGGCCATGTTAAGACATTCTCAGGTATTTTCAGCACACATATCGATAAAAGAAGCATTTATATAGCATCTAATACGACAAACACAACAAGAAACGGTTCTGTGCTCAAGTTATTATCGAAAGAGAAAGTCGACGAAGAGAATCTGTCAATTTTAAAGGGCGAACACGAAATTATTGCGACACATTCAACAGGGCATAACTTTTTTACCATTGGGTAAAAATCAACCAAATTTTGCACACTTTCTCATTGATGTGTATTGTGTACATGCTGTCAAACTCGAAGTCGTGTTTTTCGATTCAACGAAAATGGAGGTGAACCAACGCGAGTTGAGAGAACAAATTCTTTCCAAACACCTGGAATTTCCTGACCTGTCGCACCGGCAGTTGGGAAAAATGTTGAACATTCACCATTCAACCGTCTCCAGAGTGTTGAAGCGGTTCCAGGAGCGGTTGACGTTGGACCGGAGAACAAAAAGACGGAGGGAAAGGTGAAGCGGATGATTAAAGCAAATCCCAACCTCTCAAGCCGTGATTTGGCTAAAAAGATCGGCATGTCGCAGAGCTACGTCCAGCATGCAAAGAAGAGAGCTGGACTACATACATACAAGGTACAGAACTTCCCAAACCGCGATGAGCGGTAACAATCGACGGCTAAAACTCGGGCACGGAAGCTCTACGAGAAGATGCTGACAAAATATGGCTGCTGTGTGATGGACGACGAAACGTATATAAAAGCCGATTTTAAGCAAATTCCGGGGTTGGAGTTTTTCACCGGCAAGAGCAAGTTCGATGTGGATGACAAATTTAAGAAGAAGAAAATGTCGAAGTTCGCCTCCAAATATCTCATTTGGCAGGCCATCTGCTCTTGCGGACTGAGGAGTGAGCCTTTCGTGACAAAGGGCACAGTAAATGGCGAGATCTACAAATCTAAGTGCCTCGAGAAGCGCCTTTTGCCGTTCTTGCAGCAGCACAATGAAGCTCCGCTATTTTGGCCAGATTTGGCATCATGCCACTATTCTAAAAGTGTCCTGGAGTGGTATGAGGCCAATTCTGTCCATTTTGTTCCAAAGGACATGAATCCGCCAAACTGTCCGGAGCTGCGCCCGGTGGAGCAGTACTGGGCAATAATGAAGCGGGAACTTCGGAAGAGCAAGAAGACAGTCAAAGACGAGAAGGACATGTTAAGAAAATGGAAAAAAAAACTGAGAAACTGGTACCGGATGACACTGTAAAGACTTTGATGGAGGGCATCAAGCGAAAATGCGTTCAATTTTACACTCAAGGCTCCATCGATTAACTTTTCTTTTGATTTTTGAAGTAAATATATGCATAAAACTACCCTAAAATTTTGGTTTGATTCTAAACATTATAAGAAAATTGGCATGACATTTTCGGTGTCGCAATAATTTCGTGTTCGCGCTTTACTTAGGAACTAATGTAATGTTCAGCTTAAATTATATCAATGCAAAAATGGTACACGCATCGAAAGCTCTAAATTCTCTCTGTGGAAGAGCATCTAGAACACTAACTTGAGAGCACACAATAAGATAATATGAGATAATTTATAAGCTTGAAATGCGATGATGAAGAAGAAGAAGAAGAAGAAGAAGAAGAAGAAGAAGAAGGGTAGTTCCAATGATTTCAGTGAAGTTTCAAATACTTTATAAAATTTCACATCAGTAATGGTATGCTCCAATACAATCAAAGACCGATCCATTAATTCCTGGAATATTTTGAAAACCCTGAAGAAGCTCTGGGAATTTAAGGAATGTCTTAGTCTTAGTCTCAGTTACATTTACATGCAACTTCACAGAAGTCTAGAAAACTCCAGAGAAATAAATAGGTTTTCAGGACAGTTCCAGTTATTTCAGGACCGTAAGAAGAAGAGCACGAAAGCTCAGAGAACATAAGGAGAACCTAAAGGCAGTTCAATTAATGTTGAGGAATTTGTTGGGACTTTGAAGAAGTTCTGGATGTTTTGGAAACTTCAGCATACTTCCGAGGGCTTTAGGAAAATATCGGATACGTTTGGGAAGTTATATGAATATCAGGATAATGCGGTAACATTTTAACGAGAGTTCTGTGATTTTCATGGCAGTTTAGATAACTTCAACAAATTTCGGTGATGATCCGAGAACTTCACGATTGTTTTAAAAATGTCTAGAAAATTGCCAGAACTTTTAAGATGCGAGTACAATTGTACTTGCCACACAATTATACTAATACAAAAATGGTACAGGCGTCGAAAGCTCTTAATTAATAACTGTGGAAGAGCATGTAGATCACTAATTTAAGAGCACGCAATAAGCTAATATGTGATAAACAATAAGCTTGCAATGCGAAGAAGAAAAAGAAGAATAAGAAGAAGAAGAACAATAAGACAAAGAAGAAGTTAATGAAGGTTGGGATGTTTCCAAGTCTTCAAAAGGTTTTTTTCCTTGATTTGTTTTCCGCCGACCTTGTTTTCCGTGCTGAGCACCAATGCTATCGACGCCAAGGAGGCAGCTCCCACTTCTGCACTTACTTATCGACCCATCAACTCTAGAACCGGGGACCAACAGCTTTACTTGCCTTCCCCCGAAGGAAGCCGTGATCATAGATGTTATGCCTCAGAACATCCCGGCGGCGCCGACTGGGATTGAACCGAGGCCTGCTGGGGTGAGATGCAATCACGCTTACCACTACACCACCGACGCCGCTTTCAAGAAAGTTTAAAGATCTTTAAAAAATATTAGAATTTCAGGGTAGATTCATTTTATTCAGGAGAGTTCCGAGTACTTCAATGATGCACAGAGATCTTCGGATCAGTCCCATTAACTTCAGAAAAAAATGCAGGAACTTTCAAGGAGTTCCGAGGGAATATCCCAAGTAACATTGCAAGTTTTATCCTACAAGTCTAAATCATGGTCTAGAGAACCCTCATAAAACCACAATTGTTGCTTGGGGAGATATTCCAAGAATTTCAGCAAGGATCCAAAAACTCCAAGAACGTGTATGGTCTTTGGGTAAGTGTCATGAATATCAGGAAAATTTCTGGAACAGTAGAAAATATAGGCAACTAAAACAAAGTTCCAAAAACTTCAGGGAATTCCTGAAAAAAAAGTACAATCATATATTTTAGGACAAGTTCCGCGAACTTCACAGTAGTGTTCAAAACTTAAAGAAAACTATGGGAAATTGCAAGACATGTTAAAAAATACTGAGAAAACTGTAAAGAACTTTACGAAGCTCTGAGATATTCTGGACCGTTCTAATAACATCAGGGCAAGCACGTTTAATACCAGGAAAGTCTAGAATTTTGGGAAAGGTTTAAAATAATGAAAAATTAGTTTCGATAACTTAAGAGCAGTTACCTCTCACCCCAGCAGGCCTGGGTTCAATCCCAGTCGGCACCGCCGGGATGTTCTGAGGCATAACATCTCTGATAACGCCTTCCTTCGGATGGGAAGTAAAGCCGTTGGTCCCCGGTTCATGAGTTGATGGGTCGATAGGTACGGTCCAGGTGTGGAAGCCAGGGAGGCGCGTTGGTAGCATTGGTGCTCAGCACCAAAAACAAGATCGACGAAAAACAAATCAAGGAAAAAAAAATATGTCGATCTAATTCAAGAAAATAGTGCAATCCTTCAGAAAGTTTAAAAAATTCCAGGGAAGTTCAAATTACTTCAGGGAAGTTAAGAAGTTTCAGAAAAACTTCGAGAACGTCACAAAAGTTCTCGGCGCTTCCCTGAAGTTCAGAAAACGTTAGGGAATATCCGAAAACTTCAGGAAAGCTTCAGGATAGTTTCATGATCATGAGAAACAATTTAGGAGCACTTTAAATGAAGTACATATGCTTCAGGGCAAGATTTGAAGGAAGATCATTGCAGTTCCATAAATTTCAGGAAAATTGTGGAAATTTTATCTGATTCACAAATTTTCAAGAAATTAAGTGAATTTCAGAGATGTTTAGAAGTGTTCAGACATATCTTTAGAACCTCACAGAAATTCAGGGATTTTCTAGGAAGTTAAGGGATTCTTTGGATCAAATAAATTTCGGTCATTACCAAGACTTCAGCAGAATTTGAAGAATTAAAGAGAAGTCCCGAGCACTGCAGGGAATATTTATCCAGAAAGCTCCAGCAAAGTTAGAGCAACTTCAGGGGAATAACAAAAAAATAGAAGAAGTAATGGGGAATTGTTAAAGCTTCAGGAACATCCTAGAATTTCAGAAAATTCAGGGACTTATGAGGGAACTTTAAGAAGTTCTGAGAAGTTCAGGGATGTTCGTAGATATAAAGGAAAGTTCCGTGAGTTTCATGATAGTTTCAAAAACTTCAAAATTACTTAAAACAGTTTTATTTAGTCCAGGACAATTGTGGGAACTATGAGAATTTCAGAGAAGTACAAAGAAGTCAGTATATTTATAAGGAAATTACGTCAACTTCCAAGTATTTAGTTCAGTGAAATTATGGAAAATTCGGGGATCATCAGGACTGTTCTGAGAACAGCTCGAAAATTGCAGGAACTGTATAGCCTTTGCCTTTGAGGGAAGTTCAAAAAAATTACTTTTTGATTTTTCTAAAAATATTGGAAAAAGGTTTCAAAAGTCTAACAAAAATCATTTTTTTTTCTAATTTTTCAAAACAAATTCACGTGCAAAAACATTTTAATAGCTCATTTTGGCATAAAGTTGGACTCAAAAAACCACAAAACATCGACTTTTCGGCTTAGTTGAGAGTCCGATTTTTGTTTTCATGATGAGATAGAAAAAATGTAAGGAAGAAAATGATTTTCTTGGATTTTTGATAATTTTTCGCAATATATATTTTTTTTAACCAGAACCTTCCCCTTAAAGCAGCAAAAATCAATCAAGTTTCAACCCAAGTAACATTGCAACTATAATCGGAATGAATAAAGAAATTAATTAATAAATAAATTGTTAAATAAATAATTAAGTAAATAAATAAATAAATAGATAAATAAGTAAATAAATAATTTAATTATTAAATAAAAAAAAAATATTTTTTTAAGATATATGAAAAATAATGATTTAACAAATAAATGAATAAATAAATAAATATTTATAAATAAATAAATATAAAAAGAATTTTATAAATGTATACATAAATAAATAAATAAATGAATTTAAATGAATAAATAAATAAATTAAATAATGAAGTAAAAAATTAAAAAATAGAAAACTTAATAATTAATTTAATAAATATATAAATGTATAAATTAATAAATAAAACAAACAAATCAATCAATTAATAAATTATTAAATTAATAACTAATTTAATATATATAAAAAAATAATTAAGTAAATAAGTACATTAAAAATTTAAACATACCTAAATAAATAAATAAATAAATAAATAAACAAATAAATCAATATAAACAATAAAAGCTTAAATCAATAAATAAATAAATCAGTTAATAAATAAACGTATTAATAAATAAATAAATAAATAAATAAGAAAATAAATAAATAAATTAACAAATATATAAGTGAAAATAAATACAGATAAATATAAATAAATAAATATCTTACCGAATCCCACCGGTGCCCTTAGATTTTTTCGCAATATTTCTCACACACACGTCTCTTACCGATGATATGTGCTTACCTCTCAGTATGTTCAAACTTTCCTATAAACAATTCAATTGACGCAATTTCGCTAAACCGTAAATCATAAATAAATAAGTGAGTAAATTTATAAATAAAGAAATAAATTACTTAAGAAAATAAACAAATAAATTAATAAATCAATAAATTAATAAATAAATAAATAAATTAATTAATTGATTAATAAAAAATAAATTTATAAATAAATTAATAAATAAATAAATAAATCAATGAAAAATTTAAAATAAATTAAAAAAAATGCTAAATATATGCTAAAATATTTAAAATAAAATATTTACATGAATTAAAAAATAAAGTAATAAATAAATAAATGAAAAAATAATTACAAAAATTAATTAATAAATAAATAATTGCATAAAAATAAAATAAATGAGCAACTTGAGCAATAAAAAATGTTAAAAAAGCAATTAAAAAAAGAAGTTAATAAATAAATTAATATACAAATAAGCAAATACAACTAACATATCAATATATAAAAATAAAAATAAATTAATCAATAAATGAAGAAATTTAAAATCAGTACACTAATTAATAAAAAAAAAATAAATGAATGAAAAAAAAGTATAAAAGACTAAAAAAATGAATAAATAAATATATTGACAAATAAGTAAGTAAATTAATTATTTAATGTATAATTTACAAAATTTGTAAACAAATTACAAAAAATAGCACAAATGAAATAATTAAATTAAAATATAAATAAATAAACAAATAAATGACTTAATAAATAAGATAATAAAAAAAAAAAAAAAAAAATAATGATTTGATTAAAAAAAAATTATTTGATTAATATAAAAAATAATGATTTGATTAATATATAAGTAGAAAAATAAATAAATAAATAGCAAAATATCTACCTCAATTAATTAATTAATCAACAAATAAATACATGAAAAACAAACAAAAGTATATCGATGGCTAGCAACACAACATTTTGGAATTTAATGAATTGCGCTCTACCTTGCTTGTTTTCTAAAGATGTATCGCGAGCTAATCGTAAACAAGTTCTTCCAATCAGTGCTGAGGTTTGTCATTATTCTTGACAGACTTTTGGATGATATTGGTTTTCATAAGCAACATTGGTTTTCATTAGTCACTGATAGACTTGATTCTCAAAAAAAAAAACCTTCAACCGGCAACCATTCTACCGAATTGAACGCAACAAGCATCAAATGAAAGGTACCATGACTCTGTAAATGTAAATTAATAGATTTTTAATCGATTAACTGGTTCCGGAGATATGGTTGGAACAAGACCCGAAATCGCAGAATTTGGGAACTAAATGGTGTTTGTCGGCAACCACATAACCGGATTAAGCAACCAGCAAATAAAAGGTATTATGATCACATTGAATTCTGTTGAACAAATTTCGAATCGGTCAACTGTTTCCGAAGATATGGGTGGGACAAGTTCTGAAAAACATAGATTTTGGGAACTAAGTCGTATTTCTCGGTAACCAGTAATGCGAATTGCACGCAACACCCACCAAATGCAATGTATCATGATCCCATATCCTCACCCATAGAACATTATTGAACAGATTCACAATCGGTCAACTGATTCTGGAAATGTGGCAGGAACATGTTCCGGGGAATGTGAGCCATGGTACTAAATTTGACCAGTAAGGAATAAAACCTATCATAAGACAAAATAAATTACTTCAAAATATGATAACCAACCACATTAGTCAGTTCTGGGTATGCCCCAAATGCCCCCGGGGAATTAACCAACTCAGACTTGAATTAAAATCCATAATGCTCAATCAGGGTTGCTTCCACTCACTTGCTATAAAAAAATTGTTTTTCGGAATTATGAAATCATTAGATATTATAATGATAATTATTACTAGTAAGTTGAAAAGGTTGTAAACTAGGTGTTTGACACATAAAACCTGTCACTACTGCTTTCAGTGCGTCACAATCAGTGTATGTCAAGTCATAAATTCGCTGATTGTGACGCACTGAAAGCGAAATTGACAGGTTTTATGTGTCAAATACAACTTCTTCTTATAACTCACAAGTACAAAATATTATTTTAGCATCCAATAATTCCATAATTTCGAAAAACATTTTTTATAGCGAAGTGAGTGGCAGTAACCCTGATGCTCAATAATAAATTTTGATTTCATCAAATCGATCAAATTCCAAAGATATAAAGAAAACAATGCTGCATCAGTAATACGTTTCACTCAAAATTTATTCATGGCATGGTTTCGACGTCCACAACAAAAAAATGTTTTGTGATGTGAAAAAAGTTGTGCCACCAACGATGGATGACCCCATTGCTTACGTACGGTGGAGACATCTACAATTTGTAAGTGGGTACGTGTAACTAAGGTTTTCTGTCTAGATACTCGGGGGGTGCTGACAGCATTGTCACTGGAAATTGACATGGTTTACTGGCTATTAGCTCAAATGAGTAACCAAAGCAGAATTTTGAATGTCCCCGTGTATTTTATCAAGATTATGCAGCACTGTTCCAGTGTCAATTAGAAGGCACAACATTGTGTGCACATGCAGTAATAAAACATAATTCTTGTGTCATTTTTCAGTAGGTCCTACATGTTATGACTCTTTTCATCGACTTTCCCTTTGCCACGGATGTGTTGAAATATTTCCTGATATTTTCGACACACAGTTCAATGGAAGAAGCAACAGTTCTAGTTTCTAATACGGCAAAGAGGACAGGAAACGTTTTTCTAGCTGAGTTATTTACGAAAGAGAGAGACATTAATATAATTCGTCTTTTTGAAAAGTAACGCGAGAATTAGGGGAGCTCTTTAAAGGGGTGCATGTAATTAAATTGGGTGGAGTGCACACATCTTAAAAATCATCAACCAGCTCCAAATTTACCACTTTAGTCAGAAAAAACGAGATAAATAGATTTGAATGGAATACCCATCTATTCTAAAAAGAAATTTTGATAATTTCATGATTTTTGATATCCGAATGCTTCTGAAAGCAATAAAAAATATAACGCTCATCAGACTCGTTGAAATTAGACATTCAAAATTAATTGCATTCTACTTTATCCTCCCATTTAAGCAATGAATTAAATTTCGAAACCCTCTCATCCCCTTTCATTTTGAAGCAAATAAAAACAACCCAAACAAAAATACGAGCCTGGCATTTGTTTCACTTGTGCTACTGCGGTAAAATCGAGGAAGGGTTCCCGGAAAAAGTTGGCAGTAGAGGCATGGTTTGTAAGACTACACGAGTTTATCATAATTTATGTAAATATTAATTGTAGCGATTCTTTCCCCGTTCGTTTGGGGCTTAGTTAGAGGGAACCAAACCCTCCAACCGTGTATTGAAACTCCATCCAAACTGCGGGGGATGAGTGGAAGGAAATGCGTTGTTTATTTTTTACTTTCCGGAGTTTCATTTAGTCTACCTGTCGCGGGCTGGGTTCCTCTAATTAGCAGATGAAGTGTATTTTTTTTTCTCTCGCAGTGGTTTTCCCATTTCCAGCGAGAAAGGGTAAAATGATGTTTATGTTACGCTGAAAGGTAACGTGAAATAATAACCTTAAAATTTTTAGAAAGGTGCTTAGGTAAATATTTTCAATCCGAAAGAATTCCACGGATGGTGGGTAGAATAACATTTTAAGGTTGAATTAATTAATGAGTGCAGAAGAACGGTGTGGATGAATTTCTCGATCGATGTTCAACTTTTCTATCCTGCTGTGATGGTTGGAGATGGAGATATTGATTCGATTCGATTCCCCATCAACAGTTTTCTCGCGCGCGCTCTTTTGCTTCACGTCCCATCACATCAATCACGCCCCAAATGCACAGCACGTTGATGTGCAATCGAATCTCTGCAAGCGCTGCTGATCGTGCTGTATTGATTTACGTTGCTTTTCCTTGCACTGAGTGGCTGGCGCGATGATGGTGGAGGAGCACTATTGCGGTTTCATTTAATTGGCCAGCATCAATTCGGGGAAAAACGTTCCCACACCCAACCAGGCCTACGAATCCATCCAATCTACCTAACGCGAAGCACCCTCAGTCCAATGGAAAGCAAACCGCAGAAATTGGCAGGAGTGGAATTGGGAAAATGATGACTGACAAGTGTCCTGCTGACGAAGTCGGCTCGAGAGGGGATCTGAATAAGCGTATTTTGATTATCATTGACACTCGTCGCACCGCCTCCACACCCAACGGTGTCGATTGTTGCCACAGGCGGAAGTTCACCCGAGTCCGGAATTCAACAGCAGTAGTGTTTCGATGGCAAACATGGCCTTAACAAGACCGGTAAACAAACAAAAATTTCGGGCGAAGCCTTTCGTGACTGTGTTGTTGTTGTTGGTGTTGTAGTAGGATTAATTCAGTTGGGATGGTTTTTCCAGATGCTGACGATAAGGCGACGGTGTATTCAACAAATTGTTTTAATTCGAGTTGGGGGCTACCCTTCGAGGGGCTGGGAGTTGAGGGACACTGAAAAAACAATTTGGTACAACAAAACCCAATTAGACTTGATTTTGCAGGGTTATTTGTAAGAACTTATTATCCAAGAGCAACTCGCTTGTTAGATGTTTGATAATTTCAAAAATAATGTCCAGCTTGACGAGATCGTAAAATGTTTGTATGTGTGTACGTGAAACTTACTTAGTTGACTGGAAGATAGATTGAATTTAATCCTGATTAGTCATTTGGTTCCGGAGATGTGATCAAATAAGTGAAATCTCGTTTTGATACCTTGTTATAAAAAGTGGGATTGCAACTTTTTATTCTTCTAAAACGCTCATCAACCCATTTAGATTTTGAAAAGAATATTTTGGGGGACAACTCTTCAAAATGTCAGCCGATTTTGTGAGAAGACATTTTAATCAACGTGTTGAAGAAAAGTGATATTTGGTTGTTGTGTGGTTGGAGTCGCTGGAGGAGGAATTGTTTAGGGATGACTAGAGAAAAATATGCGTGGAAGCATCGGGAATGCGCTCCCGGGTGTAGTGATTTGGTGAGTACGTTCCAGTTGAAGATTGTTGAAAAGTGTATTTGTGGTGATGCAAATTATGGTTAAGATGACGCAGTTCATATGGCTCACAACCAGCCAGTTCACTCCTCTCCTTGCTCTGCAGGTGTTTGTTTACCTGCTGTGTTCTTTTTGCCCCGAACCATCTTATTACTTGTCCTGTTTTTAGGGGCTGTTCATAAACTACGTAGACAGATTTTTGGGATTCTTGACCCCCCTCCTCCCCCTGCGTAGACAATTTTCCATACAAAAATTTTAAAATTTGTATGGGCCGTGGGTAATTGTCAAACCCCCCCCCCCCCTAAACTGTCTACGTAGTTTATAAACAGCCCCTTATACAATATAAATGCACCCATTACACAGTGGTCCAGAATGCAGATTTAGGTGGAAGGATATGTTTTGAGCCTGAAATTAATTATATGATTTGAGTAGTAGCTATACTGAAGATCCGAGAGATGTCGTCCCTTCAGTGGTAGGAAAATCATTTTTGCAGTATGGAGAATATCAGAAAATCCACGATTTGTGTCTAAACATGCTTTCACAGAAGGAAACAAATAAACGAGTGTTTCCTATATCACCATAGTAATGTACTCGTGCAATTTTTGTGCATCTAAAACTGCTCATAATGACGATAATGAATAAAAACTGAAAATTTTCATGCATTTCCAAATGGTTTCCTACCATTCCCATACATTTGAAAGTGACTAGCCCTCTGGATGTGGATGATGTCAAAAACAACAAAAAATGATTAATTGAAACTTTGGTCTAAAAGTATCTTCTACAAAGTTGTTCCTTGTAGTTACGCCCTCAATTTCATGGCAATGAATTCTTGGGTGGTTCTTATTTTCATTGAAATCAAACATCTAACTTTTTTAAGAAATTAAGGTATACATTCTTCGGTAAAGTTATAACTGAACTAATTTCAAGCAACTTTGTAAAAAACTTTTTGGTTTTTCTTTAATTGACCGATTTAGAGCTATTTTTCTTGAGTTGAGTTAGGGTGCCTCTAAAAAATAGTTGTTTTGCTCTGGTTTTCTTATTGAAAATTTCTCAGTAAAAGTATTTTCAAATAACTTTTAGATCTTTAAAAGGCTCAAATTTTTGCTGCACAGACTATGTCAATATCTTTCGCCGATCATCAGGTATTGACGTTTTTCTACCAAAAATATGCCCTTTTCAAATTTTAATATCTCGAGTTGGGGCCAACAAAAAAAAAGTTTTTAAGGCATTAGAAAGGACGTATGTTATGCTAAATAATATTATAAAAAAACTAGAGGGATGTTATTTTTAAATTCGTTTAAAATAAATTTGTATTTATTCAAATTTTTAACTATAATTGGGTATATCTTTTTTATTAGAAGAGATATAGACAACAACCTCAGTTATACAACATCCGTCTAAAAGAGCTTTAAAAGTCTCTAGAAGATGACTTTCATGAGAAATTTTAAATAAAAAAGTAAGAGCTAAAAAACTATTTTTTTTTTCAATCGACTCCAAAAAAATTACTCTAAAACGAGAACGTTAAGAGATAGAAAAAAAATATCTTGGACAAAAATGCTTGAAATTATTTCAACTACAACTTTTTTAAACAACACATGTCTTTATTTTGTAAAACAAAAAAGATAGTTTTTTTTAAATCCTCTAATTTCAGGACCATCCTGACGTTTGGAAACAACAAAAGAAGGGAATTTTCAAGCACAAAAACTTCTCCGAAGACACTAAATTTCCAAATATTGAGACAAATGTACTAGCACATTTTATTTAAAGTTGTCGTTAGAGTGACCCTATGAAAACCATATTTTGCCGATAACTTTTTTTTTCAAATTTATCATGGTAGCAATGTTTCATTCAAATCGGACGGGGTCGAGACAAAACTGATATTTTCTTTTCCGTTTTGGGCAGGAAATGCTCGGACGTCATTCCGATCAGAAATGACGTTTTAGTGCTTTCAATAAAAAAAAATGTTAAAGTGGCCATTTTGAGAAAAATTAAAAGATCTAAAATGGCCGATTTTTTTTGCAAAAATGTAAATGATTGCCCATAATACATAATAACGCAAAGTTTCATGGAAATCTGAAAAGATCGAGTCTTGAATTGTTATTTGTTTATCTTATTTGGCTTGGAACTGGTCAATAGCTAGACTTGTTGCATAGGGTATATCAGGTTCTTTTTTTCTTCTTCATGTTTATCATATAGACTTTCAGCCCAGAGCTGGTTCGTTATTTGACTTAGCTCGGGAGCCTTAAGATTTGGGATAGACTCATTTACTTATTCAAACCTTTGGTAAAATATATCACATTGTGTTTTATAGTTTGCTTTAACGATTCATTTGATGAGGCGTTTTTGATGAGAGTGGTTTGATATTGATCAGTAATGCATCATAGTTTTTGAATTTTTGCAGATGGACAATGATGATCATGGTTTTGACTTTGATGTGGGGTACACGTTTTAGAGGCTTGTTTAAAAAAAATACCCATTGTATTTTGACGTAGGATTATGTCTTTCGACAACATATTGGGGGCGCAATTAAAAAAAAATCAAAATTGTCCGCGTTACGAAAAGTGGTCAGGTTTTGACCACGTATAACTCTGTCAATAGCGGATGGATTTTAATTCTAAACAAGTCAATCGATTGGAAAATAATCTACAAATCTGCTGAAATGAACACTGGAGATCACTGGAAATTACACAAATTTCCAACTGTTGCAATGGTGTTCAAAATTATCACCGATTGCTTGCAAAAAGCACTTTCCCTAACACAGATTCCAAAAATGATTTCCATCCGGTCTCGGCGATGGTGTCCGATCGGTCGTCATCAGCAGCAGCAGTAGCAGTGCTTTAGGCGCGTGGCGTTGAACATTGTTCTTCAGTACACAACGAAAAGTGGTACGCAAGCAGTGAGCTGCAGCCCACATGAGCGTCCATTCAGCGAAGAAGGAGGAGGAAGCCGCACCGCTACTGATCGGAATCAGTAGCTCTTCGTGAGTCGCTGTGGGCAATCTATACCAAGCACGTCACTCTCGTTCCTAATAACATACAGCTCACCAGCCTCATATATGTTGAACCCTCAGCATTATTTAACCATCACGACAAAATGGTCCTTTGTCAAGGTCATCAATCGGATGTCAGTTCTCATATTTTTAAATCTAACATACCATGTATTTTTAGACAACATTATTGGGGGTGCAATTTCAAAAACAATGTCATTCGCGGCATGAAACTGGTCTGACTTTGATCCAGAGACTCTATTCATACTGCATTGGACATCCCTTATCCAACATGTGTGATGTAGAACACATATGAGCTGTGTTTGTTCACATCGACCGATACTGAGTGGTGCGGTACAAGCACATATCGTCGCTAATAGATGATTGGTGTGTATTAGAGAACGCTTCCGAAAAAATACTAGGGAGGGAAACGGATTCGAAACTCAAATGCCATTAGCCAAATACATCCGTATACCATAGGTCCACCGTTGTATAAATGGAAATGCACTCGTGTTCTGAATGGGAATTGTGGGTTCGAATCCACCGGTGCCCTTAGATTTTTCGCAAATTTTCTCACACACGCGTCTCTTACCTCTCAGTATCTTCTAACTTTCGTATAAACCAGAGATGATGAATTTTAATTCTTAATATGCCAATCGATGGGAAATTTTATAATTTTTCAGAGGTCACTATTAAAAATTTCACGAATGTGCAACTGTTGATATGATCATTAATTTTATCTCCGATTGCCTGCAAAAAGCGCTTTCCCTAACACAGATTTCAACATTGAATTTCATCCCGTCTCACCGAAAGGTGATTATTCAATCTAGGATTGGGCGATCTTCAGTAAAGGATCGATTTTATTTACGGCACTAGAATCGGTCCATCGATTTAAAGAGGTGGGCAACCCGCTCATGAACTGAGTTAAGGAGCTACTTCAACAGGCTGAACGAGTGAACGAACGCTCTATTAAAATGAACGGTAGCTCACCCGCTCACCATCACCACAGCAAAACAGAAGTGATAGCTGAACTGTTTCAACTACGCGAGAGCGCAAATCGGAACTGAGCGCGAGCGTTTGAATGCTGTGTGACAGCTGAGCTGGAGATATCTTGAGCATGGACTGATTGAACTGAACGAGAGCATTTGATTGTGACAGCTGAGCTATGTAAATGTAAAGTTATGATTATGAGTTATGTAAACGATTGAACTGTATGAGAGCACGAACCGGAGCTGAACGAAAGCGTCTGATTGCTGCTGCTAGAACTACACGGAGAGAAAACCAATTTTTTGCAGATGATGTTTGTTTTTATTGATAATTGAAATAATTTACCATTATTTTTAGTTGATTCATCCTAAGATTGTAGTATAGCTATATTTTTTAAGCATTGTTCTTTTCTAACAACCTGAGCTTTGGTTATAACAATCTGTTTTTGTTTGAGAATAACTTTGTCGATGATTGCATTCTACTCCCCTTCATATCGAAGCAATATGAATTTAGGAATCGACTTCTACTATGAACGTCGTTTCAAATACAGCCCAACTTTAATTCCAGTTTGAACTTACGTCATATTTTATTTATTTAAAACTAGATTTTTTTTCTCTCCGTGATAGTTGAACAAAGCGACTGGTGCTGACGGAAAATATCTTAGTGCTATTTGATGAATGAACCACATATGAAAAAAATGAATGTGACTGGCAGGAGATCAAGAACGTAGACTACCAACCAGCGCTGCCAGGTGTACAGAAATTTATACACAAAATATGAGCTGCTGGTTTTAACTTCACCAAACCAGCATCATACTTAATATTGCGTGGTTTGTAGCTGCTATATGCAAAGAGTAGCCAAATTCTGAAACTATTTTTGAAGTGGACATTGTTTACAAATTGCTACTATTATTGAAAATAAGAAAAGGCTCTGGTATGGGGCAACTATCAAGAAGTCAGCCGATGTGGCATCACTGAAACTAACAAACGTTTGTCTCTCACGCTCTCGTCCATATTTTTCTTTGATATGTGATTTCTAATATTTTGCAATGAAAGAACACCCATGACTGCAACCTCTTGGAGCCAGTTGTTCGTTTTTCCGCATTTCATTCAGTTCAATACTTATTTGCCAATTAATATTTTTAAAAGTGATTGTTTTTAACGTTGGAATTGCATTATAAGGTTTTCGTTGCTTGCTGTCAGCAATTTAAAACATTCGATGAATTCTTATGGTAGATTAAAATGCTGCCCCAAGGAAGGGTCACCAGTGATATCTGGTACCATTTAAAAAAAGAAGAAGGCAGAGGTATATGCCGTCACTGCAAAGCCAGCATCGCTATGTCATCAGGATCTTCGGGAAATTTAAAGAGCCATATGAACGCTGAACAGAGATGGAACACAGGAGCAACCGAAATCTTCAACTACAACTGCTTGCACTGTCAACTCAGAAGACGTAGAACCGCAACCTACTTGCCAGAACGTGAGTACTCAAAATCGAGAATCTGCTACAAAATCCGACACTGCTGTCACTGGATCGTCTTCAATTTCGATACCATCTGCCTCACAGACTTCGATGGCACGATTTGTCGAAGTAATCAAACCCATACCAATCCAGAAAAGTAGACTCATTGACATTCAGCTCTTGAAAATGGTTTGCAAGGAGCTCCATCCGTTTTCAATTGTGGAGGATATGGAATTCAAGAAATTTGTGCAGCTACTTAACCCATCCTATGTTCTTCCAAGTAGAAAAACATTGTCCAATGGATTGTTGCCAGTTGTCTACAATGACTTGATGGAAAAAGTTAAAGGTGAGTTGATTGACGCTTCTGCAATTTGTTTAACCTGCGATGGTTGGACCAGCATTACCAACACCGGATTTTACGCACTTACCGCTCATTTAATTAATAAAAAATGTATTTTGACATCTTTCTTGCTGGAGTGCTCCGAGTTCATGCCAAGGTGAAAATATTGCGACATGGGTTACCAAAGTTCTTCTGTCGTTCGACGTCGAAAATAAAATTACAGCAATTACAACTGATAACGCTTCGAATATGAAGTCGGCTGCAACTATTTTGCAAATGTGACACTTGGGATGTTTTGCTCATTCATTGAACCTCGTTGTACAGAATGCCATAGCGAATTCCATCAAAGCCACAGTCGATAAGGGCAATTTTTCAAGAAAAGCAGTCATGCTTCTTCAAAATTGCAAGAAATGCCGAGTTTAATGGCAAAAAGGTTTCTAAACTCCAGCAGGATGTTCCGACCCGGTGGAACTCCTCATACGACATGTTGGAACGCATGTTACTTAACAAAGAAGCTGTAATTTCTACTCTGGTACTTCTGGACTCAACACGATGCACGTTGGAGAGTAATGACTGGGACATAATTCGGCAAAGCGTACAAATTCTCGGCCTCTTTAAAAGCTCGGTGCTGGCTCGAATTATGACTGAGCAAATCAAATTACTTGCAAATGAATACCTCCCGCGGTGTGTCATGATGCTGGTAGATGAGCTAACTGATGGCCTTATTAAGCGGTTCGGGGACAGAGAATCTAATAAATTAGTAGCCCAGGCTGTCCTTCTCGATTCCCGTTTTAAGAAGCAAGGTTTCGCAGATGAGGGTAACTTCAACACGGCGTACCAAGATATTGTGGAAAAAATGCGGCAGAATATTGGAGCAATGGATGAAATTGAACAGGCCGAGCCACAACCATCTGTTGCTAAATCATCCATTTAGGAACAGTTCGATCACACAATCAGCAAATTGCACACAGAACAGGATCCTAAAGCTGCAAGCGTAATTGAATTGGATAAGTTCTTGGCTGAGTCATATTTGCCCAGATCAGGTGATCCTCTAGTTTGGTGGGAATCTAGGAAACAGGTCTATCCGAAACTTTACCAGGAGAACTAGCTCACAGTAATGAGCGGAACGGTTCAGAGGTGCTCACTTCAGTGAACCATTTTGCCCACCTCTAGATTTAATCGGTACAATAGAATCGATCTTTGCAGGATCGATCTTTTCTTCATAATGCTGAATTACCGTAATTCACCGAATACAGGATGGTCGGTTAACTCGGATATTGAAATTATAATTAAATATTATGACTATTACTGACAAAATTTAAGTGATTTTTTGAGCATAGTAAGCAGTGATAATAAATTTTGAAACGTTTCCAGATGTATGGGCTAAGTATCCGGATTTTGAGTCTTCAGTCAAAATTTAAAATAAATATCAAAAGTAACATATCTAAATTTTCATTTACTCGTGTTTTTCGAGAGATGTCATACTTATCAGAAGAATTGATTTAGAAGTCTTTAAATGATGTTTTGTATTATTAGGTTACAATAAGAGATTATAAGGAATGTGTTGCAGCTGATTTTGCTGTCAAAGAGTCACAATCAGCGATGCTCGGATCACTATTTGTGAAGAATCAGGAAAGAGTAAAATTGTCAGGTTTTATATGTGAAACAGAAACCAGCGATGTTGTCAGGTTTTATGAGTGAACACAAACTTTTTTTTTTTTTTTTTTTTTTGTGGTTCTCTTTACAGACGGCTAAGACCATAGTTTGGTCCATCTCGCCAAACACAAACTTTACAAGCTCTTCGTGCTACTAAAATACAAAAATATTATCATAATCATAATATCTTTTGATTCCAGTATCCCACAAAACATCTTTTTTTGCGAAATGAATCAAAGTAACCCTGTTGTCAACCTAAATGTCGTAATGCGTAATAATGAAAGAGGCAACGTATCAAATTTCCATTATCCGCCCTACTTTATAGAACATTAAGAGCGACTACGTTGATGCTAATTTTGAGTGTATGTTCATTAAATTTAGGTTTGGGGGTCAAGAAAATCAGTTTTTCGATGCACAAAAATTACATTGGTTTGCTTCTTTGAAGATCGAAAAGATCGAACGGAAAGATCGATTTTTATGATTTTTTAATAAATAAAGAATCGATCCTATAAATCGAAAATCGAGATCAAAAAGATTGATCTCTCAAAGATCGATCCGAGATCGCCCAATCCTAATTCAATCACCGCGTGTGGTGAGTGGTGGTGTTCTCTAATACACAACGAAAGGCTCCCCACAAGCAGCTAGCTATGAAAGTTAAGTTAGTTAGTTAGATAGTTTTGGAGAACTGGCTCGAGACATTCCTTGATTCTAGTAAACTAAATACTTTGGCTGGTGATTTTAATATTAAATGGCGTGATGATCATAATTTGAATCATTTGAAGCGTTCATCTGAGTTTTTCAATTTAAAGCAAACGATAAATGAGTATACGCGTATTTCCAGACACAGTAGAACTATAATTGACCGCGTTTATTCCAATGTTGATTTCATTTGATCAGTTACGGATACTGATTTGAAAATAACCGATCATGAGACCATAGAGATTAATGTCTTAGACTATGTTAACGATAACAATAGTTTTGTAAAATTTAACTGCAGGATGAAATATTCGAAGCAAGCTGTTTCGAATGTTGTTGAGAGGAGCGTTGATTTTCCATTCGCGGCCGGTAACTTAGATGAATATACAGCTGTTCTTAATATCGCTTTGAAAACGTGTACCAATCAACTAGTTGAGCAAATGTTTGTTTCTTTGAAAAACTTGAACAGCTGGTACAATTTGAATCTTTTGCGTCTTAAACGGAAAAGGGACAAATAGTTCAAAATTTTTTGTAGATCAAATAATGACAATCATTCGAATAGGTACACAATCGCGCGTAATAAGTATTCAAAATCGATAAAGAAAACTCGTTGTGAATATGTTCAAAGGAAGATTGATCAGCATCAAAACAACAGCAAAGAGTTATGAAAAATTTTGAAATCTTTATTATAACCTAGTAATTGCAAACCGCTGTCCATAACTTTAAATGGCACATTAGAACAGTCAGAACAAGTAATTGCATCTAAATTTTATGATTATTTTGTAGACAGTTGTTTCATTGATTTATCAATCCATTGAATTGGTTGATGAACCTGACGAAATAAAACAATCTGTTAATAGTAGTTGTAGGTTTTCACCCAATTTCATTAGATGAACTTAGAGTGATTTGCTTTTCATTAGGAAAATCGGCTGGAGTAGACAATGTCAATGTTAATGTTATTCAAGATTGCTTTCATGTCATTGGCCACATCTTGCTGGACCTTATTAATGAATCATTGCAAACTGGACATGTGCCACAAATTTGGAAGATATCCTTAGTGGCCCCTATTCAAAAAGTTGCTGGAACGATTAAAGCCGAAGAGTTTCGTCCCATCAACATTTATTGCACACATTAGAGAACATTTTAGAACTTGTTGTTAAAGTCCAGCTGCTGGAGTGTTTAAATATTAATAGTTTGTTGATACCAGAACAATCGGGCTATCGGGAAGGTCATTCTAGTGAAACCGCATTGAATTTGGTATTAGCGAAGTGGAAAACTAACTTAGAGTGTAAAGATACGATTGTTGCTGTTTTTTTGGATCTTAAACGCGCTTTTAAAACAATTTCTAGGCCCTTATTGTTAAGATCAATCAAGCGCTTTGGAATAACGAGTACTGCATATAAATGGTTTGAAAGCTATTTGTCTGACAGAACTCAACGGACTGTTTTTAACGATTCTGTTTCCAGTCCCGTGGGGAATAACCTTGTAGTGCCCAGGGAAGTGTATTAGGGCCCCTGTTATTTATTATGTATATTAATGCCTTGCGACGTGTTTTACGATTTTGCGACATTAATCTTTTTGCGTTGATGATACTGTGTTATTCATTGCAGCTAAGGATTTTGATTATGCCGTTTTACACTTGAATGAAGATTTGCGTTCTCTAAGTAGATGGTTGAAGTATAAGCAGTTGAATACAATACAAGTAAAACTACATTTATGGTAAGTTCGCGGAATCGAGTAAATGAGTACGTCTCTGTTGTAATTGATGATGAGACGATTGATCGCGTTTGGGAGATTAAAAATCGTGGCGTGATTATTGATGATGAACTTAAGCTCATATTGACAATGTCATCAAGAAAAATGCCAAGAAGTATGGAATTCTATGTCGACTGAAAAACGATTTAACTATTGCCAGTAAAATACAGCTATACAAATCAATCATCTCTCCTCATGTAGACTTTTGCCCTTCCATTTTATTTCTGGCCAATGAAACACAAATATCGAGATTCCAGCGCTTGCAGAGTAAAATAATGCGTTTGGTATTGAGATGTAATAGAATCACTTCCTCAACTTTGACGCTAGACGCCTTACAATGGTTGTCGGTGAAGCAAAGAATTGTATATTTGACTATGGTGTTCATTTTTAAAGTAGTTAATGGTTTGCTGCCTCGATATATGTGTGATGGAATTGAAAGAGGAAGTGACTTTCATAGATATAATACTAGAAACGCGGTTGAAGTAAAGACACCACATTTATTGACTTGTGCTTCACAAAATTCATTATATTATAAAGGAATAAATGTTTTCAATTCGATGCCTAGACATATCAAACGTTCAGCAACACTTACAGAATTTAAAAGACACTGCATTTCACACGTTAAACTGTCTTTTGAACAGTTATCTACTGATTTTTTTTTATGAATTGGCAAATTATGTATCTTGACGAAGTTATCTCTAACGGATTATTTTATATGGATAGCTGTTATAACGACTTTTTAATAATTATTGTAGCACCGTTAAAACTATTTCTGTTCGCCACGATGGTGATGATGGATTTTTAATATTCGATTTAATAGTAGTAGATTAAACAAAAAAAGTAGTTTACAAAGATTTGAGCCTCGCGCGCGTTTTACGGATATAGAGGACTGAATTTAACATGTGATTAAAAAAAATGTAATTTTGAAGCTTATTTGGAAGACACCTTGAGTTAGTAGTAAGTTTTCTGGCAAATATCGGGAGTTCGTGAGCATTCATGACATTGCTGAAAATTATGATAGCATCAGATTGCGGGGTTGCTAGTGTAATAGGATGCTTTGTTGATTGTTCACGAACTCTTGATTGCTTGTAATACTTATGAATATTTTAGGTGGACAAAATGGCGAACTAAGCTTTTCCACATTTATATCACTGTGAAGCAACTGTAAACTCTAGAGGGAATTTATATCTGTAGCTGTAACCAGTTCGATTTTGTTTGCTAACCTGGTTAAAATGTCATATATAATTATCTTAAAGATAAATCGTCCAGCTCAAACCCTTGTAGGGGTAAAAGGTCGGACCATCATCATCATCTATGCCAAGCGCGTCACCCTCGTTCTAAAAAAACATACAGTTTGCCAGCCTCATCTGTGATGAACACCCTAATAGAACATCATTACTCAACCATCTCGACAAAACAGTTTTTGTCAGGACCACCATAAATTATTATTGTTTAATAGTTAATTTTCATTGAACGTTCGCTCGCCTTGATGCCAGCCACATCACCCCCAAAGCTCTTTGATAATGTACCCAGCAACCAAACGTTTGTGGTCAAATGCGTAACAGTTTGGAAGTGGTGCATACAAATTCTCGCAATGACCGACTAGTACTTGACCTAGTCAATTAACCAGAAATACTTCAAATTAAGGTAAGGTTTTCTCCAGGACGCCAGAGAAAAGCAAACAAATCTCGAATCTATATTGGAAAATTGTACAAACAAATTCAATTTGTGCACGAAAATGTGCAATTTTGTCATCAGACAACGAGGCGTTTCCGTGATGGGAAAAAAGGGGTTTCCCTAACACAGTCGCCGAACAATAATACCGAGCACGTAATCCTAGGTCGTAGCCTACTGTTGTTTTCTGTAAGTAATGTGTGTTTCCAAAATAAACAAATACATTAGAAATGATGAAGCAAATGCATCAAGTTGTACATTTGAAAAATGTGTTAGCTTTAGATGAGACGTATGGAGAAATCTCCACCCTCATATGGCACACCAACCATCTAATAATCAAATATTGTTGCTTACTATGTTGGTTCACCGTTATTTCAGAAAGATAACGCCAATTGTACCGCTGTGCGACTACGAAAGATAAGGCCCATTTACAGGCTAAATTGTTTGGGGGTACTCACTTTTCTTTGGCGTTCATCTCGATCTGCATGGTCGCCACATCCGCCGCAACGTCCGGCACCCGATGGTGGGGGTGGTGCAGATCGCCACCGGGTCCGGTTCCGTTACTGCTACCGATGCTGGCGATCACCGGTGAAGCCACGACCGACGCCACCAGCGCCCCTCCTCCGTTGATGATTGCATTGTTCACCACGTTGCTGTTGTTGTTGTTGTTGCTCAGGCCCGGCTTCTGATAGGGATGCTTGGCCGCACTCAGCAGATGGTGATGATGGTGGGCGTATCCACCGAGCAGCACCTTGTTGCCGTTGCTATCGATCCCGGACGAGGGCGAACTCTTGCCCGAACCTGGCGAAATCTTGCCGGCCAACGCTTCCAACGAATTAAGCATTGTTGTTGGTGATTATTGAAAGGAACACTTTACTCTTTTTTTTTGTCGCAGACGAAGGGTTGGACACTCACACAGAAAATATACAGGACACAGAGGAAAATAACGGACTTGGACACGCACTGACACACGCAAAAGAACGCACTCTGAATGCACGAAATGGGTAGAAAAATGAACACCACCTTTTTCCTCCTGATTTGCTCTTTTCGTAGCTTCTTACTATCAACGGAATGAAAGGGATTTTCCCTTCTTTTTCGATTAACTTAGCTTCTCACACTTCTTCTTTACTTTCCGTTAAACCCTAGGAAATCTTCTTCAACTAACACTTGTTGCAAGGAACGGAGAAACTTTTTTTTTTTTTCTGGAATGGGGAAAGAAAGAAAATAATCTTATCTTAGATAAACTTCGTATATGCGCATCGCTCCTTTCCGACTCGTTTTGCTATCGATAAGGAGGCTTCTCACTCGTTCACTCTTATCGCTCTTTGCTCTTCTTCTTCTTTTTTCTTTTTTATTGGTGGTGTGCGATGTGGCTGCGATTCGATTTCCTTAAAACTTCCCGAAAAATTTACACCCAGGCGGATTAATTTCGGAAGGCAGATGTTACGAAATCAGATCAAACAACCGAGGGCCGACGATCTCACGGGAAAAGCAAAACCGACGAATACGGAACGCGGAACGCAAAGGACACTACGGGATTTGGTTGTTGACGGCACGGAACGGTGATTAGTACTAAGTGGTGCTCTTCGGGCGACGTTATCAAAACTTCCAGCGACGACGACGACGACGACGTCAAACAGTCGCGGGTCGGTCGCTCTGTTATCTATATTTGCTTTTGCCTGCTCTCCTAGTCGTTGGAAGTATTTTTTTTTTATCTATACGAGCACATGTCTGCATATGACCACACACCGGAGAGGAAAGCGCAAGTATCATGATTCCCACCACCTTTTCTCGGTTGGGGCTTACATGCAGATAGTAGTGCTGTACTTCCCTTATATTTTTTTTTTATTTCATAGAGCGCATTGCCCGGAACATGTGGATCGACGACGACGACAACGGAGTCCCTGAAGTGGAAGAGTTCTTCGCGTATTGTGCTCAGATGGGTAAAGGTAGTGGCTCTGGGGTTTTCTTTTTCACCAGACAAATAGACCAGACGGACGAGGTACACGGGATGATGATGATGATGGTGATGTTGATGCTTGGGTTCAAATATTGTGCAACCACGTGCTGATCTCGACCCGGGTACTGTTTCTGTTCGGGTTCATCCAACTGAGGGACGGATTTTTCCCAACTTCTGTCGCGTGCGCTTTATTTGAATTACAGTACAGTACTTACAGCACAGAATACGTTATAAAAGGCAGATGGTTGCTTTGGAGATAAATACGCCCCCTCTCTTTGCGACAACGGATGGCATGTGCAGTGGTGGTGGTGATGGTGGTTTCTGATTACCGTTGGTAATTTGGTTTGTTTTGAATTTACTCCGCGTTAGTCAAAGTTCTAGAGTTCCAAATGTTGAAATGAATATATCGTTCATTTCGTCATCAATCATAAGGTGTTCCAAAGACGGTGAACTCTTTTTAGAAACGCTTTGTTTACCTTTTGGTCGTAAACATGAATGCGTCGTACGAGCCCAAAGCTAACCCGATTACATATCCAACAAACGTTCGAAAGATAACACGACCCCATTTGCTAGAACATGTGGCAGGGCATGCTGTTGTAGGAAATAGTAATGTTTGTGCTATAGAAGTCATTCATATTTAGCAGGTGATAAAAATGCTCACGTGAAGTTAGATTAGAGGGAAACTGCGATTTGCAATTAAGGTTTCATCGATGCGACTTTGATAGAAATATTTCATACAAACCAAGCGACAAATAGGGTCAACAGGTTTAATACAGGTGAAAGTGAATAGGTTTAGAATGACTCACTAAATCGATTTTTTACAAAATAACGCAGCGCCCAAACGAAAAAAAAAACTCTTCCGTGCAAAATTAAAGAACTAAAATTACTACCTCTAGCAATTTTTACAAGATTGATTTATTGTTTAAAATTTCTGAAAATTATTTTCAAAGTTCAAAATATTATTAGGAGCATTGCCTCCGAAGACAACATACCTTTAAAATGCATTATTTCAATGCAAACCATTTTTTTGTAATGCAATTCCAAGCATTAGATTTCGTTTTCCTAAGCAATCAACTGGCTTTTGCATGTAAATGTGCGTAAGCATGCTCCAGGCAGTGATGCCACATATTCAGATTTATCTGAAATCATACAGATTTTTTTCAATACATACTTGGATACAGATATCTGAATAAATAGATTACAGATTTATAGAAAATATACAGATTTTTTAAAATAAGTGTAAAATAACTTCATGTTTTATTATATTTATTAATTCTGAGCAGCTTCAATTCACAGAGCACCAAACCCAAATTACATTTTTCACTAAATAAATTAGTATTGTATTACCTATCATCGTTAATTGTGAAAGAGCTTTTGATGTTCAGATGTTAGAATTTTGATTTTTTTGTTTGAAGTGTTATTAGTTTCCCATTCTTATTGTTTGATTAACCAAGTCACCATGTCGAAGAGTTAGCTGAATATTTTGACATTTGAATAGCGTCATATCTGAAGAATAACAATGCATCAATTCGACTTAACTTCAAAATAAAGTTTCTTTGTCGTAACAAACTGCAAGACAATTGCTAAAACAGAGAGTGTACGTTTAGTTTGCGTTTTAGGGTTGTGAAATAATTTAAATTTATATTTTTTTAACGCAATGGCACGCCCCTTCAGCTGAAATTTTTACAGTAAAAAATCATTCCTATTTTATTGTTGAAACATTTTCATACCAATCTGACGTTTGATGTTAGAGATTTCATTTGACACATAACGTTCATGTGATTTAGTGGTGCAATTTCCAATTATGGGATCACATGAAAGCTATGTGAAATTCACATGGATAGTTTCCACTGGTTATGTGATTTATTTTATGAGTGTAGAAAACATTCATTTCATTTGACGTTTGGTCACAGAACAGAAGTGGAACTTCGGATCAGAAAATGGCTCCACTTTTCATTGACGCACAATAGCGCACCTAGCGGTAGAAGGCATCTTCTGCCTGCAGCTAAGATAGACAGCATGCTATGATTGTGCGAGTGCGCATAGAAAGCCCATGTGGAACGCTATCACAATGCATCGCTTATTGATCAGAAAAACGTACCACTTTTTGCTTCACCGATTTGTTTGCACTTCCCCTTCTGTTCTGTGGTTTGGTGTTAGAGATAAAGTGATTTCCCCGCTTTACCTTTGGTCCCACACACTTAAAAAAAATCATGTAAATTTAGGTGAACTGAGACTGACACATACGAGCGTCAATTTTGACATAAAATTGAGTCATAATAGACGAGAAATTCAGCTCAATCAAACTTACTTTTCGTGGAGTAACGAACTTTTCAGTCTCGAAGCACTTAATTTTACATGACATGTTTGTTTACGTCTCATCCTTTATGTCAAAGATGGATTACGTCACGTGTAAAATTCCGTCTGTGACCAATAGCAAGTCACAAAAACTATTTCACCTGTTTAAAACATTCTCGGTTTTTATTCGCTCGGTCGAAAGGTGACGTATGGAATACAGAACAGATGGAACTATCCCAAAGGGTTTAACAGGTATTTACAGACAACAAATACTTAGTAGACTTAGGTATGTAGGATCAAGCAACAACAAACTGATTCGATGACCTTTTAATTTTCCAAATGCTTAATTCGAATTGCAATCTGGTTTGATATGAAGAGTTTGTGAAAATTAAAGATCAAACATTAAAATTGAATGAAAAATTATGGGTCATAGAACAAAATCAAATTCTAGGGTAGACTCTCGCTACTATAACTTTTTTTTACACTTGTTGAAAACCAAGAGTCTGGAATTTCAAGATCATTTAAATAGAGACATTCTTTAGAGAGCAAATTTCACTTCCCATGAAACAATTTTGGTTTTATGAGGGTTCTGTAGACCATGATTTGGACTTGTAGAATGCTATAAAACCTCTATAAAGCTTGCAATGTTACTTGGGTGTTCATGATTCTAAACTTTGAACAAACTCTTTCCGAACTTTGAATGAACTCAAGCGAGGTCTACGTAGGTCCGTGCTAAGACCATAATAAAGAAATTATACAGATTTGATGCGTTATTGCAAGAACTCAATTATGAAAGTGCTTGCAAATAAATTGTAAAAAATTTCTATTCTAAAATTTCTAAAATTTCTAAGTCGTGTTGGAGTGCTCCGTAACGTGGGTAGATCAGCTTTTCGTGGTACGTTACGGTATGTAAGATCTACCACCGATTCCTAGTCTTGACTACTTCAAAGTTGGGGAACAGGATTTTCAGTAATCAAAGGAGCACATCTTAGTCCTTGTTACTTGTTATTCCTTGGTGATAGTGACAAGACTTGTCTTTGTCCACCGAGGATGATCTTGAAACAAGGAAACAATGAGTTAGCTAGTCTTCACCTATGTGAGTCCTAATTTTCTATTCGTTGTTCTTTAGTTTGAAATGGTTAAGACTAGGGCTCTGCTGCATGGTCATTATCGGTGTCATTGCTTATTTTTGTTGCTAAAGAATCCAATTTTGACTGACAAAGGCGTGCCTTTGGAGGGTGTTTCAACACTCCGAAGGGTATAAATAGTGGGACCTTTCAATTAGAATCGATTCCTTGCGATGAAGGCAAGAATGACAACTGTATCAAAACCGAATACTTCATCATTTCTCAATAGTGATGAAGTAATACGACATGCACTAAACTAAGGACACGGGATATACTACAATAGATCAAAATACTGGCCCCAGTGGTGTTATGTCCCGAACAGAGTAAACAAAAAAGTCGTGTTGTAAACTTATGTTTTTTTGAATTAATAAAAACAATTCAAGTGTGTGTATGTGTGAGCTAATTCATGGATCCTTTGTAAAAGTTTCAACCTCCATCAATTCTGACATATCTTGGTATTTTTTTTTAAAGATAATTAGATAATTCCATGAACTTTGACAGGCCTTCCCTGAACTACGGCAGGACTTTCCTGAGGTTCGGCAGGCTTTCCCTGAACTTCAGCATGAGTTCCCTGAACTTCATCAGGACTTCCCTGATTTCCGAGAATTGAAACGAAAGGACTTCCCTGAACTTCAGCAACCCTTCCCTGAACTTCGGCAGAACTTCCCTGAACTTCGACAGAACTTCCCTGAACTTCGGCAGAACTTCCCTGAACTTCGGCAGGACTTTCGGCAGGGCTTCCCTGAACTTCATCAGGACTTCGCTGAAGTTCGGCAGGCCTTTCCTGAGCTACGGCAAGACTTCCCTGAGCATTAGCAGGACTTCCCTGAACTTCAAATCTCTGAATTGAAGTTGTCATTTCAGTAGTAGAATTATTATAACTATACAATAATATTGTATTACGGTCAAAATTCCGATACTTCTCATTTTCCTAATTTGCAATGCTTGTTGGTATTGGTGCATTTTGAATTTGGATGTGGTTCGAACGGGTATGGATTCGGTATCAACGGAAAAGCATTAAATTTCACCTTAAGGAATACCCGCAATATCTTCCATCTAAATATAATCCAGCGTATCTTAATCTAAAGAACGCGGGCTGCCGTTAGGTGTATCGCAGAAGTTCTGACGTCATGATCATATGTTATTGAAATTTCGTGTAAACTTTATCTGGGTTGAAAATTATGATAATCTGAATTGAGCAATAGTATCAACATTTTTATTTGGTTTATTTTACATTTTCAAGGGATTCATGTTGGCGGTGGTTAACGTGGAGGATGATTTGAGGCCCATTTGCCTTTAGAGTTATGGAGAGTAGTTCCGGTGGTGCGGTTCATCGTCTCTTTCGGGACGTTAATATGTTCTCCATGACATTGGTTTGGTTTGCCTTGTATATTTTTTGTATTTGTTGGACGGGCTCCGGGTCATTTTCTGATATAACTGAATCAGTGTTGGAAAAGTTCGCGATATTTCACGAAGTTCACCAAGGGAAAAGTTCATGAGTCATAGTGAGTTTTCGCGAACTTTTCCATCACTGAACTGAATCAAATTAGCGCAAAGGTGGTGCAGTGTGGGTTCAAACTTTGGATCTTGTAAACTTTTCATCATTGTTGTTGATTTTGCTCCCGGTGAGGTGGCGCATGATTTATTCGGTGAGCTTAGCTTTTGCTCATTTTGAAACATAATTCGGAATGTCGAAACAGTATGTTCCGCAAAATTCATTTCTAGATCAAATGAAAGTTAAGCTAGTTCCATTTTGATTCCAGGGCTGGTAGCAAGTCACTTTTTTTGAGCTGAAATAAAATCGAGAACCCTTAAGATGTTCCGAGAGATTCAGCATAGAGACCTTCAGAAAATTTATGAAAACTTCAGAAATATTTCAGGAACTTTACAGAAATCCAGAGAATTCCAGGGAAGTTTAAAGGTGTTTATAAGAATTCCATTTATTTTAAAGCAGAACTGAGATCTTCATTAGAGTTTAGAGTTTTGAGGAAGCTCCGAGAATATGAAGACAGATCAGAGAATTTAAGAGCAGTTCAAAACATTTCAAGGAAATTGCTGAAACCGGAATTTCTGGAAACTTCGGTTTGCTCAGGGAAAATTTCTGGAACGCAATAAAAATTATATGAACATCCGGAGAATGTTAGAGTATTTCAAGCGTGTCATATAATGGAAATTTCAAGATCTGTAGAAAATTCTAAAATTTAGCTAAGCTGATTAGAGAACATCAACAAAGTACCATCAATTTAAAAAAAAATGCGAGAACTTTTAGCAAGTACCCATATTTTCAAGAAATTCAAGTAAACTTCTAAGAAATTTAGATATTTTTGATTGCTTTATTATATTTAATGAAGTTCCGAGTACTTCAAGGACGATAAGATAACTTAAGAAATATCACATTAACTTAAGGAAATTTGCAGCGACTTACAAAGAGTTCCTAAGAGTTATGGGATATTCCGAGAATTCTATGATTGATCTGAAAACCTTAAAAGCTTCAGGGATTTATAAATATGTATCTGAAAATTTACCGAAACATTTGAACAATTTAGAGAAATTGGGGTCAGCATAGAAAACTTCTTGCAAGGAAAATTAGTGATTTAAGACAAAGTTCCGTGAGCGTTTATAAACTTTATAAAACTCAATGAAGGTTGTAGAATTTTAAGGCAATTCAATTCCAGTAAAATGGTGGGTTCTTTACTAAGGCAGGGCAGTCTAGAGAATTTTAAGGAAATTGAGAAATATTTTGGGTAGTTTAAAAACATCAGGAAACTCTAGACTATTGAAGAAGTTATGAATTAGTTTCGATAATTTAAACTTGAGTCAAATCTTGAGAACGTCAGTGAAAATCAAAGAACTATATTAATTATTTCGCTGCAGAGCGGAAGCCTAATGAAGTTTCCTGAAATTTCAGAATAACTTCGAAAATTTCACAGAAGTACAGAGAGGAAACATTTCGAGAACTTCATAAAAGTATATGGAACTTAGGGAAGATCCGAGAACTTCAGGAACTTCTCAAGTTCAAGTAAGTTTAGTAAAGTTCCAAAAACAAAGGGAATTTCAGGGGGGTTCAGGTCAATTAGCTTCACTAAATGAGCAGGAAATTTCAAGAAGTTCCCAGATTTACAGAGAACTTTAGAGATGTTAAGATTTTTTTTAGGTGTTTTATATAAGTCCAAAAGTTCACGCAAGCTTAAACATTTTTAGAACAGTTCAATTAAATTCATGGTAGTACAACAAGTTTCATCCCATGCAACAAATCTAGAGCTGCTTGGCTATATTCAAAATTTATAAAGGTTTTATTGCAGCTGCAATCATTACCCACAGCTTTATCACGGTCATATACAATGCAAGTCATGAAACATTCTTATAGCTATCTACAAAACCCCTATAAAGCTAATTAAAAAACCAACTGATGCTTATGCTATTTTCACTTATGAAAGGTTTTATGATTGCTTTGAAGTGTACAAAAAAGTAATATGAATTGCCCTTATAAAACCAAAAAATAAATTTTTTCGTTGCTTTATAAGTAAGCGCAATAAAACTAGTTGGCCATGACACAGTTATTTTAAAACAATTATAAGCATTCAGTTGCAACTTGTCAGAAATGGGCGTAGTGTGCGTAAGAAAAACGTCAGCAATCTCCATGATTCTTCCGTTCTCGCTCGCATATACATGGGGTGACACGGTCGAATCTTGGTCGAAATACATGGAATGGTGACAGTCCTAGGGCAAAAAGGTTGAAATCACGCATAACTTTTCATAATGGTTAATGTACCATTCAAAACTTTTCTAAATGTTTGTAAAATTCATCGGTTGCACCCGTAGAATAGGAATATACATTTGCCCTCAAATAAAAAAATGAATTCAAGCTGAACATTGCATTAGGTCCTGAGTAATATTGACAGATTCGCTTCGTCAACTTTCTCTTTGCATCCCCACGGTCATGTAAAGACATTCCCAGGTATTTTCAGCACATAAATCGATAAAAGAAGCTTTTATCTAGCATCTAATACGACAAACACATCAAGAAACGGTTCTGTGAATAAGTTATTAACGAAAGAGAAAGTCGAGGAAGAGAATCGATCAATGTTACTTAGGACCTAATGCAAAGTTCAGCTTGAATTGCTCTTTTAAAAAGAAAATAATTCTCGTAATAAAATCATGCATTATGCTTTTCTGTTCTGCTTTCATCCCATGCACACTGGGCCAGGAATGCAACCTAGCGGAGCAAAATTAATAACTCCGAAACGAAGCATTTCCGCGACTTGGTGTCTTCGGCAAAATTTCTCGTCATAATAAGGACCATCTATTGACAAAACTTCTTCTTCTTATTAGCATTTTAAGCTTATTACTTAGTACATATTAGCTTATTGCGTGCTCTCAACTTAGTGTTCTAAATGCACTTCCACAGTTATTAATTGAGAGCTTTCGATGCCAATACCAATGCATGAATTTGTATATCGTGTGGCAAGCACAATGATACTCTATGCCCAGGGAAGTCGAGAAAATTTCCAATCCGAAAGATTCCCTCGACCGGACTGGGAATCAAACCCGCCGCCTCCGGTTTGATAATACCGTGCCTTTATTGACTAGGCTATGAGGCCCCACATCTATTGACATAAACAAATAGTTATAGAAAAAAAAATGTTCCATTAAAATAAAGAAATCTACAAAACACCAAAATATACCTCTCTCAAATTTTGATATTTTGTTTATCGAGTGTTGCTTAATTTTTGCTGAAAATGTCAGGTTGCGATTTTTTGCGCTTTAGGAGACATTAATGTTCAAAAATTGTGTTTTTTTTTCTCGTTTTTTCAACAATGTCTTTGAAATTTGAAGCTTAATCCAGTATGTTTCTTCACAAAAGCTATTTATTTAATGTATTTGCATAAGAGAAAAATATAACATTATAAAGCTGTAAGCAAAAAACCGAAACAGAAAAAAAACCATATTTTCAACATTTTTTTCTTTAACTCCATATAACTTGGAACCAGTAGACAGTGGAAATTTAACGTCTTTGAAAGAACTGTTCATTTTGTCAAGATAAACAACTTTGCCAAAGACATCAAGTCTCCAAAACGTCAGAGAAAGAAGTTAGATTGTGGCACCATCTTTGCGGAAGAGTTTTGAACTATTTGTTTATGTCAATAGATGGTCCTTATTATGAAGAGAAATTTTGCCGAAGACACCAAGTCGCGGAAATGCTTCGTTTCGGAGTTATTAATTTTGCTCCGCTAGGTTGCATTCCTGACCCAGTGTGCAATGTAAGCATTAGACATTTTAAGAAATTGCGCTTGGTGTTTTTCTTGCCTGCTGTCCTCTCGCCATATTGTCATTATGAAAATGCCATTAGCCTTGGAATAAAATCCAAGAAATTTCAATAAAATAATGGCTAAATAAGAGATCCGAAATGATTTCCAGTTTGCATTGGTATGAATTTATGTATTGAGATCTATTTTCTGTAAAATTAAGGTGATTCCATCAAATTCATTTGATTTCTGAAACAATCTTTTTTGTTAACTTGAATTATTTTGGAGGCGCATTTATTTAACGCGCACATTATCCCACAATACACGATAAAATTTAAAGCGAATATTTTTTGGAACTTCTAAAAAGTCATATATTTTCTTTAAGATTTTCACTAATGTCGCCATGAAACAAAATTGATTGCATGGTGATCTTGACACCAACACTCAAACCTATTTTTACCGCTAAAGATTTCCATTTGGAAAAAAAGTTTCAGCAGAACAGAACAACAACAAGCTAGTTTATGGCGGTTGCTTTGAAGCCAATACAAATTAAATTGGCTTTATAACTGATTTTCACCAAAGCGTAATAAAACTGCTTGGATACAATATTACTCTTATAGAGGCTTTGAGAACCTTTTGTAGAGTATGAGGCTTCCTGACAAAAGGTTTTAAGACAGCTTTATTGTGATTCTCAAACATGCTTTATAAACCTTATCAAGAGTGGTCCACTAAGCTGTATGACGATCTTATAGCGGTTATCAAAAGGTTGTGCTGGAGCTATTAATTTTATTGGCGGTTTTATGAAATTGATCTCAATAACCACTAATAGAGTGCAATAAAACAAGAAATGCTACTTGGGATGAGAGCCA
Organism: Ochlerotatus camptorhynchus; assembly: GCF_037179485.1. NCBI lineage: Eukaryota > Metazoa > Arthropoda > Insecta > Diptera > Culicidae > Ochlerotatus > Ochlerotatus camptorhynchus. The sequence goes on from NW_027040657.1 coordinate 1,565,583, forward strand.
AAACGAACCTTGCTGCATACCATATCATTTTATCCAACATCTCAGTGAATTCTCATGGAAGTGCAGAGGATTCCTCGGCATCCAAAAAAGCAAGTATCACGTCAACACATTCCTACCCAATCATTTCTTGACCTGCATTCGGACGTGGCCGGCTATTATGAGAGTTGTCGTTTTCACATCATCATGAAAGGGTAAGGTCATTCTAAACATTTTAGGCAATTTTGACTTCTTTAAAGCTTTTCTAGGCCATTTTTGTGTTTTGAACCATATTGGCAACTATAGGCCAGGAAATTTTTGGTGTTTGTCATTTTATAGGATGTTTCTGCTTAAGAAAATTCTTTTTGGAAAGCTTTCAAGACATTTTGGAATGTCATTTCAGCGTGTTGAGGTCTTTGTCGTAATTAAAAGCATTTTTTTTTTGCGATTTAAGGACGTCTATAGTAGATGTTCTCATACTGTTCAAGGACGGTGTCTACGGTTGTGGTTTTGTTCGAGGGTTTCCACGGCGACCCCTCGAATTTCGCGACAGACCACTTGCTAGCTGCGTTCTGAGTAGACCACTCGCAACCAAAACTTATTATGAGACACTCACGGAACCAGGACGAGGTGAGGTTCAAGTGTCACATACTGGCAACATACACAGCAAAAAATTAATTTTAATATTACATCCAAGAGGATGCACTCCAATCATGTCGAAAATATCATGTAATTTTTATGGCCACAAAAATAAACAAATGCACTAAAAGCAGCGTAATGTTAGTTCATGCACTGTATTAATGATATTTTTTTCATTTTGGCAAGTAATATTACACCATATTTTCAACACGGTTGAAGTGCATCCACTTTTATGTGATATTAAAATTATTTTTTTGCTGTGTACTGATGTCTTGTTTAAGTCTTGTCTAGTTGACTTAACTTACATTTATTTATAGCGAACGAAGAAATTCATATTTAAAGTTAGATGAAGTTAAAGTTAAACATATTCAAATATTAAATTTCAGTATTCAATCGTAAAAAGACGAAATATCATGGCAAAATCATGTGTGATGCTCGATATATTCGTATATTTTAACTCTCCACAATTCAATATTCTATAACTCGATATTTTCCATAAGTCGATGCCTCCTTTGGTCGATTTGCTATGCTGGAACGGGACTTGACAATCGGGTAGCGATTTCGAGCCAATTGCGAGAAACTGCTGAGCCAGTTTCTGATTGGTCGATTTGACAGTGGCAATCGTGGAATCAAAAGGACAGAGGGATCGCATTAATCTCGCTGGCAGTGATGCCGGAATCAAGGTTGACGTCAATGGCGTTCTTAATTGTTTATATTTACGAAAGGAATGTTTGAAAATTGAGTGCACTGCTTGTTTTAAGCTATGGATATTGTTGTTTGTTTATGGTTGTTTTTATTGTATTGAGCAAAAATTATGTACAAGCTGCTAAACTGCGGTAGGAACTCCGAATAAAATCCAAATTAAAATAGAAAAGCTACCAGTTACGCCAACTCGACGATCAAATGCTTTGTTTACGAAAGCTAATACGTCAATTCGAAAATGTAATCGAGAAATAGTGTAAGAAAAAGCTTGGTCGAACCATGTCGTTATCAACATAGATCGATAGAAGTTTAAATTTGATTTCCAGTAATTTATATTTTGCATTCTAAGAATCTGTTAATTGTTTTTTATGTAATCGATATTTGATGAGTCAAAAGCAGTTACTTTTTACTGACTTAAAAGTCACAACATAAATTCTTTTAATTCGGTGACATAGATCCCACGATGAATCACAGGTGCTTGACATTTTAAGAGTGCACTATTTTTCTTCATATTCCATGGAGAAAGACAGCTTCTGTGTCTCTCAAATTGCCACTCTTCCAGAGTGTCCATCCCAGTGAGGTAAAAAAATCCTTATTCAAATAGTCGAGTGAAGTTTATGTTTGCATTGCAGTCGTCCGTCTCCTGCATCCCCATCACCTCATCAACTGGCAATTCTGGTAGTTTGGCTACGGACAGGACACCTGCCGTTAGCTCTCATCTTCACTAATTAAAAAAATAGACCAAACTCGAAACGAATGAGACACACTGCCGAGAGGAGCTGGGAATCACTTCGTTCGCCTGTCACTATAGTTCCAACTGCTGCCACTCTTAATTAATATTTCATAAGGCGCTAATGAAAAAGTACTTCCCCACCGAAAAAAAAAATCATCCTTCCCATTTTATTGTATCTTTCATTCGTTAATTTATATCCCCACCGTCCACTGCAGATAGTGTGGCCGGCTTCAAGCATCATTGTTGTTACTTGGTTTTTGGATGGAGTAGTATTAGCAGCAGTGGGAGTGGCGCTAATTGTTTTCCTTCTCCTCTGGTCCTGTGGTAAAGATGAAGAAAGAAGGAAACAGCGAACTCCAGTCAGCAATGCTTCTTCATTTCCTAATTACCGCCTTCATTGAATGCAATAGGTTTTATATCTTGGGAAATGGGCGACGGCGTTCCAAATGGAGCATTTATGACTCTAATAATGTTGTATGAGCATGAATTTGAAGACAATGATGTTACACTTTGCCTACTGAAATTTCTAATAAAAATTGTAAACTTTTGAAACTTGTTTCCGATTGATTGAATATTTAATCAGGAATTCTGGCACCACTGCCTACCAGCAATGGATCGCTTATTTCGCTTAAATCCAATAAAATTTTCAGTTATCCCATCTTAAATAGATAGTTTAGTAAGGTTTGGTTAGGTTACTTTATTAAAGAGACTTATAGATAGTTTAGTACTATTAATATCCCTATAAAAATTTAAAATTTCCGCCGCGCAAAGCCACACTCTATGTTTTCACTGAAGGTAGACTTGACAGCTCTCTCGAGTGCATCTTCAGTGAAAACAGAGAGTGTGGCTCTACAGTGCAGAGCTTTTGCATTTTGATAGGGAGATTAATAGTATTTAACTATCTTTTTTGCGATGGATTTATTTAAAATTCAACTAGATTTTACGTTAACATACTACGATAAAAAGTAATGAAAAAGCCCCAAAAGAGCAATCCATCACTACGTGCCTACTAAACTTTTGAAACGAATTGCACCAGCTGCTGGGAGAACCATCCATCGTCCACATTGCAAAAATTGGGCGACTACGGTGAGCTGGGCACGTCGTAAGAATGCCGCACGACGACCCAGTGAAAATGGTTCTAGAAAGTGACCCAACAGGAACAAGAAGAAGAGGCGCGCAGCGGGCAAGGTGGATCGACCAAATAGAAGGCGACCTGCGGACCCTTCGCAGACTACTAGGCTGGCGAAGTGTGGCTATGGATCGAATAAAGCGGAGACGACTTCTTCGGACAGCAGTGGACAACAAGGTCTTAGCCTGATTGGTAAGGCAAGTAAGGATCACTCTCCCACTCTGACCGATAATATATGTTTGTACAGATTTATTTTTTTAATTTATTGACGAATGTGAGACTATTTCGATCGGTTTTGAGTAAATATGAGTTACTCGAGTTTACTAGCTGTGAAAATATTAACTCTGAGTACAGCCGTCTAAGTTCCAGATCAAAGAGTAAAGACAAATTAAGGCTTGACCTTTTTCGATTTGCCTAATCTTTGCCTAATTGTATATTATGGGCAATCATTTACATTTGTGCAAAAATTCGGTCATTTTGAATCTTTTAATTTTTATCAAAAAGGCGAATTTGACATTTGCAAATAAATCGTTGCACGAAAACGACACTTTGAATTTGGGAAAATAAAGAATTTCTTTAAAAAAATTATTCGGCAGTTCTTTATAATAATATTTAGAAAAAAATTCCAGAAAGTGATAAAATTTTTGATAAGAGACAATGTTCTAGTTCAATTATTTGCATTTTTTAAGATGCTTATGACAAATTTAAAATCTTGAAATATTCAAAACCCTCGATACTTAAAAATTGACAAAATCGGAGAACAGGAACTTTTGATCAATTGTCTTACAATTCTTTTAATTCGGATGTTTTCTAATTTTTTGCAGAAAACAATATGTGAGACCAGTTAAATCGTTGTCAGTTTACAAAGATTTAAAAAATTGACTTGCTCTACGATTTTTGTTGATCTTTATGAATCCAAGCTTTAAAATATTTCAAAAGTATGCATTTTTCGTAAAATTTTCTTTAAAAAAATAAAATAAAATGAGCAAAAATATTTTTGGATCTCGAAGATCGTTAACAATTTCATGGATTTTTTTGCTAAAAACCACTAAAAAATAATCTGTGAATATTTTTCCATTAAAGACATTTCTTCCTTACCACATTACCTTGGACGTCATTTTGCTTTGAAACTATGTTTGTCGATTTAATGAAAAGTGTCAAACAGGTCATTTAAAATATATAAGTTTCAGATAGACAAGTTTCAGGATAAATGTGAATAATTTCTCTTAAAAAAAGATTTATGCAAAGTTTCATGTAAGTCGGAGAAGGTCAAGTGTGATGGATTCGTTATTTGGCGTGGAACGGCTCAAGTGTCCTTGCGCAACACAATTTAAAAATTATATTTGTTTTGCCAGGGCAAGATAGCTGTACTCAGAGTAACTATATTTGCAGCGAGTAAATTTGAGTTACTCACACTTACTCAAAAATGATCAAAGTAGTCTCGATTTTCTGATCAAAGGAAATATCGTCTGACAGCATATTTGGTTTTAACATAAACACAGTTTTTAAGCATTAAAAGATCCAAGGCAGACCAGGGATTGATTGGTTTATGTGTTTTCGTTGAGGATTTTTTATGATGTGATGGTGTTATTTCAGGACTATCCATGTTGGCACTTGACCAGAGATTTGAGAAGTTTCGCATAGTAAAAGATAAAAAAGATCCCTCTCATCTTGTTGAACTAATTTTGGACATGACGAAATCCAACATAAATATTGAAGCATATCGTGGCAAGTACTACTATGTTTCAAAGTTTCATTAACGTTGTACCGGAAAGTGCAGTAGCAAGAAACTCCTCGAGCTGGGTCTCAGTGTCGGCTTATTACTTGGAAGTCCAAGGGACTTTGTGGACAAGATGAGCAGTGTACCTGATTAGAGATTATTGCTGAAAGATATGTTTTGGCGGGGAAACTTTGGTTTTCATTGTGAAAAGACTGTCTAGTTCTGATCTATAGCCCAACAAACAATTTTAGTTGCAGACTAGCTTATACATGCAAATATTAGCTGTATAAGCCAATTTTTGGCTGTATAAGCTAATCTGCAGCTAAATTTGTTAGTTGGGAGGTTAGTTTTATTGCACAATCTACTGTTTGTTTTTGGGGGATTTTCTTCGGTTAGTCTTTACTACTGCTGTCGACTTACGGTGACTGGTGTTTTCCGAACCGATGAGGAATGATGGTTTGACTGCACACCGGTTTGACGGGGCTTGTCGTTCGTGTGTGGCTTGGAAGCCTTTCACGCGTCTTTCCTCGTTGGCGAGGATTTACACGGCCTAGGAAGATACCGGAGTGACCGTGCCAAAAGGGGAATGCTCCTTTTCGGTTAGGGATATTTTCCCCGAGTTTTAAACCTCCTTCGTGGTCACTCGAACCAGAGGTTGGAACTAATCCTTGACTGTAAGGTGAAATGTAGCTTGGTCTACTTAGCCAAATCGTGTGTTCTGATTGGACCTGACCAGTCCAAAATAGAGGTATCTGGTGTATAACACACGAACGCCTGATTCATGTAACCGTTCTGTTACAAACCTTCGATTCGATGTTTTTTTAATTGCACCATGTGATCGATCCTTCAGGTAAATTTAAACTATAGCGATGAAACCCACCGGGAAGACGACACGGCCATGCATAACGACCGATTGTCAAATAAGGCGTGCATGACCACAACAAAATTGCGACACGGAGTCACGGGGTGATGTGGTGAAGGGTCCAGCGATGCTCAGCGAACGGCCATCGTTCACTTAATTAAAACAGGGGATCGTGTAGACCACAAGTGATTAGCTAGTTGAGTAAAATTAATACTCAGGGAACCTAGTGCAGGTAGTGAATCGTAGTGACCTGTTGAACACCGATTTCACCGATCCAGGACCTTTTCCGTACGTTTTTCAAACCGCTTTCTGGTTGGCGAGTTTCGGACCTCCATTGCACGATGCGGTAGAAGTTACTGCCTAGCCACGGATATCTTATTGCCAAGGACCATTGTTCCTCGTGAAGGAGGACCCCCTAATCGCTAAGGAAAGATTCCCTTGCTGGTTCGACAGAGGGCGGCCTTACCGTCGTCGACCAGCTTCGTCTAAAGGAAGCGCCCTTGCATCGGGACCAGCTCCAAAATCCGTCATACCAGCCCACCACCAAAACACCACATCGCTAAATCAAACCGCCATCGCACGACAGCCAACAAACGGTAGACGCGTTAGTCAGACCGCTATCGCTGTAGTTGCCGGTACACCAGTCGGTGGTATCGCCATCTTGCTGACAAGGTCAGCCTTTGATCGTCCACCATCGCTGGAATCGTTCTGGAATTTCAGCGAGCACTCGCTAGACTGCATTCGTCGTGGTCGTCGTAAAGTAATCCTGCGTAGTGGAACGACAATTTAATATTCTGCACTTGCACTGGTTGCTATGTGTATAAGATATTGAGCAACACAGAGTTACTCAAAATTAACTCCGATTTTACTCATGATCGAAAGCTGTCTTACCCCCAGGTCACATGGTTTAACATGAAAAAATCCGGACACATTAAAAACGCTGCCATAGAAGTATTGTTTGAGCAAATTTAAAAAAAACTCAATGGATCAACCTAAGAATGTATAGAATCATAGTAGGCGTTGATTGTCAGGATAAGTTCATTTGTTTACATCATGACTTCACCGGAGCAAACACGTCGTGATTCAATCCTGCAAGCTTGAAACGAAAATCCCGATTTATCCGCTCCTGGCAGTTTTCAATCAACTTCCTGGGCAGAAATTGTATACCTCGAAAATTCAAAAAGATATTGAAATTCTCCAAAAAGTTCCTTGTCTAGTAAGCAATCTGCAGTTGTGGGCTGAAAAGCGAAACTTTCGTTACTTCTGGGACTATTAACAAGCAAAATTTACCAAGAGGAGTGCCTACGGAAGAGACTACTGGTTTTCTGGAGCAGCATGAGGTGGATTGCCTATTCTGGCTAGACTTGGCAAGCTGCCACTACTCAAATTCCACCAAACAGTGGTACAGCGAAAATGGCGTCACAGTGGTTCCCAAGAAGATGAATCCGGCAAGTACTCCGGAACTAAGGCCATTTGAGGAATACTGGTCAATTTTGAAGCACATGCTGAAGAAAAATGGTGGAACTGCAATTAACCTGAAGAATCCCAAGCTGAAATGGAATTTGGGAATGGCAGGGCTCGTGCAAAAGATGATCGAACAAAAGTTCATATCAGGTGCTCTGAGAGTGACATATAGAGCAGGGTTGCTTCCACTCACTTGCTATAAAAACATATTTTTGTGAATTATGCAATCATTAGATGATATAATGATATGCTGTACTTGTAAGTAACGAGAAGAGGGTTTAAAGTATGTGTTTGACTCATAAAACCTGCCAATTTTGCTTTCAGAGCGCTACAATAAGCGATCTTATGATTCGTGAGCGTTCACTCAGAGTGAGCACTCACGAGTCGTAAAATTGCTGATTGTGACGCACTGAAAGCAATATTGACAGATTTTATGTATCAAACACATACTTCACGTCCTCATCTTGTAACTTACAAATACTAATTATCACTTTACCATCTCATGATTTTATAATTCTGAAAAACATTTTTTTATAGCAAGTGAGTGGAAGTAACCCTGTATACGAGCATCAATTTTGACATAAATTTGAGTCATAACAGACGTGAAATATTGCTCAATCAAATTAAATTTTCGTCGAGCAACGAACTTTTCAGTCTCGGAGCACATAATATTACTTGGCATGTTTGTTTACGTCTCATCTTTTATGTCAAAGACGGATTCCGTCACGTGTAAAATTAGTTATTTCTAAGTGTGTATGATAAGAAGGAATACTGAAACAATGGTCTTACAATTAGCATAATACCCTACTAATTTAACACGATTTTCATGTCTGGATTTTTTCGTTTTCAATCGGCAACAATGATGTTTTAAACGAATGAATCAAACACATATTTGTGCATCATCTATTCTTGAAATCTACATCTTTTTGAGTATATGAAAAAGTCCCATTGAAGACCCACCGTCACCCAGTCAATTCCAATTGGATCGGACACAAACCACCAACCACCACCGTCTCCTTTCCAAAAGTACCATCAACTGTCATCGCCCTTTGCTCCAATAATGGCAAGTGAACCTCGGGTGATTGTTTTCCCGTTTCTGTGTTTGTTTGCCGGTCGCTTTTCCCGAAGAAGCTTGCTCAGCTCATACATCGATGGATGGATACATCCGCAGCTAGCCAGTGCGACCCGGGCAGCCATCGGAAATCAGTTATAATAACTACTATCGTTAATTAAAATTTATTGGTTTGTTATCCCCGGGGGATTTTGGTCCTCAGTTGGTCCACTGTGCCATAGTCGGGTGCGTTTTCTTCGCATTCGGTTCAAGTTTGAGACAGCGTCCAAGGAATCAAGAGTGTCCGGTTCCGATGTAGTACTTGGGCAACATGCGCTGCTCCATTGTTTGCCTGCAAGAAGGGAAGAGACGGAAAACGAAATTAAATAAATTATTGAGTAATTCTTCATCTTGTGGAGGGAAACTGTGGTTGAAGCAATATTTGAGCAGGATCAATGAGATGGAAATAATGACTCATGCAGTTGCAATAAACAACTCGCTGAAACAAAAAAAAAACACACTAATTGCCATGAGGAATGATAGCGTTTTTGTGAGTTCCCAGAAAAATTTTATTCAGCGCTTTATAATTGATTTGATTGTTTATCGTTCCCCGAAGATTACACCAATCTGCTTACAGTAATCAGCTGTCATCGAATAATCATTAGGATAAATGTTATTTTCCAATCCATCAGCAAATCACAACGCGAGTAACCGAGCCCCGCCTCCCCATCGTTTAATCTCTTTCACCCCCGCTCTGCCTCGGGGGACATGTTGAAACCAATTTCCCTAGCTTCACTCTAATCGAATTGCAATTTGTTTCGCTAAAAATAATATCGGATACGCCATTTGTCGCTGGGGGACAAGGACAATCGCGTGCACCAGATCAGACCGTTCTGAATGGAAGTGATTTTTTTTTCTGGTCCCGCTGTCTACGGGCGAGAACCATCTAAGCCGTCGCGTTGTCACTGCTGAGTTGCGTTGCTAGTTTCGTATGTCTGCCTAATGGTCAAAATTCAATTTCTGTTATTACATTTAATGGCATATTTCCATTCCGCTCTCCAATCCACTCGTTTAAGGTGACCAGGGGTTTGTGGCGAATAGAAGTCAGGCATGGAAAATCATTAGCATTCATTTGCTTCTTACTTTTTTCATCGACAGAATTCCGTAAAATTATGTATGAAGCCTCTGTCGGTTTTATGATAAACTATTTTTTTTAAAGATTTTGCCCATCGCTAAAAATCTGCTACTTATCAATTTTATATAGATGAACGCGTCATTGGGACGGTACTAATGGATATTGTTGGTCGCTATTGCAAATTAAGTCGATTGCTGAATTTATGTATGGGCCCAAATTAGTAGTATGTATACCCTATATACCTCGTATGCATGGCGAACTAGAGCGAGCTTAACTTGTTACTCTTGAAAAACAATGGTGCTTCTATTCGCTCTGGTGCATCATGCATAAAAGATACAGATGTAAATTCCTATCAAAAATTGTAGCTAATCATAAAACCTACACAAGCTTCACGTATCATTTTACGGAATTCTGTTGATAAAAAATTAGAGGCAAATGAATGTAGATGAATACATGAAATGAATGTAAATGATTTTCCTTGCCGGCCAAAAGATCAACCTCTGTACAAGTGTTGCCTCCTAAATAAGACACATCTGTCACACAAAGTAACAGCAACTTGATTGTAGTAATTAGTAGCGTGGTTGACTTTTCATGGTATGTGATCCGAAGAGATTTGCTCTGCACTGCATTAATTATTGCCAAAACCGTCATTCAAAAAGTTAAGAGTTTTGAAAGTGAGAATCTTTAGAATTTCTTGTGCACTTTTCAGAAAATCACTTAAAATCTGGGGCCATATTGTGGAAGTCAGAACGACAAACTTTTCATACAAGCTCCATCATTTGTTTTAAATTAGGTCTCTGAAGTAGAGAAGAGAGTGAAGGTTCTTCTTCTTCTTCTTCGCATTTCAAGCTTATTGCGTATCGCATATTAGCTTATTGCGTGCTCTCAACTTAGTGTTCTAAGATGCACTTCCACAGTTATTAATTGAGAGCTTTCGATGCCTGTACCAATTTTGCATTGGTATAATTGTGTGGCAAGTCCAATCATACTTCTATGCCCAGGGAAGTCGAGAAAATTTCCAACCCGAAAAATTCCTAGACCGGACTGGGAAACGAACCCAGCCACCTCCAGCATGGTCTTGCTTTGTAGCTGCGCCTTTACCGAATGACCTAAGGGAGGCCCCGAGAGTGAAGGTTGCATTTTATCAAAAAGCAACAGGCAGTTGTAACTGGCAGATAACGGAACAGAGAGAACGATTTCGTGTGGTGATGATTATGGTGAACAGTCTCGCCTGACTTTGCGCCGTCGGCAGCATCGTTGCGACTACTGTGCAGCAGCATATGGTGTCGAAAACGGCATCCATCCACCCCACATTCCTTTTTTGAGCGACACGGTCACTTACGATGCGGTATCAAGCACAATCGGCACAAGTTCTTCTGCCGCATTGCCTTCCACCGGCCTCCGATGTCCAACGACTTGAAGCTGAAGCAGTTCAGAATCTGATGGCCGTCTTTCTCGCAGTAGGAACACGCTTTTGACGTACGTTCTCCTTCTGGACTCTTCTTCTTCAATACACTTGGTGGCTCATTCGCGTGGGTAAACAGCTTCTCCTTTTGCTTTGTCTTTTCCACCCTAGGCTGTTTTTGGTAGTTTTGGGCAGAGTCCACTCCAATGCTCAGTTCGGAAGCTAGATTCACCAGTCCCGACATGAAGTTGTTGAACGTCACCAGGTTGACGTGAACGAACGCCTGCTTGAAGGATCCCCACTGCATCTTCAGCGAGGTGGGTAATTTATCGATCAACTCCTGTAGCAGCATCGGATTCGATAAATGCGCTTGCTGATCTGTCAGAATAATGTGATCGACGAGATTCTGAATAACAAAGCCGTAAGTGACAATGGTGCTCAAGTTATCCGACTTCGGTGGCGGAGCGTTCCTCACCATCTTCAGAAGAGAACTTATCAGTATCTCTGGCCTTCCGTAGAGCTTATGCAACGTTTCCATCACGTACGGAACAGATGCGGGTAGGAGCAGACGACTTCTAACTGCCTCCAATGCTGAACTTCCCAAACTGCGCTGCAGTCTGGCTAGATTCTCGGCGTCCGTGTATCCGCAGACCTCCGTCGTGTTCTTGAACGAACTATAGAAGATAGGCCAATCCTCAGGATCCCCTCCGAACTTGGGTAGCTCTCGTGGCATTACCTGCCGAGCTGCCAATTGGGCACTAGTTGGTCCTGTCGAATCGACTGAATGATTGATCCTAGTCCCGTCAATTCCCAGCGATGTTGGTACTACTGACGGTGTTACTTCCGACCTCGTTACTGGAAATGCAATACTTGTTGCTGGATACGGAAACGATACTGAATTCCCGGGGAAAACAGCAGGATTGCTTGGAATTCCCGGAAACAAACTAGCAGTAGTTGAAGTAGGAAGCAACGGTGGATATCCGGGTGGAAACTGGAACAAACCAGCCGTGGAGGGAACTGGTGGATTCCCAGGAACGGCTGGTACAGGATTAGAAGAAATCGAAATTGGGAAATATGGCAAAGAGCTAGTAGTTGTTTGAGCCAAATGCTGTTGTGGATTTCCATACAAGCCATTCACATCATACGGAATTGACGGAATCAACCCTGCTGCACTCGAGAGCATTGAATTTATTCCAGGATACGAGTAGACCGGTGTAGTACCAAGACTGCTAGGAGGATTGTGGATTCCAGTCAAAGGCACTCTAGTAATCGTTGGCACAGTTGAAACTAGCGACGAAGTAACCGTCGGTGCTGTTACTACAGTCGGGACAAAGCTTCCACTAGCTGTTGTAACTACTGTCACTGGAATCGTTGAAAACATGGGTAGAGAGGATGAAGTGCTTCCTGGTATCGTTGATAATGCCAAGGACTCGTAGGACTTCGCCAGAGCTGTGACGTTGCCACCGGGAACTGGAATCGTCGGATCCGGGTACAGCATACCCTGATTCAAAGGAACCAGATTGGTAGAGGTTTCCACCATCGAAGAAACTGTTGTTGTTGGTAGCACAAGGACTCTTGAATTCGTCTGGCTAACAGCTGGGACTGGCAGGGTAGCTTTCTGTCCGGACGTTGATGGTTTCGACTGTCCAACTCCGTCCACTTGGGCTCCCTTATTAAGCCATTTCTCCATCCGTTCACGCCTACTCTTCACGCTGACTCCGCTTTTCCTACTCGATGAATCCTTTGCATCTCCCATTTGCATCAACAACTCGTACCTTTGCCTCAGGTATTCCTGTTCCTCGTCTAGTTCCTTTAACTTAGCTTCTTCTTCCAGCTTTCGTATGCGCAGTTCTTCTTCCGTTCGCTTCTTTTTTAGTTTCCGTTGCTTCTCGAGAAGTTGTAGGCTGAGTTGCAATTTCTGCGACACTCGACTATTTTTGCTGACAGACGACTCGTTGAACGATACACCAGACTTCGATGCACCTTCCCAATTTGCCAGGCAATCACTGCACTTCCAACTTCTATCTACTTCTGCAATGGATTCACTGACACCCGCGCACTGAAAGTGTTCCCACGATTCACACACATCGCAACACACCATTCCTTCCCCACATCAGTACGATCGCACTATTTACAATACTTTTCAGTGTTCTCATTTACGTCCGACATTTCGAGATCGACCTAACTGAACCTGTGACTGACTCTAATGTAGTTTTTGCTATTTAACTCCTGACGGCTGACTCTAATGCTTTTACTAACAGTAACGTTCGCGACCGACGAAGGTGACAGAATCAAAGATAGGCACTGACTTTATTATACTGCACTTCGTCTCCGTTCCACACTCTAAGCTGCACTCCACTTCCAATCTCGTTGTGGTTCCGGCGAGGGTTCAGGCTAATCGTCTTCAAGAGTGGGTCGTCTTGTGAATGTTATTCCTCTTCCAGGTAGATAACCGAAGCATGAACTCCGATGGGCAAATTATCATCCAACACAGGACGAAAATCTTTAAAGAATGTTCCCGTAAGTCGGAACAAACACCGTTCTTTTCAGTTGCTGACTTAGCAGCTTTAAAGCTGTAATGTATTAAATTATATAATTAGGATCAAATTCAAGGCAAGTAAATTAATCTAATCTTACATTTTCGGTATTATTCTTCTTTTTATCTCCTGATCTTCGGTTAACCTAGGAAGGACGAGTCCAAAATAATCTACTGGCAAGTACAAATCAATTAAGGTCCATTTTAGGTTAACAATTGAATGATAATAGGGTAAGTATAAATTTTCAGGTAACATACCTCGTAATCATTAATTTTCCACTCACTGCGTGGCACTATTATAGCGGACTTTTAATAATTAGCGATCTGTATATAAAAAAAAATATTAAGAATCAATTACTAATAACTAATAAACTCACTTAAAACCAACGGATATTCAATTCACTTAACTAAATTTACAAAGAACTTATGCAGAAGTGCAAAACAATTCAAAGCTGCTCACTATTCGATGTCTATGTATTGTTTACTACCACTGTCATTCCGTTCACTTTATCCGGCATTGGCGTTTCGCTCGCGAGGGTTCGGTCAGTTGGTTCACCAACAACTCGCCGCAACGAGGGGTATCGGCGACAGCATACTTGCAATAAGCATAATCGATTGCGTGTGACTATTGCCACATGGTATCGGGTCGATTCGTAAACAGCAGGAAGCAACATATCAACATAGGACTTGGGAAAGATTCAGCATAAAACAATAATGAATTCTATCTGCACAATTGGTTAACTGAAACTGAAATATACAATTATTCTACAATCGCAAGTCAGAGTGTTATTACCTTCGAATGCCAGCTCATGGCGATCCTGCCAGGAGAAGTGGTATTTAGGAAAAGTGATTGAAATTTAAGTTTTTTCAACGTGTAGTGAATAAAAGTGAAATATGCCAGGACTTTATAGGGACAATTTTGTAAGAGGGCGTGACATCGGACTTCTGCAGTTTGTTCGGCAATTGCCAGGGCGTGGAAGAGGTCAACCAATATTCTCACAACCACCAGGAGGATCAGAGCAAAGCATTGTTGAAGTCAGTCCTGGAAGGTATTACAACTCAAAGAAAACGTTTTGTAATTGACTGACAATTAATAAAAACTCACGATGGGAAAACCTCAATCTAAATAAGAAGTTGAGCAAATATTTTCAGTAATTGAAAATCAGGAAGTGCACACAGACCTTCATGAGAATCACAAAATGAAATTGAACATTATAAATTTCTTGTTGGTTCTAATATTCTTTGTGGTACTTATAAAAATAATAAGAAATTTAATGAGACAGGATGCAGTAAAAGCTGCTCGAATAATTTAAACATTGAATACAGAAGTATAAAAATATGTAATACAAACTTATCATGTGCGCAGAGTTACATTTTTCTCGTGTGTGCAAAAATGTGCTGCCGAGACTCTCAACAAACCGTCTCCCGTCGCAACGAAAACAACATGTGACGAGCGAGAAAGAGACACGCGAGAATGAGATACGAGCGAGAAACAAATGCGACACCCAAAAATCCTGGCGTGCACGAGGCTCGCACTGATCTCATGTGCCTCATCTCATGTGCTACGATTAATGCTAGAACTGCAGAGCTCGAAGTTCTGGAAGGTGTAGGTAAGTGAAATACAGGCTGTTGAAACTTGGTTTCTTTGACCGACATTTTATTTGCGTTTACACAAACCATTCCTATTTTAGAGGAAAGGTAGCATATATTTGCAAAATTCTTGAAATCCTCTAATAGCAAAGGGTATTAATTTGCCGGTCAATTAGAATATTCTTTGTTTATTTTTGCCGGTTCAACACTTAACTGCACTTGTATGACTAACATCTTTTTACACATTATTTTCAAAATATAGAATGGACAAAAATTCTACAAAAAGTGTATCGGTATTGTTTAGTACGGGGATTTGACCGTTGCAAGACGATCACACATTTTCAACGTAATTTACCCATTCATCGGCAACACAATTGGTATACATTGTTAGATGGGATGGTACGTATTTTGAATAGGTTATATCGGAATGCTACGAATGCAGCAATGTTATGATAACTCAACGGGTGGAAGAATTTTTGCAGAACATTTTTTTCTTGCCGTATTACTTTTACGCTTTCACTTGTACTTTGTTACCATTACTTTAAAAATGTTCAGATTTTTTTAATGAACCTCATGCGATCGAGCATTCAGATAAATTCTATAACAGAAGCGGTGACCCACTGGGTGATGGCGCGGTCTATGCTAAATAGCTGCAGCAAAATAGCGACATGAGCGGGCATCGTTCGCTTTAACTCAGATGAGCGTGTAGACCAGTGCAGTGATATATTTACCATTCCAATTATTAATATCACCAAGTCTACCGACCTTCTGTTCCATTCCTTCAAATCGCTTTCTGGTTGGCACGGTACGATCTAGGTGGCTTCTGCTAACCATTGCTCTGCGGGTTTCGATGGCATCGTTTTCGCGTCGATGTCCGTAATCGCTAAGAAGAAATAACCTTTTCGGTTAGATAATGGGCGACCTTGCCTTTGTATACCAACAGTGTCAGAAGGAAGCGCCTGAGTATCGGCACCAATTCCACAAAGTGACCACCAAGCGTCACCATCTCGCTACAACAAACCAGAAACTGGTACAGCCATTGCTACAACCTGCAACAGATCAACCAATCAAATCACCATTTTGCCACCATGTTGCAAGAGTGTATGGTTTAAATTTGGAAAATACCGCGTTGAAGGTTGATCTATCCATTTGAAAAATTATGATATTCAAAAACTTAAGCACATTCTTAAGTCATCCTTTTTTTTAGCAACTCGCTAATTCAGATCAGAAGAACATCAGCAAATGCTGATCTTTTAAAACTTCCTGGCTGTCTAGGGAGAATATCTGAAAGAATATCCTGTTACTTATGCAGCGTTTCCTGAACATCTACAAAATTTCCTTAAGTTTTAGAAAATTTTCTCAAATTTCAAAGTACCCTGACATTAAACGATGGTCTAAAATCTTCATCTTCAGGAAGTTCATTGAGATTTTTAAGATCTCTGACAAACTGCTATGAAGTTCCCTAAACTGAAACGAAGATCCCTGAAGTCTTCTATCTTTACGAAATTCGCTGAACTTTTTCAAAAGGCCCTGTACTTCCATGAAGTTATACGCAGTTCCTCGAATTATTACGTAGTCCACAAAACTTCATCAAAGTTTGCGTCACGTCTACGTGTCTCGTTGATTTTGCGCAAAGTTCGACGCACGAAATTTCCAAAATGTGTGCGGAATTCTCTGAACTACTTCAAGTCCATGAGGTTTCATCAAAGCTCTGAAGTTATAAATAAAAAAGGTCCCTGAATAATAAAGAAGTTCCCTGCTATTAAGCAATAAACTTCTACGAAGATACCTAAACTCCCACTTCTACGAAGTTTTCTGAACTTTTCCATGATCTCAGAACTTCAAATAATCTCACTAAATTTAGCTCATGATTCATTAATGCTTAAAAAAATATAATAATAATACCAAAGAAACATTCAAAATCAGAACAGTGTTCTAGTGAAAACAGTTAACGGAACATTAGAGTCAAATGAAGCATAAGTGTTACTAATCACATTAGCGACAATATGAATAGCCTCATTCAGCCCATACTGTCAATTACGAGCTGCAAGGTGTATGAAGTGTCGTTGTCTTATAACTTTTTCAGGTACGTAGAAGAAGAGTTACCGAAGCAGTTCGATGAAACTCTACGAAGTTCACTGAAGTTCAGTGAGCTTCTACAATGTTAGCTGAACATTAAAGAAAAATCTGCACTTCAAGAAAGTTTCCTGAACTTTTAAAAAGTTCCCTGAAGTACCACGAAGTTTCTTGAAGAACTACAAAATTTCTTGCTACTCGGATAGCAGTTCGTACCCTGGTGTAGTGGCTGTAGGTGCATTGTCAGACAGCACCAGCAAATCAACAGAGGAAGTGGTAGAGGTGCTGCATTAAGAGGTGGTGAGAATGGACGTGCCCTCAGGAGGCCAATAAAGCATGCAAAAACGAACATCAGCATCCTCGGCAGAAAGGGTTTGTGGATCTGGCGAGATTCGATGCGTTGCAAGCACAAAAAAATAATATAGGAAATCGATTTAGATCTCCATTGTAATATTTGTCTAAACCTTCGGCTCCGCAGAGCTTTCAAAGTAATTGAACCTACTAAATAAACATTTTGGACAACATGGTTTTCGATTCATATACCGTTGAGTGTGACAAATATGTTGGATTCATCCCAAAATTTACAATCCAGTTTTTTTATTTCTCATCATATTTTCAGGTTGACTACTACTTGGGACGAACACACCATGCTTTTTGTCTAAATATATTTGAACAGTTAAATATATATTTGAACAGTTAAATATAGTTGAACAGATCTCAATTTCAACAACGAAGTTTTTTTTTATAGGGCCCTCCGAACTATTGGTTCTCTGCCAGCTGCAAAATATCTATCAATTTGATCCACTAAGACCAATCGGATCCAAATCAGGCTGATCAATACCCTGATTCTGCACTGGCTATTTGAAGTTTATATGGGAATTACTATAAGAAATGTGTATTTTTTGTCCTCATCGTTCTATCCCTGCACCATAATGATTTACGGAAAAGTTGTCCATCAGAGCCCCCCCCCCCCTCTGACGTGAGAATTTCCCAGCTACAACTTTGTTGAATGTCAAGAAAATTTGTTATTAATTAATTTCCAAGTTGATAACTTGCTGGTAGGATTAATCGGCTGTTTTCAGGGCAACACTGCATCTTGCCCTTATGACATAATAGCCTCGATTTTTTGTCTGCTGAGTAGCAAATGAACCATGTCAGAAGAACATCATCTTCCTAATCAATTAATAACTAATTATCCTAACGTTCAATTTTTCAATTCCCACATAAACTTCAAAGGGCCAAGTGCAGTATGAGTTCGCATCCTAATGAGAACAAATTTTGTGAGAATGATCAGGTGCTGATTTGAAATCGTTTGAACTTGGTGGAGCTAAATCAATATTTTGAACCATAAAAATTCCATGCGCATGGATCGGTAACAAACAACCCCGCCGGTAATTGGTTCGTAATCGTTTAATTCATCTTCCGCTTGAAATACTTCTATAAAACCACAATCTCTCAACCCTCAAAAACTGAATACCAACTGATTGAAATCAATCAGTTGTACCAGCAACACGAGAATGTGACAGGACTACAACAGTTCTCTGCTGTTTTTTATCACCAACCAGCCACTTTTACCATGCACGCAGGACGTAGGTACGCTGCCGATCTCCCTGGAGCTCGCCGAGCTTAGCTGACGAGACACAGCAGATGTGACACGAAGGAGGCACGTAGGAACAAAACAGAAACGCGAAATAATACGTCTCGAAATGTACCAGGCACCTACGATCTTATAGAAAGCGTGTATCTATCACGCGGGATGGATGCACGTGTGCATTAACTCTGCATGTGCGATTAAAAAAAATCATCGAAACAATATAATGAAAAAAGAAGAAAAAGACAATTTGCTGAATATCTTAAGGAAGCGATATCCCAGCAGAGTTCCAAAGCGTACTGAAGATATCTTAAAAGGTGAAGTGATTGAATTCTGCACAGCTGACAGAGGGATCAGCATTTATAACAACCGGCTCGATGATAAAATATACCAAATTCCGCTGCAGGAGCCTGATCACATTTTGTTCCAAAATCGTTATGGCATCCTGGAATGGAGACCACAATGCCCATAAATGAAGAAAACTAAATTAATTTAAATTATAATGTAAGTTATAATAAAAGGATAATACATTATAACCTAATACATTTTAATGTATGGAAGAGTTATTAGACATTGATATAATCGATTTCGTTACCACCAGATTAATTTGTTTAGCTCATGGGGCAATTGATGGGACTGCAACATTGAATCAAGTCTCTAACAGATTAAAGTTGAAATTTGGTGTAAAAATTACACCTAAAGCTATTGAAAACGAAATGTTTGCCCTCAAACAAGGCAAAAAGACTATTTCAGAATTTGGAATTTGCTATCGAGGGTGAGACCAAGGTAGACTACTTTACTCAATCATTCAATGGGAGTGCTATCAAGATGGACCTTGATGTTAACAGGTGGAACAAGCCGAGGTGAATTCGAGTGTGGAAACAGAATGGTTTGTGGTTTGAAGCTGCATTGATACAAATCTTCCAGCTCTTGAAATAATCGGACAGAACATCCAGGCCTGATTGTAGTTTACTCGCCAGAGCACGGATCACTCGACCTTTTTAGATGATGGAGATATCATCTGGGAACATAGACTGGATATCACCACCCGGTTGGGGAGGCACGTCTGACGTGAAAATGTTGAAAAGGATAGGCGCAAGCAGGCTACCCTGAGGGACCCCTGCATCAACGTTGAATCAGAGGGTATTTGTTCAAGTAGACCTGGAATGATCTGCCCGACAAGTAGTTTTTGATGATCTTAACGAGGTAGATCGGAAAGTTGTATCGATGCAGCTTGTACACTAGACCATCATGCCAGACATTGTCGAACGTCTTTTCAACATCCAACAATGCCATAGCAGATGTATTGGAAACGGACTTGTTCCGCTTGATGATATTAGTAACCCTTGCGAGTTGGTGGATGGTAGAGGCTAGAGGTTAGACAGCAGTGCTCTTTTATATACTTTCAGTTCAAAGCAGAATGATGTGCAACCAAGTGTTACTCGATTATGACGACTGGGTTTGAGAAGAACGTTTATTTCATGAAAACACTGATAAAATTATCACTTTTTTTGTACATTGGACAATGCTTGACATTTACAACTTTTTCAAAAATTTCTTGTTCAACATCAACAGCAATGTTTTCGATGCGTGGAAATACTTCGGATCGATTTTGATAAAAATTATTGAAATTGGTTCAGGGGCAGGTGAGTTATTAATGTTCAAAATCTTTCATAATTTAGTGGCAAGTTCCATTTTCGGTTTTCACAATGTGTACCCCATATAGAAATCACAGGCGTAGTTCTACGTCAAAAATCATATTCGACTTTCTCCGATTTACATGAAACTTTTCATAATTAGAGAAGCTGTACATTGAGGAGAATTTAACACGACAAAGTTTTCAAACTTGATTTTCGCCGACTAACTTTCACGGAGAAACTCATACTAGTAACCCTAGTAAAACAAACCAAACCAGCATGAAAAAGAATCACACCAGCACCAGTGAAATCCATCAGCTGATCACTCGTGTAACGAAATTGTCTGACCCTTCGGAAAATGTGAAGCAGAAAAAGACAAAAACCGCATGGTTTGTCCTTTCTCCGTTGTGCTGCCCCGACGTTATCCTAGCTTTATGGTAATAAAGTTCGCTCTAGCCCCCCCCTTTACTGGCTCCCTTTAGTGGACCCATGCCAGCCACTAACCGCCACTTGACTCTGGGGTTTCCGCTCCAGTAAAGGTAAAACACGGCGCCGGTCGGTAAGCAAAGCAAACGAAAGAGCGAACCACAGATAGATGATGGCAGGGCAGGCAGCGGGAGTAAAACTAGCCGCGTGTGTGTCCCCAATAAAGTCAAAGGACTGGCGACAGGCGGCCGCCAGCTCCACATCTACAGCAGCACCCTAGATTAAAGGTAAATGTTAAAGCTCATGTTTAGCTTCCTCCCCACGTAGACGCTGGTAAAGTTCACTGATTATGTTTACTGCGGGAAAACAAGCTCCAGCTAGCAATGGCTCACGATACACGTGGCGGGTGGAAGAGGCTAGCTTTACGCAACAACTTACTTGGCGCCAGCGGAAAAGTGCCCCCCGCCCCTGTGGGGATTCCCAGAATCGTAAAAGCAGCACAAAACGAAAATTGATTAAATCTAGTTGATTAATTTCAAATCCCAATTTCTAGAAATTGGTGAGTGCCGGTGGGACTGTGGGGGGGGGGGATCAATCAGTGAATTGCTTCATATTTGATGGTTAGAGAATTTCATCAATTTAATCAGCCGGCTTATTGTTTGATGTTGTGTAATGCAATGGACAACCAGTGTGACGTGATGAATGTAATATTTTTATCTCGAAAAACCTCATCAGGAACGCTTTAGTTGTTTGTCACTCATCGGAATGAGTAAAACACAACAAATTGTCACCTCTTCATGCCACAAGCTGTCGTCTGTCGGGCGTTGAATCACTCTTTAGCACCCGCACCCACCGGTAGGGATTCAGCCGAACCGAGAAACAAAGTCGGAATTAGAACAGATTAAATATTTATTAATTCTGCCGGTTTGCTTGAAAAGTGAAACACATCTAGCGCGTGTGCGGCACACTTTGGCATCGCATAATCGTCACTTGATGGGAGAGGAAATCACTCTTTTGCCGTTGATCCACGTCCCGACGCCGCTACCGACACACGCAGGGGCGCACTCTTCCTCAAGTTCTGTGTAAGTTCGGGTTCATTTTCCTGGGTCGTGTCGAGAAAGTTTGTGATTTCACGCGGCGCACTAGAAGAATCCCCGGGTGCTCGTTTGATACCGTCGTCGTCGTCATGTCGTCGATGGCAGGCGAAGACGATGCCAAGTGAAGATAAACACGTTTTCGTGTGTTCTAGCTTTGGCGGGGTTCGCCGGGGCAGAAAAGAAGCGAGAATTTAGATATTTAGCGGAAGGAACGACAACCAACCTTCACCACCGCCACCATTGGTGCGGAGCGAGAGATTATATCCGGAGTGCAATAAAATTAAAAAGTCTAAATAAAAACGTCAAACATAAACACAATAAAACGAGACGATATGGAAGGGTGGATCCGTTGACGACGTGGCTTGGCAGACTTTTCGCGATAGTGGCAGTTTTGAGGAAAAGTTTGTCGTTTCGGATTTGATGGCTCCGTTGAGGAATGCATGGTAGTTGTTTTGATGATGTGTAGCAAAGAACTTTTGTGATACAACTTCAGACGAGCTTTGAAAGCCTTTGATAAGCATCCACGGTGGCTTGCTTTAAAATTTAATTGTCGTCCTTGACTAATGCTTTTGACACATTCTAGCGTAACGCGACACCACGAGAAGCTTACCTGATTACTAAGGCTTGTTCGCGGCAGTTATTAATTGACAGCTTTCGATGCCTTTACCATTTTTATTTATTTAACCACCCTTCTTTGACATTTTAGCCATACAGACTGTTTAAAGTGACTTAATCCTATTCTTAAAAACTTTTCTACTTATATTAAAATCAAAAACATCACACACCTCATTAAACAGTCTGCAACATCTATCGAAAGGATTGTTATAACCGTAAGCAGTACGATGTCCGGGAGTCTACAGAAAGTAATAGTTGCGGAGACGGAAAGCTAGAGTGTGGAAATTGATGTAACCCGAGCAAACAACTGCAGTCAATATAATTACTAATCATGTCAAATATGAACATCCTTTTTTTTCAGTATAAACATAAAGGACATATTAAAATAAGAACTGGCGTGGTACATCTACGTTAATTCAGTTGGATTTCCAATTGGATTGCGGTAAGTTGTCATCAGGGTTCAGGGTTGAAACGTATCGTGGTGTATGCCGGTAGTTGGAGCTAGTCATTGAGGGGTGCGTGGGTCGAGTAATTTAAATCATATTGAAGAGTCCAGTTTCCTTCAGGAAGATGAACAGCGTAGCAGTCCGAACGAGATCATCGGAGAGGACATCACGGATGCTGCCGGAAATGTCGTAGCTTCTCCTGGCTCTATCGTGTTTCGGGCATATGCAGATGAAGTGCTCGACGGTCTGTGGGATGTGTCAGTGGTCGCATATCCTCCGGAAGGGTCCGTCCCTCTTATAGTTGTGGGAGACGTTTGTCGACCTGCTCACGGTGGAGGGGTGGATCCTCCCATCTGCTGGTGTCCCCTTTTATCTTCCGTATAAACAGTATACTTCCGGCGAGCCAGTCCCAGCTCCAGGATTGGTCTACGGTCTTGGTGACCCACTTCTTCAGATCCTGCCCGGGGACCTTCCGGGTATATTTGGTCATACGACGGCCTGATCCGGCGAGATGATCAGCTTCCTCATTCCCTTTTACACCGCAATGTCCAGGCAACCAAATGAATACCGTGTTGGGTGGCGCGTACTCTTGGATGGCCTGTATCCAGGGGTGCCTGCTGGTTGCGGATTCAAGTGCAGTGACTACACTAGTGTAACATGTGTATCACACATGTTAGCAAACCCACTTCATTTCCAATAAGTCAGCAACCCATCGAGCCGATGGCCGTTGCATTTGCATAAGCACTTTCCCATGAAAGTGTCGTTTTACCGGGTCAATAATTTATGACTGTACCCGACTGTTTCCAAGCTACACGTCGCGCGGCAGTGCCGACTGTGTGGGCTCTCTTTTACTCTCTCTCTCAATCAGTGCATCGATCACTGATTGGTCCGTCTTTACATAATGACTTCAGGTACCTTCAGTACATACAGCTTAGGTTAAGGCAAGATACGCAATAAAGATACATTCTGGTTCTAACAACCGAACTGTGCTGACTTCTTAATGTGAATATCAAGCCCTGGTGAAAAGTAATATTGATAAAAACTACACTAGCAGAGTCTGTGAAAAGTGTGATTGGCCGTGTATCCGGGGTAGTAACTGCGATAAAAGCTGCGGCTGCCTCGGCGGAAAAAATAGAGCACTCATCCGGGAGCCTGTGATACTCCTTTAGGTGGTCACCGGAGATGCCGATGCCCACGCTTTTCTGGGCTACGGAACCGTCCGAGTAACGGATGGCGTATCCAGCGTACTTCCTTCTCTGCAAATCCAATACCGCCTGATTTACCGCAGTGGGATTGGAACCAGCCTTGAAGTGTCGTTTGATGGTGTGGTCGGTCTTGATTGGCGGTTTGTTCCAGCCTCTGGCTCCAACCCTATGTGTCTTGCACACGGGGGGGAGAGCTCGGTTGGAGATTTCCCTGAGGAACTTGTTGGTCTCCTTTAGGAGGGAACCTTCCTCGTCTGTACCTGACGTTATCTCATTCAGCCCGATGGCGCGTTTGCATATAGTCCCGGTAATCGAAGGGGAGTACTCCTCCCTCAATGCAGGCGGTGATCCCGGGGGTACCAGGAAGGAGTCCGGAAGAAATCCGAAGTGCTTGCTTGTAGACTGGTGTAAGCCTTTCCACCAGGCGCGGTTTGGCAAGGTACGTAGCCTCGATGCCATAGGTCAGCCGCGAGTTTACTAAAGCCTTTACAACATTGAAGCGTGAGGTCCGGTTGGCGTTAGCATGTCGGCCTGCTAGTGTCCTCAGGATGTTTAGACACTGCTTGCAGGCACTCCCCAACAAACAATTTTAGCTGCAGATTAGCTTATACAGCCAAAATTTGCCTTATGCAGCTAATTTTTGCCTGTATAAGCTAAACTGCAGCTAAAATTGTTTGTTGGGTCTTTACCTCGTTCAGGTGCGTGTTGAATGTAAGAGAGCGGTCGAAATGCACACCAAGTATCCGAAGGGTTTTTCTGAACGGAATTACCTCGTCCTGGATGCTGATCTTCGTGCTGAGGTGATTCGACGGAAAAATATGAGTGTACCCGCTTTTTGCTGCGGACATCTGGAATCCCGCGTTTGATGCCCAATTCGAGATGTAGGCCGTGGCTTGAATAATTTTTCTTCGAAGCGCTTTGACAGTCTCCTTAATTGCCATAAGAACGATGTCGTCTGCATACACGAAAATGAAGATTCCGACCGGCAACCTCGTGAATACCCCATTCATCCTAACGAGAAAGAGGGTGACCGCTATCACCGACCCTTGCGGTACGCCAGTCTCCTCGTCGAAAATCTTGGATCGGCAGTTTTGAACATCCTCTGGAGAAAAGACTCGGCGATTTGTTAGTGTTTGCAGTCCAATAAGCGCACATCTATGCTCGTACGGAGGTAAGCTATCTGGATTTGTCCATGGCAGATGTCGTAATGCAAACTTTATAAACTGTTTCTGGATTCTCTCGATGCAGAGATGACATGAACATGAACAGCATGATATGGAGCCCAAATTTGTACTCCATATTCAAGAACACTGCGAACCATAGAGCAGTACAGCGCTTTCAGGGCGTACCCGTCGTCGAATTGTGCAGTATTGCGGCACAAAAATCCTACCATCGAGCTGGCCTTTGCAACTGTCATGGATATGTGCTCGTTAAACCGTAGTTTGCTGTCCAAGATGAGCCCAAGATCCTTAATGGCATTAACCCTTTCCAGCGGCTATTGATTCATAGAGTAATCAAAAATGATCGGAGAGTGAGAGCGGGTAAGGGTAATCACCTTGCATTTGGCAGCATTGGCTTGCATTCCATTCATCTGACACCAGGATGACAATCGCTCTATATCAGCTTGTAGTGCGCAACAATCCACGATCAATTTGGTCACACGGTACAGTTTAAGATCATCCGCATATAGCAACTCTTACAGGAACTTAGCATATCACACACGTCGTTAATAAACAGAACGAAAATGAGAGTAATGGATTAGTATAATTGTGTTGCAAGTACAGTCATACTCCAACCCGGCAAATTCCTAGACCCAACCGGGAATCGAATCCAGCCACCTCTAGCATGGTCTTGCTTTGCAGCTGCGCCATTACCGACAGAGCTAAGAGAGGCCCCTAAGCTCATACATCTCCTGAAATATCTCATCAATGAGTGAAATATTTCGCAGATTGGTGAACGTATGTCTGTTCTTTCTGAGAATACAACTTTTGTTTATTATTATTATTATTATTTAATTTTATTCATCGGACTATTGTCTACATAAAACAACCTTAAAGGTAAAACAATTCAAGTGTTTCTAATCCGTGCCAAAAAGTGAGATGAAGATTCCCCAAATTCGAATAATTCTTCGACAGCCGTAAACGTACGCATCATAGTTGTTAGTGGTTCGTTGTAACCGAACGCCGTTCGATCAACAATCAATACGAAACTAACGATTTTAAATTGGCTCACCACTTTAGTAGCCTATTGGTCCCAAGCAAACGATTAACGTACCCTATTCTAATTGAAATTCTATTACTACACTATATTTGTTTTGATTCGCTATTAAAGTTTGACAGATAACATCAGGGGTGTGTGGATTCATGCAGAACATGCAGGGGTGAGTGAAATAGCTTGGGACTGCTTGGGACCGTTGTTCTGGTACTGAGTGAGCCAAAAATAATAATGATTTTCTTCGGGACCCAGTGGTCTTAGAGTTACCTCTATGGTTCGATGGTACCGCGGTTGGAGAAGGGTACCACTTCGTAATGTTCTCGGTGGTACTCGGATATCCAACAGCGAGAGAAGCCTCGAGCAGTCGACCTCACCATTCAATAGCTTGGCAACAAAAACTGCTTGCTGATTTTTCCGTCGGTATTCCAGAGTATCCAAGCTCAGCAGATTGCAGCGATCAGAATACGGCGGGAGATTTTGCGGATCACGCCATGGTAGATTACGTAATGCTATCCTGATAGACTTGCGCTGAACACTTTCGATTCTCAAGCTCCAAGTCAACTGATGAGGAAACCAGACCAAGGAGGCATTTTCCAGGATTGGTCGCACAAGTGAGCAATAGAAAGCTTTCAGGCAGTGTGGGTCAATGAAGTCCTTCGATATTTTCGACACAAAACCTAGCTGGCGATTCGCCTTTGTGATCAGAGCAGAGCGGTGGAGGTTGAACGTCAACTTATGGTCCAGTAGAACACCAAGATCGCTGAACTGGTCGGTTCTTTGAAGAACCACACCGTTGATGGCATAGTCAAAAACAATCGGTTGCCTGATGCGGTAATACGACATTACCATACATTTAGGAATGCTGAGGGTAAGCTTATTCCAACGACACCAATCAACGAACAGATCCAATACCGATTGAAGACGAATGCAATCCTCAGCAGTCCGCACCACGAAGTACAGCTTTAGGTCATCGGCATACGCAAGCTTACAGCCATCTCCAAGTAGAAGAAGTGCGTCGTTGATGTACAACACAAACAGCAACGGGCCAAGATTGCTACCCTGTGGTACACCTGACGAGTTCGTGAAATACGAGGAAGTACTGGAATCGAGTTTCACTCGCATAGACCTGTCAGTCAAGTAGGAGCACAACCACGAAGTCAAACGGTCCGACGCACCGAGTTTGGATAGCTTTGCCAACATAATGTCATGGTTGATCATATCAAACGCTGCTTTTAGATCAGTGTAGATGACGTCTATTTGTGCCCCATTTTCCAGTTGCTCAAAACATGTCGAGGTAAAATCTAAAAGATTTGTGGTAACCGATCGTCCAGGCATGAAGCCATGTTGGTCACTAGAGATATAGCATTTGGTGTGCTCAAGAATGAAACCACTCACAATTATCTCAAACAGTTTTGATGCTGCAGAGAGATTAGTAATTCCTCTGTAGTTTTTAACGTCACGTTTATCTCCTTTCTTGTGTACCGGAACCATAAATGACTCTTTCCCGATTGCAAGAAATTTCGACTCTACAAAAGATTTGTTGAAGATTCTGCAAAGCGGTTCAACAAGCGCTCCAATGGTACGACAATACACTGCAGAAGGAATGCCATCTGGTCCAGGCGAGAAGGTACATTTCATTTTCTTGGCGGCATTAGTTACTATAACGGGCGTTATTTCAAAAGTGTTTATGTCAACAAGGTTTGAAGGCACATCCGAAACAGACGAGACAAGTTCAGTCGATTCAACGTCATTGAAAAAAACGCTTGCAGGCATTGTTGAATTTTTCCTCTTCGAGTTTACATAGCTCCAAAAGCTCTTGGGGTTTCGCCTTAAATTAGTTTGCACTCGTAAAACGTACGATTTGTAGAGCGAAGAGTTTAGATTACGGTACTCGTTACACGCCAAGTGAAAACTACGCTTATTTGCCAGGGAACGGTATCGCCGAAGTCTGAGTTGCGAAGCATTTCTTTTTCGTTTTAGTTTTCGTAGCAAAGCGGTGCTCCACGCAGGAGTAACAGCAGGCCGACGAATCGGTACGTTTGTATCCATCCAATTATTTAGCACAGCACGCAACGTTTCAGCCATTTCATCAGCATTCAGTCCATCGAAAAGAAGATCCCAGTCAGTGACGGAAAGGAAGTCCATTAGAACATCGAAATCAATCTTGCTATAGTCTAACGCAAGCTCATCACTCGCATTCAGCAGCAGTGCACCGTCATCAACTAGAGATGGTAAGCAGACGACTAGTGGCGGATGATGAAGATCATCTGGCAAGAGTGGTGAAACAGATCTCGAGATTTCCACAGGAAAGTCCGTATGGCAAAAGAACAAATCCAGGATGCGTCCTAAGTGGTTGCGCTCGAGATTTCTCTGATGCAGGTTGTGGAAATCCATGCCATCAATCAAGAATGAGCTAGCAACTGGTAAAGGAACAGAGTTCATAGGTCGAATCTCACCATCAGCCCAACTCCAGGATATCCCAGGTTGATTGTAGTCACCGCATACCAGCAAGCAATCGCTGTCAGAGCCACTGTTACAAAGCTCTTGGATCGATTCAATATGCCCATTCAAAACGCTGAGATCCTTGCTCTTGTCTGGAGGAACGTAAATTGCACACAGCAATAGTCGCTTGGATCCAATCCTCGTCGATACACACACTTGTTCTATCGTTTCTCCGCTCGTTGCAACGACACTGCTACTGATGAAACGATGATGTACGGCAATTAGAACCCCTCCGAAACGAGATTTGCTGCTGTTTATATGGCTTCGGTCACATCGGTACACATTGTAGTTGCTTCCGAAAAGCTGCGTCGAATTGATAGCCTCGTTAAGCCCCGTCTCGATTAAAATGATGACGTCAAAATTGCACTCCAGGACGTTGCAGTAAAAGTCGTCGATCTTGGTGCGCAGTCCACGTACGTTTTGGTAATAAACCCATAAACGACTAGCGTCACGGGTCGTGTTCTGTAACATGGAAATATTTGGCGCGGGAATATTTGGTGAATGGTACAGATACTCACCGTCACCGTCACCTCACCGTCCACAGAATGTCGCAAAGAATGATTATTGATAATGGTGCTAACCCTAGGGTTTCCACCGTCCACATGATAGAGCCTTAAGTATTTGTCAGTGGATTGCCGTTGGATCCAGACTGGTTTTTTGAGTAGTCGGTGAATTCACGGAATAATATCCCATCAGGCCACGTAGAAGCGTCGAGAGCTAGTTCTTTCAGCGATGGATCCAAGCCAACTTTGAAGGAAATGAAAGTCAGCTTCGTCATATCCACTTCCTTGGGAACGAGACGCACGACGTCAGCAGGTGTTGTTAGATCCAAGCAGCGAGAAGTAATTTTTTGAATGTCCTCAGCAGTTATTAACGGGTGTAATCCGGACAGGTAGAGCCAGAACTTTGGAGGGGAGATCGGTGGTGTTAGACACGGTACAGACAAGTCACTGAGATCAATTGCATTGGTCCCACGCACAGAAGAAGTGCCAATCGGTCCACCTTCATTACCACGACGACGTTTAACACCAAGTCTGGGCGAGGCATTTCCCTTCCTTGATCGATTCGATGGTCGCTCAGCAGGAATATCCATGGAAATGCACTTGTCAACTTTATCACTCAGCGATTTCACCAAGTTGAACAGTTGTTGAACCTGAGCCGGTCTCTGGTGTATTTCTTTTTTTTTTTAAGGTGGTTCATGGAGGGTTAAAAGAAGAGGATAAATTTAAGGTTCAAAAAATTCACCTTCGTGATGGTAAATCGAAGAAATAGATTTTTATTGAATATATCTGGTGTAAACATATCATCAAGATGGTACATGGAGGAACTAATCAAAAGGAATAACTCTGGTGGACAAATTGAATAACGCCAAAAATTTTGAGGTGCACATTTAACTGAAAATTTCTGGTGGAAAGTTCGCATAACTGTGGTGAATGTAAAAGCAAGGTTTATTCATTTTTCAATTGCATAATTTGCATCGTTCTGATGAATGCAAGCTTCATTGACAATTTATGGTGGAAACATGAAGAGGCAAAGTCTGAAAATTGCACCACAAAGGTGCATGGTGAAACAAACTTTACTGACAATTTTTGGTGCACCGTTGTTGTGAATGGAGGAGCATGCTTCACTGAAAATTTATGATGCAAAATTTAAATCGCTCTGATAACTGAAAGGAACAGGAAATGTATGGTGGAAACTTGCACTGGTTAGGTAAGTGAAGGCACAGACTTTATTTAAAATTAAGCTATATTGATAATTTCTGGTGGAAAATCTGCAACCGTTCTAGTGAACAGATGGGAAAGCTTTTCTGAAAATTTTTGGTGTTTAATTCACATCCTTCTGCTGAATAGAGAAACAAATTTCAACAATAATTTTTGGTGGAAAATCTGCACCATTCTTATGATTTAAGGGAAGCTGCTTTACTGAAAATTTATGATGAAAAATCTGAAAATTGGTGGCAAACCTGCAACATTCTGATGATGGGAGAATATTGAAAATGTCTGGTGGAAAATGAAAAAAAAAGGAAATGTGCACCAATCAGATGATTGGAGAAGCAATTTTTATTCAACATTAACGGTGGAAAATGTGCATCGTTCTGGTCAATTGAAATTTTCTGGTGGGGACAAGTTTGCATTGAAAATTCCTGATGTAAAAAATTGCACAGTTCTAGTGAATGGAGAGGCAAGCTTTATTGAACATTTCTGGTAGAAAAACTACAACGTTTTGGTGAATGGACGGACAACTTAAACTTGACTTCGGAGAAGAACCTCAAGGGTATTGAGTTCTGAGCACAGTTCCAACAGAAAAAATTCTGAGATTGATTTCATGAAAATTCTGCGAATAATTTCTAGTGAATCCTGCAGATAGGTCCAAGATAATTTCAAAAATAATACCGAGGGATTACACAGGGATGTTGAGGAAAATTTCAAAGGAATTCCGAGGATAAGCTCATTCTGGAATTAATTTCTGGAGTATACAGAGGAAATTCTTCTGAAGCTTTAGGGGAATTTCAGTTCCAAGGTGTTCTGAAAAAAAAGTCCAGAAATATTCCGAGAAGAACCTCAAGGGTGTTGAATTTTTAGGACAGTTCCAAAATATTTCTGGCGAGAATTTGAAGGAAATTCTGCGGATAATTTCTAGTGCCTCCTGCAGATAGTTCCAAGATAATTTTGAAAATAGTACCGAGAAAATCAAATTTTGAGCGAAATTCCAAAGGGGTTTTTAAGCAAAATTTCAAGCGAATTCCGCGGATAATTTCTAGCTCATTCCGGGAAAAATTCCTGAAACTCTATAGGAATTTCAGTTCCAAGATGTTCTGAGAAAAAATCATGAAGAGTTCTAAGTATAATTCCAGTGGACTTCTGAGAAGAATTCCAAAAGAGCTCTTAAAAGAGTTCTAAAAATATCCGAGAAGAACGTCAAGGATATTGAATTCTGAGGACAGTTCCAAAGGATTTCTGGGGAGTATTCCAAGAAAATTCTGCAAATAATTACTAGTGAATCCTGCAGATAGTTTCAAGATAATTCCGAAAAGAATACCGAGAAAATTATTTCTGAGTGAAATTCAGAAAGGATTTTGAGGAAATTTTCGAGGGAGTACCGATAAGTTCTAGCTCATTGCGGGAATAATTTCTGAATAATACTGAGGAAGTTCTTCTGAAACTTTAAGGGACTTTCAGTTCCAAGGTGTTCTGAGTAAAAGTCAAGAAGAGTGATCGCGCACGGGCGGGATCCCTACGTTGTGTTACGGATATAAAATAAAACAACACCGATTGCTTTGCCGTCCTGCCATGGCAGAGGCAGTGAAACTATTGATATATATTTATTGTTATCGGTATCATTTGTATCTGATTGTGTGAATGTGTGTATCGCCGGTAGGGTAGGTGTACATATATACGACGTATTGTACAAACAAAGAGTTATAAAAATAACTCCGGAGGATTTCTGAGAAGAATTTTAAAAGAGCTAATAGAGTTCTACAAATTTCGAAAGGAACCTCAAGGAATTTTGAGGATGGACTTTTTCGCAACTGTACAAAGTTTAAAGACAGCTTTTGGATTCCCTAATTGAAGAGTGGGTATTAGTTTGCCATTGAACCTGAGTCTATTGTTGTCTTACCAAGAATTCGTCTAAGTACCATTTCGGTTAAAGCCCTACTATTGCAACCATTTGACGAACCGATCATCATCGACATCGTCGATGAGATTAAATTGCCAATTCCATTGGCTGTCTGAAAACAGTTTGCATTGCAGAAGATGAACCACCACCAAAGCAAAAAATAAATAAAATTAGCACTAGGGAAACAGTCGTGGGTGGACAGCAGCATCCACCACGTACTTTGGAGTACTCCCCATCCCCAGATTAAACGTACCATAGAAAAAAAGCCCCTCCTTAACAAGATTCCTGTGCACGCTAGTGGCCACAAATTAGGAAGGATTCCTTAATGGTTCCTATTCAAAAAGTTGCTGGAACGAATAAAGCCGAAAAGTTTCGTTCTAAATGTGTTACACAGGTTAGAGAAAATTTTAGAACTTGTTGTTAAATGCCAGCTGTTGGAGTTTTCAATAGTTATAGTTTGTTGATACCAGAACAATCGGGATATCGGGAAGTTCATTCGCGAAGTGGAAAGATTTTTCGATCTAAAACGCACTTTTGAAACAATTTCTAGGCCCTTATTGTCACGGTCAAACAATAAGTGCTTTGAAATTACGAGTACTGCATTTCAATGGTTTGAAAGCTATTTGTGTGACAGGATTCAAGGGATTGTTTTTAATGATTCTGTTTCCTGTCTCATGGAAAATAACCTTAGAGTGCCCTAGGGAAGTGTATTAGGGCCCCTTTAATTTTTTATGTATATTAATGGCTTACGACGTGTTTGACGTTTTTGCAACATTAATTCTTTTGTAGATGATACTCATTGTAGCTAAGGATTTAGATGATACCGTTTCAAAAATTGAATGAAAATTTGCATTCTCTAAGCAGATGCTTGAAGTATAAGCAATTGAGATTGAATATAAGTGAAACTAAATTCATGTTCACAATTCAATAATTTCGCGGAATCGAATATCTGAGAATGTCTCCGTTGTAAGTTAGTCACTCTACTGTTACCTACAATTTCCGGAGAGCCGATCACAATAGTATCGCTGCGGTATTATCAAACATCGATTGGGAACCCGAGCAAAGTCTTTGATGCTGGAAATCGAAATAAAATTTTGATAGAAACATCAAACCGAAATCATAATTTGATTTCAGTTTACGCGGTTGACAAATTACTCGCTAGACGCACAACTCTACAGAATAAACCTCGTTGACAGCAATATATGTAGGTGCAGAACCGGTTATGATGACATCGACCACGCAGTTTGGCATTGCCCGGGTATAGACGCCTCCATAGCACGACTTTTGGAAGTAGACAACCCTTCCGTGAAGTAAGAGATGTATTGGGAAACAGTCCCAGTCTTATTATCCTCCTGTTTCTGTGATACTTGCCCCTGCCCAGCCAGGATTTGGTCAACCGTCCGAGAGTAGTATCTGAAGAAGACACCAGTTTCCTACCTAGCTCCTTCCAATCGAAATTGTTACCCGTTAACCTCGAGCCCACCACGAGTAATTGGTACCCAATACTAACCTAGAACTACTGCTGTTTAAAATGTAAATTCAAACATTACTGATGTTTGGCTCCGCAAAGTGTCACACACGACTGAGCCTAGTAAATAAACGAAGTAGTAAAAAATATGGAGTTGTACGCAATGGTGACGTAGGACTACGTGGTCTTATATAATAAATCTTATTTGTTAACTGCAGCAGGAGCTTGTGTTTTGTGTAGGAATAAAGGGTGATACGGTCAAAATTTGGTCAATATCAACTTGACGTATTTCTTTCAATTTTGCATTTAAAAAACCTGAACACCCCTCATTTTGAAGGTGTGTGTGTGTAGAATGTTGCTCCTATTTTGATTTTGGAATTCACTCTTCAGTTGTCAAAATGCCGTCCAAGCAAGAAGAGCAGCGTATCAAAATTTTGCTCGCGCATCGCGAAAATCCGAGCTACTCGCACGCAAAGTTGGCAAAATCGCTAAAAGTTGCCAAATCAACCGTTACAAATGTAATTAAAGTGTTTTTTGGAACGTTTGTCGACAGCCAGGAAGTCTGGATCGGGGGGAAATCGAAAACCGGGCCAAAAAACGAGCCGGACTATCGACTTACAAGAAGGTAGTGACTCCAAATCGCGATGATAAACAAAATACGACGGCCAAAGCGCGATCCCGGAGGCTGTACACGACGATGCTGACGAAGTTTGACTGCGTGGTAATGGACGACGAAACCTACGTCAAAGCCGACTACAAGCAGCTTCAGGGACAGGAGTTTTATACGGCAAAAGGAAGGGGAAAGGTAGCAGATGTTTTCAAGCACATGAAACTGTCAAAGTTCGCAAAGAAATATCTGGTTTGGCAAGCCATCTGTACCTGTGGCTTGAAAAGCAGCATTTTCATAGCTTCCGGGACTGTCAACCAAGAAATTTACGTGTTTGAATAAACGTCTGTTGCCTTTCCTGAAGAAACACGGTTGTTCCGTACTGTTTTGGCCGGATTTGGCATCTTGCCATTACGGTAAAAAGGCCATGGAGTGGTACGCCGCCAACAACGTGCAGGTGGTTCCCAAGGACAAGAACCCTCCCAACACGCCAGAGCTCCGCCCAATTGAGAAATACTGGGCTATTGTCAAGCGGAACCTAAAGAAGACCAAAAACAACTGCTAAGGGCGAGCAGTAGTTCAAGGCAAACTGGCTTTCTGCGGTGAAGAAGGTGGACAAGGTGGCTGTACAAAATCTGATGGCAGGGGTCAAGCGTAAGGCCCGGCAATTCGGATTTGGAAAAGCGGAAGCCTAACTGAATATTTTTCCTGAATTTTATACTAATTGAACTTGAAAAAGAAATTTAATTTGATTTTTTAAATAAACGATTTCACCGATTTACACGCGTTTTCCCTTGACCAAATTTTGACCGTATCACCCTTTAGGAATTTGAGCGAAGGTCTCCCTGTTTATACTCTTTAGTATGACGCGCTTGACATAGATGGCCCACAGCGACTTACGAAGACCTACTGATTCCGATCAATAGCGGTGCGGCTTCTTCCTCCTTCTATGGCTCCAGCTCGCTGCTTGCAGGCAGCCTTTCGTTGTGTACTGGAGAACAATGTTCAACGCCACACGCCGAAAGTACTGCTGCTGCTGATGCTGACGACCAGACACCACCACACACGGAGATTGGAACTTAATCCGATCACCGGTTGAGGGGAACTTTGATCACTAGCTGCTTGCGGGGAGCCTTTCGTTGTGTACTGGAACACACCACCACTCACCACATGGTGATTGAATATACACCGTTTGGTGAGACCGGATGTAATTCAACTTTGAAATCTGTGTAAGGGAAATCGCTTTTCGCAAGCAATCGGTGGTAATATTAATTATCATAGCAACAGTTTTTCATTCGTGCAATTTTCAATAGTCTTATTTTTAACAGATGCGTATTAATATTTCTGATCGATTGGTGATAAAATTATTGAAATTGATCCAGGAGCAGCTGAGTTATTAATGTTCAAAATCTTTCATAATTTTGTTACATTTTCCATTTTCAGTTTTCACACAGTGTACCTCCATATAGAAATCACAGACGTAGTCCTACGTCAAAAATTCACTTTATGTTTTATTATGTACATGACAGTCAGTGGTGTTATAAATAAATAAATAAAAAAAATTAATTAATGATTAGGCTATTGATCGTAATTTGGAGATAAATTATCATTCCTTTTCCTTCTTTTATACATGCACAGTTTTTTTTTGGAGAAATTTCGAGAAAAGAGAATTATATTTTTTTCGAAAATGTGTCCTTATTTTATACCTCAACAGTGCTTTAATTAATAGACCTTTTATCCTTTCGACCTTTTGTCTTTCGACCGTTTGTTTTCAATTCTTCACCCAACGGAACGAAAATACATCTGCGAAAAAGGGAACGACAGATTCTGTAAAAAGTCGCAACAAAAAAAGCAAGCTAATTTCTAATGCTATTCAGTCGCTTCGCTCCGCACTCAGCCAGTTTTTGCTCCGATACCCATCGAAATCCATCAAAGTCAGTGCAAGACAAAGAGTTTATTCTAGGTTGATTGAATTTTCCGCCCAGGTGGTGCGCGGGTTTAGGCAATTGTTTTTCTTCGCTCACATTATTCGAGTCAATCCGATTGAAGGGCTTCATTGGTTGGCGTTTTGGTTCGGTGGAAAATCGATTCCCTGCCATAAGTCAATCGTCGGAAGTGTTATCTATCGACTGGCCAAGCAGAACCAGTGGTAGGTACCAGCAACGCGCAGTTATTTAGACAGATTGTTGTTTTTGCTTCCGCTTCAACCATGGTGCGCCAGAAAGCACTGCGATAATACCGAAGAAGTCGATGAACAGAATCTAATCAATAATCGAACGAAAGATAACACTCACACACTCACAGGCTGCTGGCTTCGGTTCGTAATTGCGTAAAACGAAGGGTGGAAAATGGTGGAGAGGGTGAAAAAATACAAACTATCATCATCATCAGGACCTACTAAAGCTAACAAATTTTCCACCCTCCGTCTGCCTATGCACCCTCGAAGGGACGACGACGGCAGCAGGATATCCTTCATATTTCCGAGAACACTGATGGCTAGTTTGCGTTTATGATGTGGTCGTTTAAATATTTATCTTGGCTTTTTTGTTGCTCCGCTCATGATGTAGTTGTCCAGCTAGGATGGTGGGAGGGTGGAAAGATAGCAGAACCAATCATACATATTTGATCGGGCAACCCGTTTTGTCCTGGACGTTGTTCACCAGGGGGGTTGAACGGAGGAGAAAAGAAAAAAAATGACCGGCTCACCCTTATCGACCGGACACACGCACACATCGATACATACTCAGATCGGGGCCAATCAACCATCCATGTCAATATGGTTTTCTTATTTATTCTATCATGTCAGTCTGATGTCACGTTAGTTGGCTGATGGACCCGGAGTCTTTTGAACTTAAGAGAGAGTGCACTCAATGTGACGTGGAACATGACGGGGGAGTGAGCGGATTGATTTTGGTTTGAAGTTTTTATAAAGTTGAACCAAGCTAAATCATGGCTACTTTTTCGGACTGCATCAAAATAAGCTGCTTGAATAATCCGAAAATCTGTTGAAGCTTACACATGTCCGAGTGAATCGTCATTGTCGTTGATTGAAAAAAAATGTATGTAGGTCACATGCTATCACCGATTACACACGTAATTTGACGCTTCACAGGCACCAGGATAATACACCATCAATTTGGTAATCCATTTGCACGCGCCCTTCCACAAAAAAAGGGACCCCTACCAGAGTGAAAAGCTTGAATTAAAAGTAATTATTGTCATTTCACAATTCACTCATGGCGCGCCTGGAAATCAATAAGTTCCGAACAAAGGAGGTCAATTTAATCCGCTTCCCATCGTTTGCAAATTGATTTTCGTCACTCCTGGCGCACGATTCCGTCAAGCACAGTGACTCCATCAACGGAAACCGTTATCCGCCCCCGAAAAAAAAAATTGAAGCCAAATAGCCGCGAGTGGTACCGACATAAATAAACGATAAG
The DNA here is from genome assembly GCF_037179485.1 of Ochlerotatus camptorhynchus. Classification (NCBI taxonomy): domain Eukaryota; kingdom Metazoa; phylum Arthropoda; class Insecta; order Diptera; family Culicidae; genus Ochlerotatus; species Ochlerotatus camptorhynchus. Next base: position 1,603,467 of record NW_027040657.1, read on the forward strand.
CAAATAAATGAAAATTTAAATAAATAACCAACTGCCTCGACTATGGTCTCTTCAAACACAGCACGTGTGGGGGAGGTCTCCGAGGGTAGCAAAAATGTTAATGGGAAAAAATGCAACCACCCAACAATCACACAAAAACGCATCCGGAAATGACTTCGTTTTAGTGTCCGTCTGCCTATCTCTGACTGTCGGCCGTCGTGTCGTTCACTTTCCCTCTCGATTGCGCGGGCTGAGCACGCTCGGAAATTATACATAAAGAGAACAGCGTGAAAAACTAAATTGCCTATATGATGATAAATGGCGGTAATAATTGGAAAATAAATGGGCTTTCGATTATTTTCGGTGCAACAAATTGGAATTATCCAATTGGAAGTTAATTTCGACGAGAGTGCTCTACGGTGCTCCCGCTTGCCGGCGAATAATGCGGGTGCGAGAAATGTTTCAATTGGTGGAATGGAGATTTTGTGTAGTGATAACGATATGAAGGATGCGCAAAGCTTGTCGCCGGAATTTCATGAGCATCAATGAATTTCTGGAAATTTTATGCAACTTAGGAAATATGCTTACGCATTGTCAGATTTCTAAAATATGGGGTATTTTGTTTAATTACTTATCAAATACCAATTGGGGTAATTTGGGCGAAATTTGAATTGTGAGGTACACTTAAAAAAAAAAGATCAACTATTAGAAGAAGAGCAGTTCTCGCTAAATACAATTTGTTTGTTACATTCGAAAGTTATAGCTATGGAACTAGAAAAAAAAAGTGGACTAGAGAAGTTAACTTGATGGACTCCTCGGGAATATATTTTTCAAAAGCGTTCAATATATGCGTATTTTTGATTCATTAACCCTCCGTTGCTGGCACTGATGTACTTTGTGCAACACATATGAGTTATCCTTTACCATTTTGTTGCTGATTTACCAAAGAATCTGAAACTTTGACTACAGTAAACCCCCATAGAATGGAGATACAGTCATACCTCGATATAAAGCAACCTCTATATACAGCAAACTCGATATAACGAAACTTTTTTTTAAGTCTAAAAATTGAAAAATATCAACTCAAAATCGATTATTAGCGTTATAAATACATTTTAAATTATTTTTTACAAAGTATTAATAAATTTTTCATTTAACGCTGAGTTTAATAAACATCATTTTTATCCCAGAGAGAGAGAGGAGCCAGCTCTATGACGGATGGTTTGTTTTCTTTGTCTTATTTTGACGTAGGACTACGTCTTTGATTTCTATATGGAGGTACACTTTGTGGAAACCAAAAATGGAACATGTAACAAATTAAGAAAGATTTTGAACGTTAATAACTCAGCTGCCCCTGGTCCAATTACAAAAATTTTATCACCAATCGATCAGAAATATGGCTACGCATTGACATTGCTTCCAAATGTTGATTTTCATCAAGAAACTATTGAAAAACTGGTAAATGTCCAGCATTGCCCAAAAGCGTCGAATTAACTAACAAATCCACCAATTACCTACATGCATATGCTGCTTCCCCAGCACAGTCGTCAGAGAGTAGTAATAGGGAGGATGGAATTGCGTAATATTTTGCACACTCATCGCCATATTCAGAACCAAACGCAAATTATTCAAGATAACTACCATCCGTCATCTGCCTGAAAAGATATAAAAGAGCGCTGCTGTATGGCATTAGCTCATTTTCGCTTCGGACGGCGTGGTGAACAGCAATAGCAGCAGTAGGAAGGTGGTGGCTAGTCCACTCCTTCACACCTAATAAGCAACAATTGACTGGTCGGGCAAAGGTCTGGTAAAGGAGGTGCCAAGCGTCATCGCAAATTTCTTCGAGATAAACGGCAATGGTCATCTGGCTCGCCATGGTGGTGTCAAACGTATCTCCGGTCTGATCTACGAGATATGCTGAAGGTGTTCCTGGAAAATGAGGTCCGTGATGCTGTCACCTACACTAAACACGCCAAGTGTAAGTGGCCATGGATGTCCTCTTCAATAAAACGGCCCTTTTCAGGGCCATCAAGCTTACATCAGTAAAGAGTTGGAATAGAATTTATCTGTGCTTGTTTTTCCATATTCAGAACCACAAGTCCCCAACGACCACACAAAATGCTCTCCAGAGTTGTAATCTTGTAACCAAACTTGGAAGCAGGGGTGCAAGTGATTTTGATTGATTCTCTTAATCAACTTTCTCTTTGAAAAAGATTACTACAAATTTGGTACGCCTAAATACAATTCAAAAACGGAAAGAGTTGAGATAATAGATAATTGATCAATTAAAAGAACTAAATGCTCTTCACATTTATTCCGTCACCTAGCGGTCCTACGTCAAGCTTCCGTTCTTGCCCCTAGGCACAGACCCTTCTACATTTTTTCTCCCCTACCCGATCGTGTTGTTGGTATGCGAAGGCAAGCCTGGGTCCGCACGAAAAAAAGTTGTTTTCAAAAGACACAAGGTGCCTGTCCTAACAAAGACATCATATAGTTGTTACCAAACGAAACAAGCCGAAGCCGCATTTCCTTTCAAACTTCGGACGATCACCCAACACACGATTTGCGGACCGGTGGATAGGCTCCCGCAAGCAGCTTGAACCCAGGCTGCCTACAAAAGCGCTCTAGCCAGAGAAGTAGTGAAGAAGCCACACCGTCACTGTGCAGTTGCTCATCGTGAGAAACATCACTGTGGGCCACCGTCATCAAGCGCCTTATCGTCATGACGAAGAACATCAAACTAGCTCACCATAGCTGTGAAGAAAGTGCCTAAAGATCTCAGAATTCCCCAACCACGACAAAGTTTGAACTCGCCGCTACGAGAAGAATACGAACCTGTGTGTAATCCACTCTAAGTGTGTCATCATCATCTCAAAAGATCTCCCGTTGCTAGTATTATCAGCCTTGTACACTTAAGTGTAACTAATAGCGATTGTTTATTATCCAGGTTAGAACCAGTTCCAACCCGTGCGAACCCGAGCTTATTGTCAGTGCGAACCTTAACCCGAGCCAGGTTACAAAAATAATCTTGATTCCCGATCCAGGTTGGAACTGAATCAAAAACAAATTCGCTATAAACCAAAGGGCCCTTGTCAAAGCCATCCAATTTTTTTTGCAAAAGATTAAATTTAAAATTGTTTCTAACGTCCGTTTACCTCGCTGCCAGACAAACCACGTCATCACGCCCAATCTTCGTAGGTAGTTTTCCAACCAGTTTTGAACCAGAAGTAGTAGTAACATTAACATATTTCCATTGACTATGCTTTTGACGTATGGCTGTCTTTCTTTACTATATTGGGGGTCACATTACGAAATCGGAAATGAGCCATGTAAAGTTTATCAATGGAGAAATAAACCAATATTGGGAAATATTTCGATCGACGGAGAATACATCCAGCAATTTTGACGTAGGACTACGTCTGTGATTTCTATATGGGGGTACACGTTGTGAAAACCCAAAATGGAACATGTAACAAAAATATGAAAGATTTTGAACAGTTATAAGTCTGTCCATAGTTGATGGATTTTAATTCTAAACAAGCCAATCGATTGGAAAGTCATCTACAAATCTGTTAAAATGAACATTTTTATACATTATCAACATTGAAAATTGCACGAATGTGCAACTGTTGCTATCATAATTAAAATAATCACCGATTACCTGTGAAAAGCGCTTTCCCTAACACAGATTTAAAAAAATTATTTCACTCCGGTTTTGCCAAACGGTGTTTTTTCAATCATTGCGTGTGGTGAGTGGTGGTGTCCGGTCGTCATCAACAGCAGCAATAGTGCTTTCGGCGCTTGGCGTTCTCCAGTACATAATGAAAGAAAGAGGAAGAAGCCGCACCGCTACTGATCGGATTCAGTGGGCCATTTATGTCAAGTGCGTCCAAACAACATACCGCTCGCCAGCTTTATCTGTGTTGAAGACCCCAATAGTAGCTCAGCATTACTCAACCATCACGACAGAACGATCCTTTTCAGGACCACCATAAATTTGTTAAAGAGCTCCTTCTGCAGTTAACAAATAACATTTTTCATATAAGCCCACGTAGTCCTACGTCACCATTGCGTACAGAAAGGTTTTGTAAACCTGTTAGATGGTTGGAGAAAAAAAATTGGGTCATCTTTGGGTTAAGATAAACAATTTTCGATAAAAATAATAAAAAAATTTGCTTCGATTTAACGTAACTCGATAGAACGTAACGTTGCTTTATGTAGAGGGACGACTGTAATGGGGAAAATGAAAATGGAAACCGCGTCTTAATTGACATGGAATTTATCACGATCCTGACCAGATAGAAAGCTACTGTCTCAGGTAAAGTTGTTCAGGAGGTCAAAGCCTATTGCTTGGGAATTTTCTCACCATACGGCGCTGGTATACACGTTAAATTATCGTATATAAAATATCTCAAGAAAGTAAATTCAAAGTGTTTTTATGTTACTTCATACGCGAAGTTTGTGATTTTCAGAGTTGGTTGGAAATGCTATCTAACATGAAGCTTTAGTGTGATAATTTATTAGCTAGAGAATGGTCTTAATGAAAGGGTAGGTAGATAGTTCCACTAGAGTACGGCAGTATGAAAATTGAATAGAAGTTGAAAATGATCGGAGGGTCATTAATGCGACAGTACAAAGTCAAACGCACACCTTTTGCCTAACCCGTACGATGTACTGTGGCATTAATGGCCCTCCGCTCATTTTCAATATTCACTTTGAACATTAGAGGAAGTGAATATTCGCTGTAATTAATTTTGAGAGGCATTGTGTACTACCGCAAACTACTATATTAGAAATAATCTCAGTGATTTTTCACTGTAGCTACATCTACCGTTTCAACTTGCCCCGGTGTAGAGTAATGGATTTTGGTTGGACCTATTTATGTCATTTTGCACTGCGTCTAAATGTATGCCGTGTTTTTTTTTATATTAATAGGTAACGTATAGACATGAAAATTTTGTGTTTGGTGAAATAGACTACCTTTCTAGTTTCTAATAATACTAAATAATGAATAATGTCCTCATAATAGAATTTTGTTGAATGTTTTTATTCAGAAATGCATTTGAATCATGGTAGGACTTATTATACAACGTATCATTTGTATGCTTAAGAGCCCACAGAATGTCATAAACCAATCAACAGCCGCTAAATGAAAGGTATATGGTCACATAGAGCACACATTTTTTTGAAATCGGTCAACCGGTTCCAGAAATATGACCGGAACATGCTGCGGTTTATATGAGGCATAAGGCTAATTGCGACCTCAAACGAATAAAACTTATCAAATCACATTAGAATGAACTCGTTTGGGGGACCCTGGGGGAAAGAATGGTAGTCGTTTGGGGGACTCTGTGCCAAATTGGCCATGTTTCGATCCCTCCCGAGAAATGGCCAGTTTCTGGATATGGTCAAAAACCCATTTAATTACATTAAAATTCAACAACCAGTTCAATGACAATTATTAGGAATAGCCAGAATCCAATCAATTTCCGGAAACCCCAGGGGAAGTAGTCAGTTTGAATCAAAATCCATTATGCGATGCCTCAAATCACATGAGAATTCATCTACTTCCTCTATGCTCTGTTCATGAAAATTGTGACTAGGAAAGTAAACAGAAAATCATGTAATATAAATTAGGAATTTTGTCAAATATTCAAACTTTTGAATAAAATCAATGCAATAATAGTCTGCTAGCATGAATGTTTTATAAAAGTGAACTAATTTTGAAAACATAATAAAACCGAAATTATGTTAATCATTAAAACAAATATTTTTCTTGTGAGCTTTAAGAAGAAGTTTCTTAGACTTTCTTGGACTAAATTAGTGCCGGTTAAAATAGATCCAACCAATATTCATTACTCTACCTTACGTGTCGAACGTATGCGGTTCCAAAGGTTGTTACAAATTAATTTGAAATTCCTACCTCGAGTTGAAGGACCTTCTCCAACGTCCCAATCAGTCCTAATGGTGACGCATGACCACTGACTGCTTTCATGTTGGCTTGATAAAACCGAAGTCTCTCCGTAGCGCTCTTGGGTCGTTTCGAAGAACCATCAGCCGCATCCAACTGACTTTAAAACATATGTGGTACCTCATGTATGCAATTAGATTAACATCCGAAGTCCATCCTTTTCTACATATTCTGCACAAAAGATATATTCTAAGTTCCCCACGGCACCCGAAACTGTAACATTAAGCCAGGCTGTGGCAATTGCGCTCAAAACCACGCCATCTCCAAATGTGCTGCGGATGAAGCTGTGGCGTCCAAATGTGCCAACTGTGGTGGTGCTCACCAAGGATCCGACAAACAGTGCCCTGAACGCGAGGATTTCAAGCATCCACGAACAGTCAACTAGGACGAAGGAAGGATAAGGCCCCAGCTTCGCGGACAAGCGAATTCGCGGGTGCGATCTGCTCCCCCTCAAGAAACGTCTGGATCTTCTGCTAGAGCTCTTCATCCCCCCCCCCCTGGATTCTGGAGACAAACGACAATGCAAAACAACAACTCCGATCTGTTTTCAGCGGATGAACTGATGGAAATTTTCGTTAACATGACCGGTGCTCTACGTAAGTGCCGCAATAATCCAGAACAGATCCAAGTGCTTGGTAAGTTCATCATCCAGTATGGTATCTGAACCGCCAACCATAGCTACCTGGAACGCTTGCTCTGTAAGACCTAAACAGATTGAGCTTGCCAACTTCCTCCGCAAGCACAGCATCGACGTGGGTCATCTAACCGAGACCCACCTAAAGTCCGGTGACAGCTTCTGGTTGCCTGACCACAACATGATCCGGCTTGATCGCACCAGCTCCAGGGGGGTGCTGTAGCGGCCATCGTCAGAAAGGGAATCAAGTTCTGCACTATGCCCCACATTCGCACTTCTATCATCGAAGCCGTTAGTGTGGAGGTTGAATCACCAACTGGCAACGTCCGGTTTTCGCTAGGAATCCAATTCAAGAACGACCTGAGCGCCATCACTCGTACTAGCTCGTTGGGGGTGACCTGAATGCTCACCGTGAACCTTAGTGGAATTACCAGCAGAACCGGAACGGTTGTCTATTGTTGGACCACGCACAACTTGGACTGTACACTGTGCAGTTTCCGGAAGATCTCACTTTCATCTCTCCGGCGGGAAATCCCTCCACCCTGGACTTTTTCCAAGCTGGAGACGCACAACGATCTCAGCTCCGACCATCACCCGGTGGTGACTGAAGTCGGTGTCAACGTGGTTCCTGCTAGAAGCTGCCTGTGTAAAGACGACCACCATGTCAACTGGGTGCCGTACGGACGAATGGTGGACAGCAACATCCATGAAAATCACCGCTCGACACCGTAGATGACATCGACCTGACGTTGGTAGGACTCCAACAGGCCATATCCATGGCTGACGAGGCATACGTTCGACAAGTTCCTGTGAGGGGTAAGTTTGTTGCCAATGATTCCCACACCCAATTACTGATTCTGTTGAGAAATGTTCGTAGACGCCAGTTCCAGAGGACTGGAGACCTGGACAAAAACGTGAAATGGCCGATCTGAGCAGGCAGATTGCTTCCAGAATGGACTCACTCTGAAATGAAAGTTAGCCAAGATAGCCAAGGTCCTGAAAACTCATCCCAAACCCGTTTCACCTCTCAGAGTAAAAAATGATGACGATCGGCTTCTAATCACCCCACAGGAGAAACCAAATGCAATCAGCGAGCATGTCGCTTCATCGCATTTGCTTGGCTCGAATATCCAAAGTCCGCTCGAAGATCAGGTTGCGCAGTGGTCTGCCAAGTGAAATTACCTCTCACCCCAGCAGGCTTTTGTTCAATCCAAGTCGGCACCGCCGGGATGTTCTGAGGCATAAAATCTCTGAACACGCCTTCCTGGTACAGGCATCGAAAGCCCTCTACTAATAACTATGGAAGTGCATCTTGAGCCTACATTGAGAGCACGCAATAAGCTACTATGCGATAAGCAATAAGCTTCAAATGCGAAGAAGAAGAAGAAGCATCACAACTCTTAACATAAACATTCATTCGCCAGGGCCACCTTTCATTAAAATTGGGTTCGCTTTCCTCTCCCCAAACTCATCGCATCGTATGTAACTATTTTCATAATCGGATTCAGAATCAAGCATAGAGGAGCAGATTGGCAAAACGTTGCCTGCGTTAAATAAATTGTAAACATTGCATATTGCATTTTTATGCATATACAAGTGAGGATTGCCGGTCTTCTCTCTGCTTCCCATTTCCGCTATTCTGCAGCACTAGGCAGATCAGATGAGTGCAATGTTGCGCAGCTGTTTTCCACCACCCATCATCACCTTTTCTGCCACTTGAATGTGAGCAGTCGAAAGTCACCGACCGACTCCTGCCGCGGCGTCAGCGTCCTCATCTGCATCGTCATCATCATCATCATCATCATCATCGTCATCATCCAGCTGGCATCCTCGTCTCGGTGGCGGGCATCAGCTGGTGGAGCATTTTACGAATTTTTAGATTTAATTAAAATCATGATACAGATGGCATCAAGTCGTGCTATTTTGATGAATGACTGAATGTCGTCCGGCTCCAATTGCATTGCTAGCTGGGTGGCAACATTTATGAGTGTAGAGGGGACCGGTTTGGGTTCGAGAGGTGGGGAATGTCACCTACCTACGTGCTGTTCTGCTGTCAATGTGGAGAGTGCATCGAGAATGAAAGCCGTCAGTTTGATGCCCGTGGTGAATTGAAAAATGAACTCAATGAAAATGCCTGATGAGTATCTTTTTTGCGGCGGGGTGGAATTTCAGCTCGTCCATTTTTTTCAATTGCTCAATTGAAAATTGAGTTTTCCTATGCTTACCATAGTTGCTTGACAAAGGGACAATTTGGTCACAAATCTCCTTCATGATTGAAATATAAAAACGTCAGTGACCCATCAAAAGTAAAATTTCTGATGACCACTTTTCGCAGTCCCAATAATTCCCAATTATCCCGGATGACCTGCCTGCCATAACAACCGTAATGTTTTTCCCTCGCAACAAAAAAGAGATTCACTTTATTCCCATTTCATTACGACCAATTTTGTTGCCAACGCACTTCTGCGAATCTTCCAACAGCCAGGCTGCAATATTCAGAGTCATAACAAAAAGCCACATCAAACACAGTCGAGTTTTTCCTCTTGGAAGTGATCAACCTTACCGAGGAAAAAAAATGAGACTAAAAAAGCGGCGATAGATAAGAATGCGAATCGTTCCGTCACAGATATGATAACGATGACCCTCCTAGGAATCTCCAAACTGGCCCCAAAATCTTTGTCATCTTTGTCGCGGTTATAGAAGACGGGGGTTGTCGTCCATTCTCATCTTAGGTCCATTTTTTTTTTCGTGCGTGTGCTCGCCAGGAATAAAAGATGAAACATAACAAACAATGCTTAGGAAATAAAATGTCTGCCCTTTTTGCTCGCCCAAGACGACGAGGGCCGTTTCACACAAATCATAACAGACAGTAGTGTCTCTTGTTATCTTCGTCGTCGTCATCGAGGGGGAGGAGAAAGAGCCATTCCTAATGAAAAGGGCATTAAGAGGAAGCCCCAACTGGCCGTTCGGTTTCGCTTTTTACGAGGAAGATTTGTTCCGGTGACCGACCGTTTCTGCTTCCACTGACTGGCTGCTGGAAGCTGCTTGGTGCGTTGGTAAGCGATATTATGTTTTTTTTTTTATATCGATATTCTAGGAGGGAGGATGTTATCGAAAACAAACAATAATAGCTCGGGTAAACAACCGGTTCGGTTTCAGATTGACTGATTTTTATTTATTATTTAGGGGATCAATGTGTCACGGGAGGGAAGGGGAAATGGCTGGTGCAAACAAATATTTATTGCAATCTAGGATTTGAAAAAGGGGAGTTTGATCCTTTTCAGAAAATCAAGAAGTCTTCTAGAGGCTATTAGGATAATCCCACACACAATGAACCAATGTCAATCGCTTCTGCAGACAGTGCCATGTAGGTGGACAACCTCCTTGAAATGTATGGGCTTGGTAGTTATTATTCTGAACAATGTATGAGGTTTTTTTTTGTTTTTCATCGATAATCTAAAAATTCTATAAACCACCGAATATCCATGAATAAAATTATACATATTAACTAAGGGTACCCAGTGCCGTAACGGTAACGGTAGGGCGATGGTGGGCTTAGGCCAGGACTGCCAATTTGGAGGGGGCCCACGGCTTAGAGACATCAATCATAATTAGTGCTTGCATTCCCAGGAATGATTTCCCGGGATTCCCAAATCCCTGGAATAAACATTTTTGTTCCCGAATTCCCCGGGAAACTTAATATTTATTGTAAAATTGTTTTCAATCAAGCTGCAGCTTACGTTTTCTTTTGCCATTCATAATTTTTATAAATTGTTGTTTAATTTGATGTCAGTTGAACATATTTTCAGCAGAGATCAGTGAAAAATTGACTGTAAGTGCGATGAAACGAACTACTCCATATATCCGCTGACGTCATCAGACAGTATGATTGCACTCACACTTGACCATTCCGCCTGAAAGCATACCGTCATGATCCGATGCTGTTGATTCCTACCTGACAAATGATTCCATCATTTATTAGATAAGGAAAATAACTCCATTCATAAGCCTGTTTCCATTTATCAATTACAGTTGGTGAAATTAAAAAAATATATTTTAGTGGATTAAATACATTTTAGTGTTTTACTGCAGCTGTGGTACAAAAGTGGTAAGCGAAATAGGAATTAATACATTTTTTGTTATTAACTTCAATTTTCACAAATCAGCTACATATATGGCGGATATTTGGCGATATTTCAAACGTTCCATCTGACGCGGAAAAAGCACAATGCCTTAAGTGTTTGCAAATTCTTAAGATCAAGGGTTCTTCAACGAGCGGACTGCTGTGTCATTTACAGCAGAAGCACAACATATCTTGCAAGTGTCAGGTTCAAGCATCAGCCAACCAGCTACCATCTTCTTCGAAAGCTTCCGCCATTCCATCGATGATGAATTTTGTGAAACGATGAGAACTTAACTTTGAAGTAGCAACCGGTGGAAACTAACGATTTTGAATTTGAATAAAAATCACTACTTGGCTAGCCTATTGGTCTCAGGTAAATCGATTAACGTACCCCATTCCAGTCAAAATACTAGTAATTCTATGTTTGTTTTAATTCGCTATGAAGTTTGACAGATAAAATGAGGGGCTCGTGGATTTTCCTATGTCTCTAGGGGTGCATGGATTAGCTTGGGACTAAAGATAGTACCAGAGCTGAGCCAAAAAGTTGAGCACGTTTCTTCGTTCGGGACCTTCTGGTGTTAGAGTTACCTCTAAGAAAGTAGCACGTATGGCGACCAAAGACGGATTCTCTGTGAATGGCATAACCAACAGTGAATTCATACGCCAATCGATTACTGCCCGACGAATGAAACTACCTACAAGCATCGGTTATTAATCTGATTCGTGATTTGTATTGTGAAGCTAAAAACCATGCAGGAGATTCAAAGCGAGTTGCTGAAGGGCAATCTGTTAGTCTTACTCTAGACGAATGGACCAGCAAGTGCAATAAGCGGTTCATCAACATTAACACACATTTCACGATCTATCTTGGTTTGGTTTTGGTCGCTAGATCGCTACCTGCTGACAAAATTGTGGAAATCAACAAAATGGTTCAGGAGGATTTTGGATTCAAACCGAACGAAGTGTTTGGGGTCACAATTGATGCTGCCACCGTCATAGTTAAGTTTGGAAGGATGTCCGGATTGTGTTACAATCATGGTCTCAAATTGGCAGTGTGTGATGTTTTGTATAAGAAATGTTCAGAAGAGCCAGAAGTTGTAGATGAATCAGATGATGATGATGTAGATGTTGAGGAGGATTTTGAGAGCGAAGATGGTATTGAGGACACAGGTAACATATGAATATAGGATGTCGTAGTCAGGTATCTGATTTGTTTTTATCTTATACATTTTAGGGTTGTACAACAGCAATTTTGGCGTTACCTTCAAGCATGTCCGAAAAGTCGAGAAAATGTTCCGTAAATCTTCGATTAAGAATGCTCTGCTGCAAGAAAAAATAACCAAATACTTTCAAAAGCCCTTGAACCTCTTGCTGAACGGCAAAACATGCTTGGCCAAGACCATTTTTTTGACAAACAAAGACGTTGAAATTATGCTCAATCTGCTAAAAACCTTACAGTCCATAAGACTAGCATCGGATGCTTTTGGTCACTATGATGCAACTCTTCTGGATGCTGAGAAAAGCCTGAGCTTTTTTTGACACTCCAATTTCCAAGGAAAAGAATGATGATAATTGAAGAGAGACGGAACAAATGCCTTGTGTCCATTATGAAGATGCTGAACACTAACAATCTGGCATCCAGCACAGAGCTACCAGTTCTGCTCAGGACACAACTTTTCAAGTTCATAAAGGACGAAGCCAGCAACCTAGTCAAGACAGTCCCAGTCTCAGAGGAATCATCCAGTGAAGACAACTGTTTCCATCCGGAACCACTGGAACTTACTCTTGAACAGGAACTTGAATCGGCTATTCAAGAATTATCCGTCAACACACTGGCAACTGGATTTGCGGACATGAATTAAACAATGCAGAAGGCACTGACGTTGTTTGAACTCAACGCGCGACTGTCACAGAATCTCAAGTGACTGTTTGATAACATCAAGCCGATCAAGCCAACTTCGATGAAAAGTGAACATGTCTTGTCCGTTTCCACAAGTATATGCTAGAGTCGGTGTATAATGAGTCACGCCAAGAGAAAAACAGTTGAACTCGCATCAAGGTTTTCGAAAAATTCTTCGATTATATTTTATTATTTATTGCAATACCTTTCGTGAACCTTTCATACCATCGTAATGTTTGTTTGCATGATAGGTATCTGGTTTGACAGTTCGATAGGTAGAGTTGGCTTCACTCTTGACTCATTATACACCGACTCTAGTATATGCAGCAAAACCCGATCGCGCCTTTCAGACAAACATCTCAATGTTCTTTCTTTTTTGAAGTCGTATTTCAAACGGTTTGACAAAGCGTAAGCACCATTTTCTTATCTTCCTTGATTTGTTTTAAAAAAGTTAATTTTTATCCACAATTTTCATTTCAAGTGTTTTATTTTTCTTTCTCGAGATCTGTCCCCCACCCCCCTCCGAATTCCCGGGAAATTTTATTTTAATTTCCCGTTTCCCGGGAAAATTGGAAACCCTAATCATAATGTATGAGAAAATCTAGGATTGCGACTTTTTAGGGTTAGTCAAAGTTAAGCTATTTTTTAATTTTATAAAAGTAATCGAATAATCTCAACCGTTTTCCCATACAAAATTTATAATTCTCACGCTAATCCAGGTCACAACCACATTCGTCCAAATTTGGACCATCTGTATCATTTTGGAGACCTCAGTACACATCAAATGAGCTAGGGATTGTAAAGATGATGCACCCTAGAAAGCAGCTTTTTTTCGTTTTGCGTAGAAATGCATATGAGCTCCGGTCAGTAATACTAACAGAATTTTCTGAAAAGGAACGATTTTTCATACAGAAATCTGTAATACAAATCACAAAATTTTTATATAAAATCTAAAGATTTTTGAAGAAATCTAAACTGTCACAACATCCCTGATAATTTTTCTGTCCACCGTTCAATCCCGCATGTTTATCTTCGCAGGAGTGTCAAATCTCTTTTGAATTAAAACGCATCCTTAAAAAAGATGATTCGACTTATCAAACCTGCAAAATGCTTGTCGATGCTGTAATGCCAAAGTCTCTTTAAATCCTCCTTAAAATTTATCTGCTTACGATTTCCATAAAATCTCTTTTGAATCACCTAGAAATTCAATTCAGACCTTCTGTTGAACTGATTTCTTGTAACATCCAGTTAGGACTCGTAGGTTGTTGGGAACAGCTTTAGCTACAACTAGGTTTTTATTATAAGTAATACAAGGTGGCCACTGAACCGGTAAAACCGATGATGAACTGGGAAACCCGGGAATCGTACACAATCGAAAAAAAAAACAGGAATTGTATTAGAAGTTAAAATATATTTATTACATGTAGGTGTTAGAAATTTGAATCTGTACATGTATAAATTCTTAACTATTCCTTAGATCGGGATAACTTGAGATCTAAAACATAGCCATGTCTTCGATAGTTGAAGATGCTAATTTCAAATAACAGACTAAAGCGGTAATTTTTATACGATAGATGGAGGAGATGAAAGTCTAGAGTTGATAGTTGATATACGCAATTTTCACACTGCCGTACTTTAACGGAACTATCAACTCTAGACTTTCATCTCCTCCATCTATCGTATAAAAATTACCGCTTTAGTCTTTGACTTCACACAGAAGTAATAATAAACATATAGTCAAAGTGCAAACCAAACCTGAGCGTCTGCTCACCATGGAGGTGCGGCTCAAAACGGCGTCTGTTCTCCATGTTAGGAGCGGCTGATCACCGTCCTAGTGCCAGCGTGGGACTCTAAACAGAGCTGTGCACGATGGTCCCCCGGCGAGACAGGGGGTTGGGGCAGGCCCAACAAGCCGCCCTGGAAAAAAAAAACAAAGTTGCAAATACCGAAGAAAGAAATACGGATCGGAACAATCGGCACAGACCTACGCGACGAAATAAGGACTACGATTGGAAACTCGGAACATGGAACTGCAAATCGCTCGGCTTCCCGGATTGCGATAGGTTAATCTATGACGAACTTCAACCACGCAACTTCGAAGTCGTAGCACTGCAGGAACTTTGCTGGACGGGACAAAAGGTATGGAAAAGCGGGCATCGAGCGGCTACTTTCTACCAGAGCTGTGGCACCACCAACGAGCTGGGAACCGGCTTTGTAGTGCTGGGTAAGATGCGCCAACGCGTGATTGGTTGGCAGCCGATCAACGCGAGGATGTGCAAGTTGAGGATTAAGGGCCGTTTCTTCAACTGCAGTATCATCAACGTGCATTGCCCACACGAAGGGAGACCCGACGACGAGAAAGAAGCATTATATACGCAGCTGGAGCACGTGTACGACGGCTGTTCGCAACGGGACGTCAAAATCGTCATCGGCGACATAAACGCTCAGGTAGGACGCAAGACAATGTATAGACCGGCAATCGGGCCAAACAGCCTGCATGCCGTATTGAACGACAACGGCCAACGATGCGTGAACTTTGCAGCCTCTCGAGGAATGGTAGTTCGAAGTACCTTTTCCCCCGCAAGGATATCCACAAAGCCACCTGGAGATCACCTGACCAACACACAGAAAACCAAATCGATCACGTTCTAATCGACGGGAAATTCTTCTCCGACATTATCAACGTCCGCATGTACCGCAGTGCGAACATAGATTCGGACCACTACCTAGTTGCAGTATGCATGCGCTCAAAACTCTCGACGGTGCATAACACACGTCGAAGTCGAACGCCACGACCCAACATTGAGCAACTACGGGACACCGGAGTTGCCCAGGACTACGCGCAGCAGCTGGAAGTTGCATTACCCACGGAAGAGCAGCTTGGCGCAGCTTCTCTTGAAGATGGCTGGAGGGACATCCGTTCAGCCATAGGTAGTACTGCTGTAGCGGCACTAGGTACTGCAATCCCGGACCGAAGAAATGACTGGTTTGACGGCGAATGCAAACTGTTAGTAGAGGAGAAGAATGCAGCACGGGCGAGAATGCTGCAACACCGCACGAGATTGAATGTGGAGCGATACAGACAAGCGCGGAACAGACAAAACTCGGTTTTCCGAAGGAAGAAGCGTCAGCAGGAAGATCGAGATCGCGAGGCGATGGAAAATCTGTACCGCGTAAACGACACACGGAAGTTCTACGAGAAGCTAAATAGTTCGCGCAAAGGCTACGTGCCGCAAGCCGATATGTGCAAGGACTTGGACGGTAACCTTCTCACGAACGAGTGTGAGGTGATTGAGAGGTGGAAGCAGTACTATGACGAGCACCTCAACGGTGAAGCAGCAGAAAACGAAGGTGGCACGGCAACAGACCTTGGAGCACGCGCAGAAGATGACAGGCTACCGGCCCCTGATCTTCAAGAAGTTGAGGAGGAGATCGGTCGGCTGAAGAACAACAAAGCAACTGGTGTAGATCAACTACCAAGTGAGCTATTAAATACGGTGGTGAAGCACTGGCTAGAGCGCTGCACTGGGTAATTGCCAAGATTTGGGAGGAGGAGATATTACCGGAGGAGTGGATGGAAGGTGTCGTATGCCCAATCTACAAAAAGGGCGACAAGTTGGATTGCTGCAACTACCGCGCGATCAGACTGCTGAGCGCCGCCTACAAGGTACTCTCCCAAATTCTATGCCACCGTCTGTCACCATATGCAAGAGAGTTCGTGGGGCAATACCAGGCGGGATTCATGGGTGCCCGCGCTACCACGGACCAAATTTTCGCGATTCGGCAGGTTCTGCAGAAATGCCGCGAATACAACGTGCCCACACATCATTTGTTCATCGATTTCAAATCCACATACGACACAATCGATCGAGATCAGCTATGGCAGATTATGCACGAGTACGGATTTCCGGATAAACTGACGCGATTGGTCAAGGCGACGATGGATCGAGTGACGTGCGTTGTTCGAGTATCGGGGACACTCTCGAGTCCCTTTGAATCTCGAAGGGGGTTACGGCAGGGTGATGGACTTTCGTGTCTGCTGTTCAACATCGCGTTAGAAGGTGTGATCAGAAGAGCTGGGATAGACACGAGTGGCACGATATTCAGGAAGTCCATCCAGCTCCTTGGTTTCGCCGATGACATTGACATTATGGCACGGAACTTTGAGATGATGGCGGAAACGTACATCAGACTGAAGGCTGAAGCTAGACGGATTGGACTTGCCATCAACGCATCAAAGACAAAATACATGAAAGAAAGAGGTTCTAGGGAAGACAATGTTAGCCTCCCACCCCGAGCTCAGATTGACGGTGACGAAATCGAGGTGGTCGATGAGTTCGTGTATTTGGGCTCACTGGTGACCGCCGAAAATGATACCAGCAGAGAAATTCAAAGACGCATTATGGCAGGGAATCGTGCCTACTTTGGACTCCGGAGGACGCTCCGGTCGAATAAAATTCGCCGCCGCACGAAGTTGACTGTCTACAAGACGCTGATTAGACCGGTGGTCCTTTACGGCCACGAGACCTGGACTATGCTCGTGGAGGACCAACGCGCCCTTGGTGTTTTCGAACGGAAGGTGTTGCGTACCATCTACGGTGGAGTGCAGATGGATGACGGAACGTGGAGGAGGCGAATGAACCACGAATTGCACCAGCTGCTGGGAGAACCATCCATCGTCCACATTGCAAAAATTGGGCGACTACGGTGGGCTGGGCACGTCGTAAGAATGCCGCACGACGACCCAGTGAAAATGGTTCTAGAAAGTGACCCAACAGGAACAAGAAGAAGAGGCGCGCAGCGGGCAAGGTGGATCGACCAAGTAGAAGGTGACCTGCGGACCCTTCGCAGACTACGAGGCTGGCGAACTGTGGCCATGGATCGAGTAGAGTGGAGACGACTTCTTCGGACAGCAGAGGACAACAAGGCCTTAACCTGATTGGTAAGGTAAGGTAATAGTCAAAGTGCATGTCTTAGAGTTTTGAAAAGATTTCAAACCCAAGGTGGTGATAATGTTTTCAAATTATTAAAGTGAGAATCTTAAGTAACTTCTAATTCTTTATCAACTTTTGCAATCTCCAAATGTTCTTCTATGTTAGAAACATTTGAAGTGGTACTCAGAATTTTCAGGAAATAATAATCTCAATTCGCTGTCAAATTTCCCCTTTGAAACCTTTTTGGAAATCTCTTTAAACTCTTTCAAAATCCTTATGAATTCTCGTAGATATTTCCTTATTACTATCTTCAGTTTGAAACTCGGCAACGTTTTTTTTTCAGTTAAATTCAGCATTAGGTTTTGTTGGGATTATTATCGATATCACCTGGGAATTCTCCTTAGAATTCTTTTTTATTACTTAAATAAATTGATTGACATTTATGCGATTTTCTAGGCCCTAAATTTTCATTAGGAGAAGTGTTGTTTCCATATCATAATTCAGTTTATGGTAAGGTTAATTCACTTACAATTCTCCTCCCGAATTCCATTTGAATGCTACCTGGAAATCCTTCAGAGTTGCTTCAGAATTCTCTGAACTTCTGCTCACAATCTTTAAAAAAAAAGTGTCTTCTGAACTAGCTTAGGATTCGCCCATAGTTTTCCCCACAGTTGGCCTGAAATGCTTCTCAAAATTACCTACAGCTTATTTTCACATTTCTTTGGGATTGACTTCTGAATTTCTTTTGAATTATTCCTAGAGACTCTGTAGGATTATAGAGGATTGAAATTCTTCTCAAAACTCATTGGGAATTTTGATCAAAATTCTCTACCCAAGCAACACACCTGTTCTGTAACAGTTTCTACAACCCTTGTAGGACAGGTTTTGGTTGTAAAGAAGTTTACAACACATAAATTTTTGAATATAGCGGCACCGGTGGTGTAGTGGTAAGCGTGCTTACCTCTCACCCCAGCAGGCCTGGGTTCAATCCCAGTCGGCACCGCCGGGATGTTCTGAGGCATAACAGCTCTGATAACGGGAAGTAAAGCCGTTGGTCCCCGGTTCATGAGTTGATGGGTCGATAGGTAGGGTCCAGGAGTGGGAGCTGCCTCCCTGGCGTCGGTAGCATTGGTGCTTAGCAAGGAAAAGAAGATCGACGGAAAACAAATCAAGAAAAAAACACTTCTTGAATATGTGATATTTGGGTAGACATTTCATCAAAAGTTAAGTGTTAAGTGTTGAAATCCTTAAGTTTAATTTTAATCCAATAGTCATGTCTTCTGTATTTGTTTTCTGAGATCTTAAATTTTCTTTTTATTTGATATATTTTACTTTAAATCGAGTTTGACGTATGTTTCGTCATCGATCAAAGTGAAGCCCTTGTGTTACGTCAAAACACGGTCGTACAAGAGCCTTGCACGCTTTTTGGCCACGGAATTCTGCTTCACGGAAATTTGCACGACTTGTATCCTTCCCTGGCAAGGATGTTCCGCACCGTTTGAAAGTTGGCGTTGTACTTTCTGGCCACATCTTGGATCGAAAGACCGGGGTTGGCTTTAACGCACCTCAACACCTTGCTGCGCAGCTGACGATCTCTGGTTCCAGTTTTTTTCGTAGGTCCGCAGATTCTTTTCCACACTCAGGGTTTCTTTGTAAGTGTTGAGCACTCGACAAATTGTTGTTTTCGGCATCTTCAGCACTTTAGTCAGCTTGGAACCGGACCACTCCGGATTTTCCAGGTGTTTGTGCACAATATTTCTTCTTCTTCTTTTGAGTTCCACATTACGTTATTTCTGAACGCAACCGACTACTTTGATCAAAATTGCACCAGTTGTTCTGTATAGAAGCGTTAACAAACCACTGCACACTGGGCCAGGAATGCAATCTAGCGGATCAAAATTTAAAACTTCGAAACGAAGCATTTCCGCGACTTGGTGTCTTGGGCAAAGTTCCTCATTATAATAAGGACCATCTATTGACGTAAACAAATAGCTCAAAACTCTTCCGCAAAGATGGCACTACAATCTAATTTATTTTTCTAACATTTTGGAGACTTGATGTTTTCAACAAAGTTGTTTATCTAAACAAAATAAACACTTCTTTTGATTTAACTTCCGGCATTTCTTAAGAAATGCTATGCCTTTCCTTAAACCTATGATGGGTTTCTTTAGTGATATGTACCTATTAGGTTCTGAAAGCTTGGAAGCCATGATCAATGCTTTAAATTTGTTGAACCTCTGAACAAACTTAAAGGATTTATCATGACTTCCAAGCTTTCAGAACCTAAAAGGTACATACCACTAAAGAAATCCATCGTAGGTTTAAGGAAAAACATAGCATTTCTTAAGAAATGCCGGAAATGAAATCTAACACCTATCAGTCATAAGATTGGGGTTAAGACACCAACTCTTTAAAGTAGTTCGAAAGATGTAGTCAGAATTTATAAAAGCGAGCATTCAGAGTCTCTACTCAGAGTTGGAAACAAAGTCGTTGGAATGTTATTCCCTGCATTTGAAATTGGCCAAAGAATTCACAATTGAATTTCCACTGTTTTTGACTAAAGTAGAAGTATTGGAAGACTGCGAGAAAAAAAAGGAAAAGAAAGGTACATAACAACAAACTGAGGTCACTACCATACTGTTTGAATTACACAACACAACAGATAGACCAGAAATCACACAGTTCAGTTACCACAGCAGTTCTCAGAAGAACAATCGACACTTCTCAACAAGGGAATAGGATATACGATCTCCTCAAAACCTGACGTGGAAGAGGCCATCGTTGACATGGAGACTGCAATTACTCACACACTTCCTATTCAATTACACGAGACTGCCAGGAATATTATTTTAGAGACAATACAAAACGGAAAGGGACATTCACTTAGTAAAACCGAAAAAGAGGAAATTCGAATTCTCAAAGAACTAAAAAAAAAGCCGGTGTTCTATACAAAAGCGGACAAAGGTAATGTAATAGTGATTGTGGACAAAGAGGACTATGACAATTGGATGACGGAAAAAATACTAATGGCCCATACAGACAGTTGAGGATTGACCCCTTCCCATCTATGGTTAAACATGTGGATAAAACGTTGAAAGAGTACAAGGCGTTTATTGGCAACACTACGAATCAATTGAAAGTTTCAAATCCTATTCTACCTAGGATCAAAGGTTTATCAAAGATTCACAAGAAAGGAAACGAAATGAGAGAGATTATCTCGACTGAAGGATCCCCCACTCATAAGCTTGCCGATTTCAAAATATGATACTCGCTCAGTTAACAGCACACAGGAATTCGCAAATCAACTTCCGGCATCAGGAGAGGTTCGGGAAGTCATGGTTTCATTTGCTGTCACAGCACTTTTCTGAGTGTAGCAGTAAAGGAAGCCATCAGCCTTTTAGAGGACTGGCTTCTGAAGCAACGTGAGGATTCTACTTGGAAAAACAAAGTTCGGTCATATCTCAAGCTTACTCGTCTTTGTATGGAGGAAAATTATTTCATTTTCAGAGGAAATTTTTATAAACAAACTAAAGGCGCTCCTATGGGCAATCCGATTTTTCCATTTGAATGTGAATTGTTCATGGCTAACCTAGAAAATACTCTGGAGGATAGGAATTTGTTGCCAAAGTGTTGGTATAGGTACGTGGATGACATTTTTAGCATTGTCAAAAGGGAAGATTTATCAAAAATTTTGGAGGCCATAAGCAAAATTTACTGAAGAAAAAGAGAGAGACGGCATACTCACCTTCTTAGATCTTCTCATCATCAGGAAAACGTGTTCGTTCAGTTTAGAAATCTATAGGAAACCAACAAATACAAAGAGAGTAATAGCAAGCACTTCCAACCATTCCCATCAACACAAAATGGTCGCTTTTCACCACATGGTTCACAGGATGCAAACTCTTCCTCTTAGCGATACAGGCAAATCGAAGGAAATAGCTTACATTTTTGAAATCGCTAGACTTAATGGGTATAAAAAAAAAAAAAAAAAAAAAAAAAAAAAACAATTCAAGCAGTAATCGATAAAAGAGCAAGGGATCATTTAGGCGTACTTTGACAACTCTTACACCAGAAACTGAGTGTTTAAAACTGGTAGCGGTGAATTTCGACAAAAACATTACCAAACGAGCATGTTAATTTATAGGTTTTTTTGTTCAAAATTCAATGTTCTTCGATAATTTATTGCATCGTGTGGAGCATAATTCACTGCAAGAGAGAATTATTCGAATAAACGAGTAATTTTATGAGTTTTATCATTATTTTTTGATGTAAAATTAAATTGAAATGTAGATTAAACAAGATAATTTTAAGATGGTTTTGGTTAACATGTCATGCAAAATTCCTTTTTTTGCTGTGCATGCTTTTATCAAATTTGGCTGTTTATATAAAACCGGAAAAGATATGATGGGCACCCAGGAAAAATCGATTCCATTTAAATAGCTTCATATGGCAGCAATCATTTTTCGCAATGGTTTGTTGTAACGAAAGGAGCTCAGTGGCTTAAAAGTGACCGATTTTGTTCATTGAGCATAATATTGTAAAATTCAATCCCATTTTTGGGATCATTTCTACGTTTTTATTATGCGCAAGCTTGATTTTCTAGGGCCAATTTCATAAGTTTATGGTTGACTGTTTACATATGGTACATTTTTACAAGTGGATCATAGGGACATTTTTTATGGATCGTTCAGACTTTTTTTTAAGGATTTTTAGATGAGTTTTTTGGTTCATTTGGGTGTTTTTAGGAGTCTGAATCAAAGTTTTCATGGATCGTTTATTAATTTATGTATGCAAACGTATGTGTGCCCAATCTAACAAAGGACTTTTTCAAAATTCTCAAAATAACCAAAATGGCGGCGTTCGAAAAAAAGTTCGATGTTTCGTTGAAAATATTGTTGCTCAAATGCGCGTAACAAATCGAAAAGTTGGAATATCCGATAAATCCATGTTAGATTTTAGGTAATACATTTTTACATTTTGGATAGAAGAATCAGCCAAATTGATCAAATAGTCTCCGAGATCCCTGTCTCGCAAGATAACAAAATGTGGTTTCGAGAAAAACATGTTAAAAGATTTGAGTTATATTTAAATGCGTCGGACAACGTCCCCTATTTCTCGCTGTATCTTCGCAACTACTTTGTGTATTGAATTGGCATTTTGACACAACATTCTAGAAGGTATAGGGATGCTGAAAAAGCAAAAGCAATCGATTTTTTGAAACCCACCAACAGGTGTGTTCTCTAAATTCAAAATTCAATCGTTTTGGAAATTGTTCTAGTTCTATTGTACACACTAACAGGGTATGAAGCATGCACTCAGGTTTCTTTTGATAAAACATCAAGTAAGTTATGCAACTAACTTCACAACCAGCGAACAAACACAGGTACAAAAGTGCTGCAAAACCACGAGTGCGATAATACCATCAATTATGAATGCTTAAAATGCCACAAGTATGTACAATTACAGGGAAACAAATACCTGGAAGCAACCCACGCAATGCACTTTGTTCCTGAATGCACCTTTCTGGATGAAGAAAAAAAATTCCTTGCATAGAAAAATGTGTTTGAAAGCAGCTTCCCGACAAACATAAAACAGCAGTAACCGCCAGGAAACTCTTTTGTTACCCCTTTTACTTTGCATTGTGCCACGGAGCATGCCCCAAAAAAAAACCCTAAAAGATCCGATTCATTCACCTGGTGCCTCGCTGTTAAGCTTACTTATCAGCATTATGCGTACTATGGGGCAAGATGGCAGAACCTTTTCCTGGAGCGCCATCCTGCAGCAACGGGAAGCACATTACAAGGATTTTCCTGGCTCTCGTGGTCGGGTAATGAAAACAACGTGGAGAATAGAACAGAAAGCTGAAAGGAAAGAAAAATCTCCGCAATCTCGCCACTTTCCGGTTGGTGTTGTTTGTTCTACAGCTGAAAAAATCCCTTCCACCTGCATTGAGTCTGAGGGGCCAAGAATCCAC
The DNA here is from genome assembly GCF_037179485.1 of Ochlerotatus camptorhynchus. Classification (NCBI taxonomy): domain Eukaryota; kingdom Metazoa; phylum Arthropoda; class Insecta; order Diptera; family Culicidae; genus Ochlerotatus; species Ochlerotatus camptorhynchus. The sequence continues at coordinate 1,626,982 of NW_027040657.1, forward strand.
AACCGGAGTCGGAACAATGGCCGAAGAAAAGGGAGGAAGTCGTGATGTTGCTTTCGGAGGAACTCGAGTGAACGAAAAAAAAAAACAGAAAATATATTTTTCCACGTGAGTATGTGAAAAGTGTGCTCTCCCGAAGTGTGCTTGGACGACCAACAGTTTTCCGGATTTGGTGTCGACGGAACGTTCCGGAGGCAGGAAGTCCAGGCGGTTGAAGTGAAAAACTGCACTCAGGAAAATGGTGTTTGTAGTGAATTTTTTTTATAAATGCAATATTTCGTTCCTTGTTTTGAGATGAAATCGTGACCTCTATCGAAACCATCCAGATGAGAGTGTAGCACTCACATTAAGCATTTTTCGCTAAAAATGTAACTTTCGGTCGCAAAGCAACCTTCTGGATCTTTTTCACGTACTCTCTTGAAGCAGCTTGAAACTTTTTTTTTTTCATCCTCGAAAAACATACATAAACCGTTTCCACACCTAACGATTATGTGTGTCACACACATGTGCCCCCGTGTTGTAAACATCTGTTCGACTGAATCATTACAAGCACCGTTTTGCGTAATTTTCTGCGGTGCGCGTGGTTCTTGTCGGTTGCTCTTTCCCGCATTTTTTACCACCTCCAGTGAGTGTAGCAGCTGCAGCCGACCGATGATGACGCTTTTGGAAGAGACTTTTTTTATATGTATGTGTGTATGCGTGTGTGTGTGTGTGGGGGGGGGGGGTTCTAGCTGGAGATACTTACATGTTGTGGCGACTGCTGTTGCCACCCAGGAGAATCACATCTTACTCTACGATGCGGTGATTTATTTTTACCTCTCCTGTCCAGCTCGGAAACAACGTCATCATCGAGTTTTGTAGGGGTGTTACGGTTGAAAAATGTTACATTTTTGATTTTTAGAATGGTGGGTCTAGTTTCTAGCAATGACAAGTTCTGACCATAGCGGCACCGGTGGTGTAGTGGTATGCGTGATTGCCTCTCACCCCAAAAGGCCTGTGTTTAATCCCAGTCGGCGCCGCCAGGATGTTCTGCGGCATAACATCTCTGATCACGCCTTCCTTCGAAAGGGAAGTAAAGCTGTTGTTCCTCGGTCTATGAGTTGTTAGGTCAATAGGTAGGGTCCAGGTGTGAGGGATGCCTCCCTGGCGTCGGTGGCATTACATGATCGACGGAAAACAATTAAAGGAAAAACAAAAAACCCATTCAAGACTCATCTGCTTTAAAGGGGGAGTACACTTTGATTTTTCAAAAAAATTGCATTTTTTTGGCCTAAAATGTTCCTTGGCATGTATACTTTAATTTAGAAAAGACTTCAAGTCCGCCAGAATATTCCTTACCGCTTTACGAAGTGATTTTCTAAAACATGTACCGGCACGCTGAGAGAGCATTTTTATCTCTAAACGCGTTTATCTCGAAACGGGGTTTTTCAAACTGACGTGGGAAATAACTCTAACCAGTTATCATAAAATTTGGATATCGGTTTTGATTGGTTTTCTTGTTCAGAAATAAATTCTGCTTAGAAATACGTATCCACATTTTCGATTTTGTCAAAAATGGATTTTTAATCCACGATTTTGTAAGCATTTTTAGGGTGAAAAAATGCACTTTTTTCCTAAAGCCACAACTTTTGAAAAAAATTAATTAAAAAAAAATCGGAATATGTGTTTCTAACATAATTTCATTACTAATCAGGATTTTTGTTCGATTTATGTTCCAGGATCACATGGAAAGGAGTATTTTCCCACGCCGTTTTCCGAGTTCCGCGCGAGGACGCCCACGCAACCTGGTGCACCGGCAACGGGGAGACGCCAATCGAGTTCAAAAAAATACAAATTGTAGTTCGAAGGATGACTAATAAATGGGTTATAACATATTTGCCCTCCCTGAGTGTTTTATTGCTTAAAAAAATTAACGAAAATGCCTTACTTTTTGGACGATCAAAGTGTACTACCCCCTTAATTCAGGGAAACAAATCTCTGCATCCAGAACCCACCCAGATCTTAAACCCCTCTGAAGTAGTTCCAGGCCAATTAACAGCAATCAAACAAAAAATAATTATTTAACCTTCTCCGATTTGCATGGAACTTTGCATAATTGTTTGTTTTGGTAATCATTCACATTGTTTTTCTCAAAATGGTCATTTTTGGTCACAGACATTTTTCAATAAATCGTAGCACGAAAAATTTAATTCTAATCGAAAAAATCCTCTGAGAAAAATGGAAGGTTAAATTCTTTCTTAAAAATATATATCCAGTTATATTTGTATAACAATTTTGAGAATCTAAATAAGAAATAAAAAATTATGTATCAAAATGTTTTTTTGTTTATCCAGCTTCTGGAAAATTCAATCTTTTGAAATATTGAAACCAGGCTGGCAATTGCTCATTACAGCTAAAAAGCTAGTTTTCATTATTATGAAACTTTGGGATACTATAATGATGATTTTTATTTGTAAGAAGCGAGAAGAGGTGGTAAAGTTTGTGTAAAGTCACAACGCGTTGCTCATCGTTACAGCTAATCGCTATTGTGACCCTCTGAAAACTAAATTGACAGGTTTTATGTATCATACACAACGGCGCCGGTGGTGTAGTGGTAAGCGTGATTACCTCTCACCCCAGCAGGCCTGGGTTCAATCCCAGTCGGCGCCGCCAGGATGTTCTGAGGCATAACATCTCTGATCACGCCTTCCTTCGGATGGGAAGTAAAGCCGTTGGTCCCCGGTTCATGAGTTGATGGGTCGATAGGTAGGGTTCAGGTGTGGGAGCTGCCTTCCTGGCACGTCGGTAGCATTGGTGCTCAGCACGGAAAACAAGATCGACGGAAAAAAACAAACCAAAGGAAAAAATATGTATCATACACACACATTCTACCTTCTATTCTTGTATCTTGTAAATAAGAATTATCATTTAAATATCTCATAGCTTCATAAATCCGAAAAATAGCATTTTAGCTGTAATGAGCATTTGCAAGCTTGATTGAAACCATCGACGCTTAATAATTTACAAAACAATAACTTTTGATGATTTTTTTTTTATTTTTTTTTGTGCAATATTAGTGTAAATGATAAAAGTAATGAGCAATAACTAAAAAAAATCAACAATCTACACAGCAAAAAAAAAATTAATATTACATCCAAGAGGATGCACTTTAATCATGTCGAAAATCTCATGTAATTTTTATGGCCACAGAAATAAACAAATGCAGTAAAAGCAACGTGATGTCAGATCATGCACTGTATTAATGTTAATTTTGTCGTTTTTGGTAAGTAATATTACACCATATTTTCGACACCATTGAAGTGCATCCCCTTTGATGTGGTTTTAAAATTATTTTTTTTGCTGTGTACTGCATAAAAAAAAAGAAAAAAAAAATCATGAATACCGTGTACGTGATAATGTTAGCACCATTGAGCAATGTCAAAATTTAAAAAATTCTCAAAAATTTCGTTTTCGATTTTTTTTTTTATTCGAAGGAAAATCATCGATCGAGTTTCCACTTACTGCAATTACGGCCTCCACACGCTTCCGGAATGCACGGCAGGTTCTGATAATATAGTCTGGATCCATTTCTCTCCAGGTACGGGTCAATGCAAGGTTGCAAAGACTCATTTCAGCCAAAATAATGTTTTTCGGAATAATAATACCAAAAGATGGTATGATGGCATGTTTTACTTGTAACTTACAGGAAGAGGTTACAAAGTATGCGTTTGAAACATAAAACCTGTAGATGTTGCTTTCTATGAGTCACAATCAGCGATTTGCTGATCGCTGAGTGAGTGAGTGAGTGAGTGAGTGAGTTTGTGAAAAATCGCTGATTGTGACTCTCATGACGTGAAATAAACAGGTTTAATATGTCAAACACATTCTTTGCAACCTCTTCTTGTATCCTACCAATTCAAAATTTGACCATGGCATCTAATTATTTCATAATTTAGAAAAACATTGTTTTAGCTGAAATGAGTCTTTGCAACCTTGGGTCAATGTTTGACTGAGGCTTGGCCTTCATGACGCACCATATTGAGTAATTCAGCGGATTAAGATCGGGGCTGGATGGCGGCCACATATCCTTCGTCCAGAACGGAAGATGTTCCTGCAACCACTTCTGAGTGCGGTTCGAGGTGTGGCACGGAGCCCCATCTTGTTGAAATACAACATTTGGCTTCGGACCGTACTGATTCACGGAAGAACATACTTACTTAAAATCCCGATGTAGACCTCCGTGTTGACCTTGTCACCTTCTGGAATGAACACCGGGTCCATTTTTTGCCATCGGAAGCCACCAATCCAAACACCCTAACGCTAGCAACAAGCGGTCAGATACACTTTCTTGTGCTCGTCGGCCACGTCTTTTACCGGAAGAGAACTAATATACCGTTCGGTTCTGGAATTTGATACGGGATCGACGGTAAACATGCTCTCGTCGGTGAACAGGATTACCGAATTTTTTCGCTTAAGGAAGTTCAAGATTTTTTTTGCATCGTTCGACTCGTATCTCCCGGATGCGGTTGGTAATCATGTGAGTTTTTTTTTTCCGTGCCCTTGACTTCGCCCCACAATATTTATTTACGATCTTCCGTGCCGTAAAGTCACTGATCCCGTGTTCCTTTGCCATGTTCCTTATTGAACGCACTGGATTCACCCGAATCTTCCTTTTGATACCAGCGATAACCCGAGCTGACCTCGGACGACCTGTGGCCATCTTCGCGGATAGTTGTCCTTTCTTTTCTCGATCTAAAACTCTTTTGACGGTCCACCGGGACACTCCCACGGCGATTGAAATGTCTTTTTGCGACATTTGCGCGTGAGACAAATCACGAATACCCTGCCACTTCGTCATGGTGCAACTGTCAAACTAAGTAAATCATTTTCTTTCATACACAGCCTACTACGGTATGAGCTATAGGTTACGTGCATGCAAAGAAAACCAAGGCATTGTAGCAGCTCAATTCCGGGCATAAATGAGCATAATTGAAGAGTAAAACATTTCTGCACACTAAGATTATTTCACAGAATCCTGAAATTTCTGAAGCAGCTGAACATTTGATAAACTTTTCGGTGATTTTAAAAAGTTTTCCTGTAATTTTTCACTGAAATCCTGAGGAAAATCATCAATTGGTTAGCTGTTGAGATATCCGTAAAATTTCACAGAAATCTTTGAAATAATCTTAGTGTGTACATATACCTCATACGGAGAAATTTTTTTCTCATCGATGCAATTTAAGTCCAGAACTCAGCTTCTGTCCTACCTTTCTGAACTTGCTTATTTATATGGTTCTATCTGAGCTAAATGAACTTGTTTCATGCTGCATTTTGTATTATTTCTCATTCATTCTGGACTTAAAATCATTACGGTGAATAGAATTGTGCTAGAATGAAATCATTCCTGAAATTCAGACACCTCGTCCAGCAAGCCACATGACGAACAGCGCATACTTCAAAGGTTTTTACAAAAATAAATAACCTCGGAGGAGAACGGCTCATGTTTCAATGAAAGAAGAATATCATAAATAATTCAGTTTCGGTGGAACGAATATTAATAGAGTAACGAGCAGCTGTTTCGTGGTTGAAATTTTAAATTTTTATTTTCTAATATGGGTAAACATAGAAAACAATAATGGTTAATTTCTCAGAACTGTTCATGTTTGAGAAATGGAAAAATTTAATAAAATCATTAAATTTTTATGGAATAAATTTTAGGCAAGAACGGGCAGCTTTAAAACCTGGGAAAACATTCGTTTCAAACTGACAAATACTGGATTTTAAGAGTAAAACAAAATGGCAAATTTAGAAAGAAATACTCTTTTTTTTAGGAATCAACTGCATCCTAAAGCTTTATAATTTTTATGAATTTATTTCATAAACCGGAAGATATCAAGAAGGATCTTTGGTGGCAACATTACCTTCAGCGGGATAACCCATCCAGCGAACTTCCTCCGATGAAATTACCCATTCGGCAAAACGACCTTCGGCGAAATGTCTTGGTCCCTGGCAAAGCATTACATTAAACGTAGAATAAATTACAATAGATCAAAGTAATGGTCGCATAGATTGAAACCCCCAATACGGAATAAGATGCTGCAAACAATACATGACATTAATTTTTTTTAAATACAAAATTCTCAAATTGGCACATTATTTCAGGCTTAGCTAATTTTTATGAAATTTCGATTTTATTAAGACTCAAACTTCAAAAACATTTATATGTTATTCCTTTGGTCCTTCAAAGGTAATGTTCGTGGTTTAAAAAATCAGGCCATATAATTCAACAACCCACGTTGTGCTAAAATCAGAACCATGCAGTTGCTTGGTCTCCGAAAGGCAGAGAACCTGGTACAGAAATCATAGCATAATATTTCGATTGAATACCAAATTCATCGCCATTTTTCGTCATCGATACACTGTGCGCATTGCTTTACCCAAAGTCCATCATTCTTTCACCGAACCAAAAATCGGCACCATACCAAATGATGGTGACTGCTGTTGGACGTGGAAAACCGGCGTCGTTCTGTTGCAATGTCTCAATGCAAATTTTTGGTGTTGGTGTGTTTGACTATCCCATTAATAATTCATGGAAATGGAAATCGAAAATTTAATAAATAATTTTAATTTCCTCCTTTTATGACAGGATTTATGTTTGTTTCCGTGGTTGCACTTACAATGCATAAACGGCTCCATTCACGCATTATGGAAGATTGCAAATTCGTAAAATTCCAAACCAATTTTCAATTAAAGATGCATAATAGTGTCATTCCCCAATTGAGACCGCAAATCAATCATCAGTCCAATATTCTCCAGGAATGCATGACAATTCATCCGGCGTGTGCTCTAAAACTGATAGATTGGTGTCGCTCATGCAAGTGCAATAAAACACTCGATTGGGCACGGCCAGCCAAACCAACTCGGCAAGGAGGGTGACAAAATTCCCAGACACGGTGGGTGCGCGGCTGCACTTCAATTCGACTACTAGCTCAATTTCGTGACCCTAAAATCGAAAAACCATCCCTCGCAAGAACAAGACTAGATAGAGAGGCACGTGTACGAACGACAAAACACGATACTCTATCCACCACCGAATTGGTATTGCTATAAATTGCATTTTTTGTCTGTCTGCTACCGATCCACTGGAAATAATACTTCTTATTGATTGTGCGCTGTGCTGCAGTACCTACCTAGAGCGGTGAAAACAGACAACTAACGAAAAAAAAAAAAAAAAACTACAACAACGACTACAGTAATCACCCTCCCATTGTGTTTGAACCACCCTCCCTATGGTCCTCCTTCTTTGCCAGCTGGGAAAAAACTCGGCAAAACAACAGCAGCAAATATGACACCGCGTTTGTCATCGAACCTCATCCACATCGAATCGCGGAGTTAGAAGAAGAGAACATTTTGTACAGGAATTTGACTGCGAATCGATATCCTGAATCAGCCAACCGGTCGGTGGACGGTCTGTTTGTTCTACAGATCACGATAACCCTCGTTTTGGGAGTGGAATTCCAGGTAGAACGACACAGACGTCTCACCGCACCACCACCGGACGGTCCGTCAGTGTTACCAACGGACAGCGAAGTATGGACACGCGTTTTCCCTGGCGAAAGTTTTGTGATGGCGTTTGCTTGCTTTCAATTTCCGATCCGTTGCCATCAATGGCACTGGCGATTGTTTCAATTTGCATTCCGTAGTTCCAGTTTATCAGTCTCGCCGCAAGGCAGCACTGCAGTGCAGAGTCAGTTGATACTATATGGATCTAAAACGGTATGAAAATATTTAGATAAGCAAATGTGATACGCAGGCGACCGACCTTGTCTGGAGAAAAATCATAAATCTTGCACCCGTCACGTCTTAAGCTCCCGTTACCGAAAGACGCAGACGGGGGTCATGCCACGGAAGGTTGTTCTAGCTCACACTGCATAACACGAGATAAATGCTGTTAGAAAATTGCGAGCGCAGAGTGGAACGCCCCCCAAAGTTCAGCTGCCAGTCAGAAGTGAACTGCAGTAAAAGTACAAGTGCACAAAAGTACTATCTAGGAACTCGTCCATATATCAGTTCTGAGAGGCCATCACACACGTCTCAGAAATGCTGGCATGCTGTAAAGGAGATCCTGTTTCAACTGGGGTAGAAATTACTGCTTGTGATTTCAACATTTTTCGAATGTTCGGAGTGGAAAAATAATACAGATTGATAGGAGTAGGTTGACGGTGATTTATTCTCGCCAGTAGCCAACAGAGTGATCATGGCACGTTGGAAGGGTGGATAAATTATGCTATGATTGAATCAAAATTTAAGAGTGTCATTAGCATTCTTTCACGACTAAATATCAACCTTATTTTGTCATGTCTGCTAACGCAATTTATATGTTGATAGAGCTAAAATAGTAGCATCGAAAATTAAAATTACATAAGGTATCAACAAATTTAAAAAAGAATCTACAAGGGACAGCCCTATGGGGTTGTACGCAATGGTGACGTAAGACTACGTTATTTACGAAGAAATTATTGGCTGCTTTAGGGGACGTCGCTTCGTTTGAATAGCGTTCTGTGAAGTCGGTTGTAGATTGTGGTAATATAAAGAGCACGGTGGCTATAGAGCAACCGTTTTTGCTCATTGAGTAGAAGATCGTGGGTTAAAATCCAAGCCTCGTTACATAACTGAGTTCAGGCCTCTATTGTAGAAAATCGTTACTAAATAATATATATCGGTGGAACGATTCGAAAAAGTAATACGTATATTTAGACAAATGTGACGTATATCTGATTCGGTTCTGAAAACATTGTTATCTACTTCCGGGGATTTCATTTCATTGTAATAGCTTCTTGTAACCTCTATTTCACTATAGACGCCCACATTCATCAAGATTCGATCATTTATTTTCGTACATGTTACCATAAGTATTATGAGTGACATATCTTAATACAGGGTTTCGATTGAAAAATTTGGTATTCCATGATTTTCAAGTCGTTTCCCTGAAAAAAAATCCAGGCAGCGTTGAAGCTATGGTAATAAAGGGTAAATATACTTTTGAATGTAAAAAATCTGGTGTAAATAAATGATCCATAACATATTGGAAAACGTTCCATAAAAAACATCCAAATGATCCATAAAACATCGGAGAAAATCCTTTAAAAAGTGTGAATGATCCGTAAAAAATATCAATATGATCCATATTTTATGTAAAATTTAGCAACACAATTGTAAAAAAGTACCGTTTAATTTCTAATGAAAGAGCATTGAAATTCTACGAACTACCCATAAACATATTGCAATTGATCCATAACACATTCAGCAGTGAACATTAAACTAAAGAAAGTGATCCATAGAAAATCAAGTTTGCGCACTTAAAAATATAGGCATGATCCATAAATTAGACGTAAATTTTGCATGTTTAGGGCACTATTTTTTTTTTATTATTTTTAACCATAAACCTTGAAAAATTGCTCCACTACATATCTACTAAGATTTATTGTCTAATATTAACTAAAATAAAATTTAAACCAATTTTAATGCCTATAATAAAACTTTTTTCAGCTTCAAGCTGTCCAAAACGAGACTGCTCTGAGGAAGTTGCTGTCATTAATCCGAACATTCTTGAAGAACAACATCGGATATAACCTCAAAATTCCAGAGAGATCAACACCACTGTTGAGTGAAGACCAGAACAGCGGTCAAAACTGTACGCTTTGTGAAGGCCATGACCACGTAGATGATATGGTCCAGTGTGATGTCTGCGATTTCTGAACCCATTTTAGTTATGCTGGTAAGACAACAGCTGTAAAGGAGGTTCCGTAGACGTGCTCAAAGTGCACACATTTGCTGAAGGTGCCGAAAGGAACCAAGAAGTCTGTCCCAAAGAAACCATCTAGCAGAAAGTATAGTGCGAGGAGTGATGCCGGATCCGAATCTGAAAAAGGAAGTACCAATGAGGTCAGCCTGGAGGAGCTCCTTGACCAGTTGCAGCAGGAGAAAAGCACAAAGGAGAAAGCGCTGGAGGAAGAGAAGAGAGTTATCTTCCGTCACTCTTTCAACAAAGATTTAGGATTTAGGGATTCAATTATTGTTTTAGTTAAGCACGCAAACGATGTAGCTACTTACTAATTACTTAGGATAAATCAAGTTTATAGCATTTAGGAACAAATTGTAGGTTACCAGATTTTAAGATCAAATTGTAGTACCCTATAGTACCTATGCTATAGGGTAGGTGTTCCAGTTATTAATAGACGTTCCTATTATGGTATGTTCCAATTAAAGTCTATGGGATATACATATGTTTTTCATGTATTGGACCCATTTTTTAATTTGATCTATAAACCTTGGAAAATTGCTACATAACTGCAAAGCTACTCAGGTTTACTGTTGATGGTCTCAATGCTTCGGTGTGAAAAGAAAACGATTGCTGGAGAGTATTGGCAAGGATTGAAGCTAGTATGGGTTCCCTGCACCTTCTTAAGTAGATGTTGGACTAATTTTCCTTCCTATCCCTTGCGATTGTAAGGACTTGGCCAGGTGTATAATGCGATGCTTGATTTGTAGATTTTAATGTGTGGGAAAAACCACTAGTCCCAAGTGTTTTTTTTTTCACGGCAACACACGATATTTTCTACAAAATTTATTGGTTGACCATTATATTGCCCCCCATGATTTGTGAAATCGCTTATGCTATGCTATGCTATGCTATTCTAGCTACTCAGGTTTACTGTTCTGCCGGTGTTTTTTTTTGTCAGAAGAGTTGAACGATGGGCGAGCGTCTAGAATAAGCTTCTTAAAGAAGTTCACTCTTAAGAATATTATTATAGAGTCTTCTTTTGGAAGCTGATTCTAGACGCTTGCCCGTCGCTTCGCATCTCTACCTAAAATACACGGGCAGGACAGGAATTCTAAGTAGATAGGCAGTTGAGCAATTTTTCAAGGATTTTGGATCAACATAAAAAGTAGAAGGGTCTGTGCCTAGGGGCACGAACGGAAGCTTGACGTAGGACTGCTAGTGGACGGAATAAATGTGAAGCGCATTTAGTTCTTTTAATTGATCAATTATCTATTATCTCAACTCTTTCCGTTTTTGAATTGTAGGCGTATCAAATTTGTAGTAATCTTTTTCAAAGAGAAAGTTGATTAAGAGAATCAATCAAAATCACTTGCACCACTGCTTCCAAGTTTGGTTACAAGATTACAACTCTGGAGAGCATTTTGTGTGGTCGTTGGGGGCTTGTGGTTCACCTTCAGCACACCTCGTAGATCAGACCGGAGATACGTTTGACACCACCATGACGAGCCGGACGACCGATGGCGGTTATCTTGAAGAACTTTGCGATGACGCTTGGCGCCTCCTTTACCAGACCTTTTCCTCCTTTGCCACGACCAGTCAATTGTTGCTTGTTAGGTGTGAAGGAGTGGACTAGCGACCACCTATCTACTGCTGCAAATGCTGTTCACCACGCCGTCCGAAGCGAAAATGAGCTAATGCCATTTAGTTAGTTTAAATGATCTTTATTTTAGTTTAACTTGAACGATTACCATATAAATTTTTACTAAGTGATTTAATTGCTTTCTTCATCTTTAGGTATGGGCAAAATTCAAAATTTGTTTTACAGAATTAGTCCTAGACTTAGTACACGGTCGACCACCTTGGTGGGATTGGTTTGTTTTGTTTTTAGAATTTGAAGAGAAACTACTTAATACTACTATTGACAGCTTAAAACTAACCTACTCTACTATATACACTTAACCTACTATGTACAAATTGCTTATTAAAGCATGTTCAGAAAGATTGCATTTTTTAATAAATTTAGTTGTCATATCATCAATTTTGGAATCTACTTTGGGAATTTCTGCCTCTTGATGGAGGTCTGCTATTCTTGTGTCGAATGGACGATCTAGGATCATCCTCAACACTCTATTCTGTGCAACCTGGATTTTGTTCCTGTGGGTCTGAGCGCACGATTCCCACACCGGGGCGGCATAGAAGATCGCGGGGGCTATGATCTGTTTGTAAACAGCCAGTTTGTTTTGCCTTGAGAGGCGGGATCTGCGGCAAATGAGCGGATACAAACACCTAACCAAGGCGGAGCACTTAACTAGGGTTTTCTCTATGTGCGAGCGGAACAGGAGCTTCTCATCGAACAACATCCCGAGATAAGTAACATCAGTGGACCACTCGACCCTTGTACCATCCATTATTACGGTACAGGAGGGAGACGGTTTAAGTTTTGGCGATTGTCTGTGAAGGAACATGATTGCTTGGGTTTTCGAGGCGTTGATTTTGATTTTCCACGTGGTGGCATAATCAGTAAAGGTGTGAAGGCATCGTTGGAGCTTGTTCGTAATTTCACGAGGCATCCTACCCTTGACGGCTATCGCGGTGTCATCTGCAAACAGAAAGAACACGCAACCGTCTCCTAGAGGAGGGATGTCCGACGTGTAGATGCTGTAAAGCAGTGGTCCCAGCAGACTCCCTTGCGGAACACCTGCTGGGATCGGAAATTGTCCCGAAAGGGAACTATTCAACGACACCCTGAACGACCTTTGCTGGAGATAGTTACGGGTGATTTTCACAAGGAATGGTGGAAAGTTGGAGTTACAAAGCTTGTATATAAGTCCGTCGTGCCAGACATTGTCAAACGCCTTTTCGACGTCTAACAAGGCCATGGCTGTGGACTTGGATACAGCTTTGTTACTTCGGATGTTATTCATCACCCGCACTAGCTGATGATTGGTGGAATGCCCCTTGCGGAACCCGAACTGTTCCGGAAGAAGAATGTCATGTTCCTCCACAAACTTGTTTAGTCGGCTGAGGATCAATTTTTCGAACAGCTTGCTCAGCGCTGAGAGCAGGCTAATCGGTCTGTAGCTTGACGGTAGTGAAGGGTCTTTCCCAGGTTTGCGGATCGGGATGATTTTTGCCACCTTCCAGATGCTTGGAAAGTAGTGCAGCTCCAAGCATCTGTTGAGGATGGCAGCCAGCAGCGAGTGCACCCTCGCGCTGAGATTTTTCAACTCTAGGTTGAATATTCCGTCAAACCCGGGAGCCTTCATGTTCGTACTGTGTTTCAGCGCTGAGCAAATTTGTTCCTCTGTAATCCGTTCTTCTGGAGGGACGGCACAAGGGGAGGCATCTAACGTCTGGACGCACTGCACAACCTGGTTCTTGAGTGGACTTGGGATTGTAGAGCCAAGCAAATGCGACTGGGCAATGTGCTCCCCAATTGCATTGGCCTTCTCTTCGTTGGTGATAAGCCGTTCGTCATTGACTCTAAGTGGTGGAATGGGCTTGGGGTGAGACTTCAGCACCTTGGCAACCTTCCAGAATGGTCTGGAACGGTCGTCCAGGTTCTGAACGAGCCGCCCGAAACTCTCGTTCCGGATTGAGACCATTCTGGAAGCGATCTGCCGATTCAGATCGACCATTTCGTATTTACGCTGCAGATCCCCAGTCCGCTGAAACTGGCGTCTACGAACATTTCTGAGCCGAATCAAGAGTTTGGTGTGGGAATCAATTGCTTGAAGCTTACCCCTCACAGGAACTCGTCGAACGCACTCTTCGTCAGCCACGGATATGGCTTGATGGAGACCCTCCAGGGCCCGGTCGATGTCCTCCACTGTGTCGAGCGGTGGGTTGTCGTCGATGTGGCGGTCGACCACGCGTCGAAACTGGACCCAGTTGACTCGATGGTAGTCCTTCCGCTGGCACGGTGCAGGGGCCACGTTGTAGCCCAGCTCGGTCAGCACCGGTTGGTGGTCCGAACTCAGGTCGTTGACGGCAACCGGCTTGGCTAATCTGGTGTTTGCCAAGAACAGGTCCAGCGTCGATGGGTTGCCCGTCGGTGATGTGAAGGTTGGTTCGTCCGGAAACCAGACGGAATAGAGACCATGCTGGGAATGGTCGAATAGCAGGCGGCCGTTCTGGTTCTGCTGGTAGTTCCGCCAGGCCTCGTGCCGGGCGTTCAGGTCCCCTCCGATTACAAAGCGGGCATTGGTGTGGGTTATGATGGCAAGGTCGTTCTTGAACTGCTGTGCTGTACCATTGCTAACGGTACATTGCCGGGGGCAGTAGACAACGATGAACCGGACGTTTCCGGTCGATGTTTCCACCTCAACGCCGACAGCCTCGATGATGGAAGTGCGGTAGTGGGGTAGGGTGCAGTACTTGATGCCTTTCTTGATGATGACCGCGACACCGCCCCCCCTGGAGCTGGTGCGATCAAGCCGGACAATGCTGTGGTCGGGCAGCCAGAAGCTGTCACCGGTCTTGAGGTGGGTCTCGGTGAGAAGGCCCACGTCGATGTCGTGCTTGCGGAGGAAGTCTGCAAGCTCAATGTTTTTCGCCCCTACGGAGCGAGCGTTCCAGTTGGCGATCTTTATGGGTTCACGGTCCATAATTAGCGACGAAGGAGATGATAGCTTGGAGCTGTTGTGTTCTTGTTGCGCAGGTGCGCTTGATGATGATGGCCTGGGCCAACAGTGTGACGATCTCATCCGTTGACAGCGGAGAATCGTCTGTAGCTTCACCGGTTGTACCGGCCAATCCCGGAGCAGGGGGATCCGTCGATGGCCCGGAGGCTTGACCGGGTACTGCAGCGGCAGCCAACTGTTGGTTGAGCGGGAGCGGCGGCGACACTGGAATTGGCCGTGATTGGACCGGTGATAACGGAGGAAAGTTCTGCGCGTTGTTTTCTGGAACCTTCTTGCGACCGGGCTGGCTGTTGGACGAGGCCTTCTTCCGGATCTTGGCGTATTCGGCCCGCTTCGGACAGGCCTTACTCGTGGCCTTGTGGGCGGCACCGCAGTTGGCGCATGTGGGAGTGGCTTCCTCGATGCTGTCGCAGTTGTCGATCTTGTGGTTTTTGCCGCATTTGATGCAGCGGCTGGCCATGCGGCAATTCCTGGTGCCGTGCCCGAACAATAGGCAGTTCGAGCACTGAGTGACGCCACGGTGGGTGGGTTTATACCGCTCCCACTTCACTACGATGTGGAACAGTGTGCGTGTCGTCTGGAGATCCTTCACGGTTGTGGAGTTCTTCTCCAGATGGACCAGGTAGAGCTGGTCACGATACTTGATGGCCTTGCTGCGGGTCATCTTGTGGACTTCGACCGGCTTGAGGCCGTTCGCCTTAATCTCGTCCATTAAGGTGGTGGTGTCCATGTCGTGGAGCCCGCGCAGCACCACTTTCAGCGGCTTGGTGGCCTCGATGTCGTGGGAGAAGTACTCCAGCTTCATTCTGTCCAAGAGGGCCTGAACTGCGTTGAAGTGTTTTTCGGCCGGGACCATCAGTTTGTAGCCTTCCGTGCACCGTTGAATGGTGCAGCGAAGGCCCTGCTTAATGTAGAAATCCAGCTGCTCCCATAGCCCGGGAGGGAAGCCCTTCACATAGAAGGGTGGCAACTTAACTTTTTTCGGCACCGTCTCAGGGTCCGACTGCGGCTGGGCTCCGTTCTGCAGGGCGGAGAACGGATTGTTGCTCAGCAGCTTTTTTGCTGCTGATACGGTGGCGCTGCTGTCTTCAGGTCTGGGTCGTTTAGTTCCGGGAGGCCCCGGCTGCGGATCCGCAACGCCTGTCGGGATGGGCAATGGGGTTTTCTTCTGCTTCTTCTGGGCTGGCTCGGTGGTCGCGCCGTCTCCTGGGAGAGTCTGTTTTCCCGGTAAACCGGCACTCGCGTTACCGCGCGATTTCTTACCCATGGCTGGGTCAGCGAGAGCGTCACTACACAACGCGGAGCTAATTCGACTTGCGAACGAACGAACGAAACTAGAGAGAATTCAAATCGACTGAACTGCTCAACAGTCTGGCAGCGAATGAGCTAATGCCATACAGCAGCGCTCTTTTATATCTTTTCAGGTTAAAGCAGAATGATGTGGAACCAAGTGGTATAAAAGCTACAAAGACTCCTCCCATTATGAGTAGTTTGCTATCAAGTAGCGATACTGGCTCTTTTCCTTTTGTGTACACGGCGAATGAGAACGACCTAAATTTGAGTTTAGTTATCTCAGAAATAAGAATTAAAGTGCAGGAACTCAGCAATGAGTAAATTTGTCTCATGGTTTCCTGTGGAAAACCTAAAAAATCTGCCAGAAAATGAGGAAATTGACGAAAATTTTATTCAGTCTCGGAGTAGTACCAATAGACTGAGTGAATCCAATCTTTACTTTTCTCAAATTCGGGAAATTTTTCCCTGGAAAATCCTGGAAAAACCTGGGAAAACATGGGGCAAATTTACTCATCGCTGAGTTCCTGCACTTTATTTCTTATTTCTGCGATAACTAAACTCAAATTTAGGTCGTTCTCATTCGCCGTTATATCACCTTCAAAGATATCGGCACCGGTGGTTAGCGTGATTACCTCTCACCCCAGCAGGCCTGGGTCCAATCTCAGTCAGCGCCACCGGCATGTTCTAAGGCAAAACATCTCTGATCACGCCTTCCTTCGGGAAGGAAAGCCGTTGGTCTCCTGTTCATGAGTTGATGGGTCAATATGTAGGGTCCAGGTGTGGGAGCTGCCTCCCTGGCGTCGGTAGCATTGAAGCTCAGTACGGAAAACAAATCTCGCGTCACTTTTCAATAGGTCTTATCTACATTGATCGATTCTCTTCATCGACACTCTCTTTCATAAATAACTCGGCTTCACAAATGTTTCCTGCCGTCTTCGTCGAATTAGATGCTAGATTGTTGATTCTTCCATCGAAAATATCCGGCCGTGACGATTCAAAGTTGATCAAAACAATTTTTACCCCTGCTTCCAGTTTGATTACGTGAGCATTTTGTGTGATCGTTGGTTCTGAATATAGACAAACAGGCAGATGAATTATATTCCTACTCTTTACTATAATAAGCTTGGTGGCCCTGAAAAGAGCCGTTTTGTTGACATAGTTGGTGATGATTTAACCTCGGAAACCAAACAGAGTGCGTCCATAGAGGTAACTCTAAGACCAGAAGGTCCCGAAGAAACGAGCTCAACTTTTTGGCTCAACTCTGGTACTATCTTCGGTCCCAAGCTAATCGATTCACCCCTCGAAATATAGGAAAATCCACTAACCCCTCATTTTATCTGTCAAACTTTCATAGCGAATCAAAACAAACATAGTGTAGTACTGGAATTTATACTAGAATGGGGTACGTTAGTCGATTTGCTTGGGACCAATAGGTTAGTTAAGTAGAGCCAATTTAGATCGTTAGTTTCGTATTGATTGTTGGTGCGTCTCTGTCACTTCAAAACGTAGATGACATCCATGGTCGCTTACGCTTGGCGTGTTTAGTGTAGGTGACAGCATCATGAATCTCATTTTTCAGGAACACCTTCAGCACACCTCGTAAATCTGACCAGAGATACGTCAGACACCGCAACGACGAACCAGACGACGGATGGTGGGTATCTTGAAGAATTTGCGTTTGGTTCTGAATATGACGATGAGTGTGCAAAATATTACGCAATTCCATCCTCCCTATTCGTACGCGCCCGAGGATCGGAGGCGAATGCCACTTCGACTTGTTTCGTCTACTTACTACTCTCTGACGACTGTGCTGGGGAAGCAGCATATGCATGTAGGTAATTGGTGTATTTGTTAGTTAATTCGACGCTTTTGGACAATGCTGGACATTTACCAGTTTTTCAATAATTTCTTGTTTAAAATCAACATTCGGGAGCATTGATATCGATGAGTAACCATATTTCTGATCGATTGGTGATAAAATTATTGAAATTGGATCAGGGACAGCTGAGCTATTAACGTTCAAAATCTTTCTTAATTTGTGACATGTTCCATTTTCGGTTTTCACAAAGTGTACCCCCGTATAGAAATCAAAGACGTAGTCCTACGTAAAAAAAATAGTGTCCTAAGCATGAATAATCATGGCTATATTTTTAAGTGCGCAAACTTGATTTTTTATGGATCACTTTCTTTAGGTTCATTGCTGAATGTTTTATGGAACAAATGCAATATGTTTATGGGTAATTCGAACAACTTCAATGCACATTCTTTAGAAATTTAGTGGTACAATTTTACAATTGTATTGCTAAATTTGACATAAAATATTGATAATATTGATATTTTTTATGGATCATCTACACTTTTTTAGGGATTTTCTCCGATGATTTATGGATTATTTGGATGTTTTTAATGGAACGTTTTTCAATATTTTATGGATAGTTTTATCAATTCAAAGGTGCATTGTTAGGGCTGCCGTAATAAAGGTAATCGTAAAATAAATTAAACATCTTGATTAATAAGTGAATCTGCAGTATTATTATTATACTTTACAGGAAAATTACAACTTTAAGGTTTAGTTACTAAGTAAATTAAAAAAAAATGGTTTGGGCTTGACAGTCTGGCAATCACTCATCAGAACAAATTAATTCATAATAATTTGTTCCTACGTTTCGGCTCTGTTTAGAATCTAGACAAAAAACAAATCCAACAATTGTTAGAAGAGAAATTTATAAAATGTGAATCAATTATTGCTAAACATAAAATTGCCCCCAGTTTGGTCTGAAGAAGGCTCTTATTAGAGCCAAAATGTAGGAACAAATTACAATGAAATAATTTTTTCTGATGAGCGATTGCCAGACTGCCAAGCAGATACTAAATATTGCAGAAACTCACCAACATAATGTAAGTTATAAAGCTCGTCATCTATCAATAGGAACCTTTTTTTAATTGCTTAATTGTTAAAAAATGTTCCTAAAATCTCTGAAGTTCTACGGAAAACTGAGAATTTTCCTAAAATTTTAGAACTTTTCAAAATTTTCACTTATTTTCTGAAATAAATAGAACTTTCTTGGAGTTCCAGAATTCCCCTTCAGTCTTGAAAATAAAGTAAAAATCAAAGATTGTCATTAAAGTACTCGAGATTTTGATGAAGTTCTTAGATCTACCCTTACATTCTCTTCTTTTTCGCATTTCAAGCTTATCGCATATCGCATATAAGCTTATTGCGTGCTTTCAACTAAGTGTTCTAGATGCACTTCCACAGTTATTGATAGAGAGCTTTCGATGCCTTTACCATTTTTGCATTAGTATAATTGTGTTGCAAGTACAATCAGGGAAGTCGAGAAATTTTCCAACTCGAAAAATTCCTAGACCGGACCGGGAATCAAACACAGCCACCTCCAGCATGGTTTTGTAGCTGCACCTTTACCGACTGAGCTAAGGGAGGCCCCTCTACCCTTACATTATTCACACTAATTAATATTTTGTGTAGTAGCCTAGACTTTCCTGATGCTATTAAAACTGTACAAAATATTTCATAATTTCCTTAAAGTTCTCCAGACTGCCCTGAATTTCTCAGTACTTCTCACGAAATTTCGCTTTAAAACACTAATTTTACCTGCATTTATCTGGACATTCCTGAAGTTTCCTAGCAATATGCGATAAGCAATTAGCTTGAAATATAAAGAGGAAGTCGAATAATAATAAGAAAAAGTAAATTCTACGCAACTTTTTGCAATTCTCTGCAAATTTCCTAAATTTAATGGGATTTTTCTGAAGCTACCAAATCGTCCTCGAAATACAGGAGACTTCACTTAGTATCATTAAAATTGATAATTTCAAAAAATCGTTACACAAAAACGAAGAAAAATACATTGTTGATTTTTTTATATGTTGCGTAGAAAGGCCTATGTTTTCAAAGAAACATATAAAAACGTGTTATGCCCATTGTCTACAAACCATGAAAACCATAAAAAATCAAATACAATCAAAGTTCTTCTATTCAAAACTACAATTTAAATAAAAAATTATATTTTTGTGAAAAGTTTTTTTTTTTTCTTTGGTTCGTTTTTTCCGTCGATCTTGTTTTCCGTGCTGAGCACCAATGCTACCGACGTGCCAGGAAGGCAGCTCCCACACCTGGACCCTACCTATCGACCCATCAACTCATGAACCGGGGACCAACGGCTTTACTTCCCATCCGAAGGAAGGCGTGATCAGAGATGTTATGCCTCAGAACATCCCGGTGGTGCCGACTGGAATTGAACCCAGGTCTGCTGGGGTGAGAGGTAATCACGCTTACCACTACACCACCGGCGCCGCTGAAAAGTATTCTTAATAACCTGTCATTTGATTTTTTGATCATCTAAATTGGCTCAGTGGTTCACAAGAAATGATCTAATATTTGTCGATAAGGAACAAAACTACCAATTGTATGAAACTCTGAGAACCACCATATCGTTTTGCTGCGGTGATATTTGGTAATGTGATTGCACTTATTTAAAGTAGCTCCGGTGTACCAAAATTGATAAAATTTTGAATGTCGATGTCATTTTTAATGCAGATTGCGAGTTTGGGTTTTCCTCAAAACCGTTAAAGAACCCAATTTATGGAACTGTCTTGAATTTCTCTACTAAAATTGGCTAACTTTTTTAACCAATATGTAAAGTTCTGTTAATTCCCATGATAATCATATACGATTCTTAAAATACTTTCACATTATCCTGATGTAAATATAACTTTCTATACGTTCTATAAATTCTCTCGGAATATTGCTAAAGATTTTGGAATCTTCCTGAATTTCTAGAAACTTCTGTAAGCTTTCTGCAATTTCCTTGAAATTAAATAAACTGCCTTTTGGTTCTCCCTGATGCTCACAATTATACAATATCTTCGTTCTGTTCTGATATAAGTGGACACTAGACTGATGCAAAATTTTAAATTTTCGCTCCATAGTTTTCAAACGGTTTCAAATCGGGTACTGATTAGCCTCCAAAAGTCTAAACTCATTTGATAAGAAACTGACTTGGCACAAACCATTTGAAGTTTATATGGAAATTACTATGGGAAAACCAAACTTTTTTTTTTTTTTTTTCATTGCTTTCTAGCCATTTTCCATATTGTGCTGTTAACATGTTCTATTGCTATTATAATGGGAATTTTTATCAGCTACAACTATGCAGAAATTTTTTTTTCAGCCAAACGTCAAATAAAATAGTTATTAATTGTTTAACTGTATTGTGGGCAACACTGTATTCTGAAGTATGACATAGGGGAAATGTATGTAATGTTGGCCTAAGTGTCCCTAATTTGGGCCCATACATAAATTCAGCAATCGACTAAATTTTCAATAGTGATCAAAAATATCCATTAGTACCGTCCCAATGACGCGTTCATCTAGATACAATTGATAAATAGCAGATTTTTAGCGATGGGCCCAATCTTAGATCCATAGGCCAACATTAGAGCCATTTCCCCTAGTAGCCATGATTTTTGTCCTCTATTCTACGTGAAATAAACACCAATGTTGCCTGCTGAACAGTTGATTGAGTATTATCATAAGACATCAGTGACTTGAATCGTTAATACTTAATTATTAATAATTAATACTTAATTTCTCTGAAGTTCTCAATGGAGTTCTCTGAAGGTCTGTATTCTTCCCTGAAATTCAAGGAACATTTTAAGGGTACTCATTTTTTTTCCCAGAAAAAGATGGAGCGGTCATGAGTTGATCTAATCTACGGGAACTTCATTAAAGTTCTCTGAAATTCACTAAGTACTTGGGACCTCTTCCACAGTTCTCCTCAAATTCGCTCAACATCTCTGAATTTATTTTGACTTACGTTAAGTTCTCTCAAAATTCTTGAAATTGGAAACTTACCATGTGTACACGTAGCTTATTTCTTGAGTTTCACAGAAATTCTTATCATTTTCTTTCATTCCTTAGATCTTCTGCAAAGTTCCTTCAATTTATGAGAAGTTAATGGGTATGCAACCTTGAAATAAATGATGAAGCTGCCAGGCGTTTAATATTCTGAGATCTTCGGCTTATTGAACTTAAGTAAATATAAAGCTTCTAAATTGAATGGATTTGATTATGAAGCATTATTTATCCATGAAAATACGCAAAACACGTTGTCACGTGGAAGGGGCCTTATTTTTATTTCAATTTCTAAAATTGTTTTCCTACAGCGCCAGTGCACATTCCAAAAACGAGTAGCTTATTCTTCCTTAGGAATGTAAAACATCCCCTAAACTTGAGTCAGCCACGTCACAAGGCACGTCGCACCGAGCCTTCAGACACACGCGGCTCTTTTAGTTATGTTCTCAATTCATCTTAAAATTTATCACCCTAAAACTATGTGTGAAAATTATTCCAATAAAAATTCTAATAAAGCTTCCAGCAGCTGCTCAGAGCGCACTGAACGAGTCCTGTGTGAGGGGGTTGAAAAAGTACAAGTAGAATAAAAATTTCTACACGTTTTGCAACCAGCCTCGTCTTTCGAATGGAAAGCAGGAAAAATTACGGCCCCAAGCCAAGACAAATGTAGCACGTGACTCCACCACAACGACGACGACTCCGAATCAAGGGGAACTCCGTGTCCAATTTCTTCCAGCAGCACTTGTGCTTAGTCTCAGCCTTAGGAACGTTCCTGTTGAATCAGAATGGAATTGTTCCTCCGGAGCGGTGCAAACATGTGTTTGTTTTGACGGGGTTCCTTGGCTTGTTCGGTGGGAGACAAATGGAGGAAAGCAACTTGGCGGAGACGGCGAAAAGACGAATGGAGTTTTCCCGGTATTCTTATCTTTTATTTGTGCATATCCTCCGGAAAAACCAGAGTCGTTCGGTTGGACGGTCCTCCAACCCAATATAGTGTGGTGTTTGCCACCGACCAACATTCGAGTGATAGTGGTGGTGGTGGCAAGCGCATACAAGCAAAAGGAAGGAAAAATCAAGAAATGATATAAATAAATAACAAGCATTCCTGTTGATTCCTTCCGGTTCCGGTTTGAACGAGCAAATAAAAACGCCGGAGCGCTGTTCGCGGGTGGATGATAACGACGACGGCGAAAGGGGTCTGCGGGAGGTCGCAAGAAAGCTTGCAGCCAGGATAAGCAAGTGAGGAATATTTTATTATTCCCGGTGAAATAAATGTGATTCTCATAGCCGGCAGTGCGGGATCGTCGTCTTCGCAGGATCAGCGAGAAACCTACCCTCGAGAGGTGCGACTTTGAAAGAGGCGAATTGTCAAACGACCAACCAGGAAATCTCACCATTCGACGGTGGCAGCACAGTCGATTTCATTTTTGCCACCTTCGTTGTTGTGTTGCTGCGTGTTGGTTTCTCGCTTGTGCTCCTTCTTCCCGGAAGCTGGAAACAAAGGACAAATTTTTCCTCGTTCTTGTCTTTCCGCTTAAAGTGCAAAAACAGTAGCATTCTTCTCTATTTTCTCCCTGTGCTGTGTTTATCACAACAAGAACAATGACAACGACAACGGCGAGGATGCTTTCCTCTTTTGTACCCCAATGACACGCTTTCGTTCCTTCCCACCACTCTTTCAGCACCACCTTCGTTTTCCTCGACGGCAGACGAGACAGTCAGTGGATCTAAATTTAAAGCCACATCGCGAAAGATATGGATGATGTAACACTCCTACACGAACGAAGAAGGGCCCCGGAAATTCCATCCACACTGAAAAAGGACAACGACGACGGCGGCGGTGGCGGCGTCTTAAATTGTTACTCGACGGACGGGATATCAACCGAGAGAAATGGAAGCTTTTTCCTTTCCCAAATGCTGCAAGTGGAACAATGGCGCTTGACGCTGGGAACGTATCTGTAGAAGACTATTTTTTGTCTCCTTACTAGGTTCAGTGGAATTTATTAGGAAAAAAAACCTTAAATTTCGTAGCACGCGCCCCTACTTGAGGATGCCGTCCTCCTTCGCTTTCAAGTGGGGCATTTTCGGCTCTCGTAGACGGTAAAATATCTTCCAAATAATTTTCGGTACCTACCTTGGCAGGGGAGTCTATATTAATGTTTTTCTTTAAAGAAGTTTATGGTGGAGAATTAGGTATCTACAAACAATCTCTGGAGAGAAGTTATCTTAGAAAGAGAATTTTATTAGAAAATAGAAAACCGATTAGTACAGAGAGATTTCTGGCAGACGTACTTTAATGGTCACTGACATGACGAAGCAAGTTGCTCCAACTTAACATGGGCTTATTGAAAGAAACATCGGTTTGCTTACTGCTTGGTAAAACATTGACATTCGTTTTAAAGCCAATTTGTCATAAATATAATTTAAAGTTTAAGTTTTTTTTTTTATTTATTTATTTATTGAGTTTAGTTACAACAACAAGTTTATTACAAAACAAAAAATAATTGATACGTAACACAAACTGAACTACATTTGCTACTCAACTAAAATGCTCAATACATCCTCTCTTAAATGTTGTTAAAAAATTTACATTAGTTAGACGATTGGGTAAAGAATTCCAGTGAATCACGCCTCGCACGAAAAATGAGTTCCCGTACTTTGACGTGCGATGTCTTGGCAAAATATATTTAATGGACCGATTGCTTTGTGAAGTTTGCAATTTTCTGTGTAGATAACCGGGTTGTTTTGTTCTCGACAGACTATGCAAAAATAAACAACAACGTAGCTTGCCAAAGTTAACCAAAGGGCATCCTATTAGATGATGTTGCAGGTGAGAAACTCTAGAATATCTACTTAATTTAAAAACATATCGAGCACATGAATTAAGAGCCACCTTAAGATTAAATAACGTACCAGCGGAATCATCGAGGAGAAAATCACATGCCAAAAAATAAGGAAGAAGGAGGCTTTTGAATAGTTTAATTTTAACATCAGTTCTAAGAAGTGATGATGTTATGTGAAGTGAACGTAAACAAGCATATTTATTTCCACATTGTGACAACACATATTTATCCCATCCAAAATTGGATTGAATACGGATACCAAAGCTGGTAGCATTATCGACGTATTCAATTGTTTCATTTTTTAAAAGAAATGAAGGTTTTAATATATTTTGAAAGGAACTATTTTTAACAATAATTTGTTTTCTTGGAGTTCAAGCTAAGCATATCCTTTACAGACCAATCTGGGATCATCTTAAGTCTTCATTAATTTTCTGAGAAATTTCAGCAACAGAATTACTTGCACAGTCAAAGTATAGCTGAGCATCATCGGCAAACAGATGAAATTTACAATTCTTTATTACTTCAGGGAGATCATTAATGTACAATGAGAATAAGATTGGCCCCATAATAGAACCCTGGGGAACCCCAGACGTTATGGAAATAAATTGAGAAAAAACTCCATCATTAAATATAGCCTGTTTTCGCATACTTAAATAAGAATTAATCAAGTTTGCCAAAATTTGATCTCAGTTTTTGACATAAAATTTTATGCGACACAGTATTAGTTAAGTTCAATTGTAAGGATCACGTCAGTGCGAGTCACTATTATGTGGAAGAAAATTTGATTGCTTATCATAAATTGTTTTACAGCTTCCGATTCAAACATATATCTGAATTGATGTCAAATGATCCGTTTTGCGAAATATGTAGAACTGAGTTATCTTGTGTTATAGTGCTTCGATATGTTGAGCTATAATAATTCTCAAACTCTCAACGTCTGATACTGAAAAATACAGAAATTCTCCCAAATGTTGATGAAAAATCGTTTTATTCTGAAAATATGTTGGATTTAGTCTTCGAAGATTTGTTAACATTGCAGGGTTGAGATTTAAACACAAATTGAACTATCAAATCAATAACCTCCCCGAAGTTTTCGCGAACCAATGCGACTGACAATACACACTGAACTAGTTCTACAAATTTTCAAGGATTTTAACTCGAATGGTAACAGTTTTGAGTCATTTGCAGTTGATGCAATTTTATGATGCCAAAATCTCGCTTAACTTTTCAAATAGAACAACCTACAATGGTCGATTCTCTCCATCAACTTACTCTTTCGTCAAGAACTCGGCTTCAAAAACGTTTCGTATCATGTTTATGGTTTTTTTGTTTTGGTAAATGTATTTATTTGTACAGGCTCATTTGCGTTGAGCTTATCATTTGCGTTATGCATAACTAATGTCTTAAATCTAGAGTTAAAGGAATTGAATCGAAAACTAGAGGTTGTCTCGAGGTTAGTGGAGATTTACAGTTTTATCGATGGGGAGATGGAGAAGGAGGTTTGAAATACTTCGTTTATCAACCGTGTGTGGAAAATATCGATGAAAAGTCAAGAGAAAGTCATTAAGAGAAGCGATCAATGTTGATTGGACTATTTGAAAAGTTGCTCGAAATTATGAGAGTGAAAGAGCTAGAACCGCACGCAAACCAAAAATGTATTACATTGAATGTCAGTTGAATTTCCTATCATCATCCGCAGCAATTACTCCCATAAAAATTAC
The DNA here is from genome assembly GCF_037179485.1 of Ochlerotatus camptorhynchus. Lineage (NCBI taxonomy): Eukaryota > Metazoa > Arthropoda > Insecta > Diptera > Culicidae > Ochlerotatus > Ochlerotatus camptorhynchus. The sequence goes on from NW_027040657.1 coordinate 1,653,117, forward strand.
ATGAGATTTTCGACATGATTGAAGTGCATCCTCTTGGATGTAATATTAAAAATTATTTTTTTCTTTTAGGATAACAATAATGTGGCACAGAATGTACGAAACTACACTTTGTAGTTAACGAAAAAATGAATGAGATTTTGACCAAGGTTTTTTTGAGGATCAAGTCTGTCAGTGACTGTGTAGAAAACAATTGTGTCGATATCGCGCGAAAGTCTGTCAATGACAATGACAAATCTCAGCACTGCGACGCACACACTTGCCACGATTCTCTCCAATTCCCATGCGAAATCGAGCATAAGTGGAAATGAGCGCTTCTTATTCGCTTTTAGTCGATCCATATTACAAAACATGGAGAAAGCAAAGGCATGATGATCACATCGTTCGTGGTTCTAGTCCAGGCGGCAACCATTTTTTTTTTAATTTTTTGACCTGATTATTTTCACTCACTAATACGCTTCATATTTTTCTTTCTCAGTGTTCACTCGGCTGTCGACAAAAGCAGGCCACTCTCGATGTTTGCTAAGCGATCGTCTGTTTTCTCGGCAGCAACCATTGTGTGTTCCTCCTCATTGTTCTTCATCGGCAGTTCTTTCAGTCGATGCGTCGTCGACCTTGGAAAACAACCGTTTCGTGATGAGTTTGTGAGTGCTGACCACGTTTTGCGTCCATTGCTTCAATGGAGGCGCTGTGCCCCCCAATGGCGTAACTGCTATGCAATTAAACCAGTGGAAGCGGCTACAGTTCTGATGGAGGAGGCTTTTTGGATAGCGGAAGATAAAGTGTTTATTGTGTTGTACCTTTTGACTATAGTTTTGAGATGTATTGTATAGTGATAAAGAATCCTCGACTCTGTATAGTTAATTCGTTTGAGATTTATCAAATAAATTAATAAACAACAACATTTTTCTTTCTCCATATTCTTCCATTGGACCGCACCACCACTAACATCCTGCGATGGTGAATCCCTCAGCAAATCTTACATCCCCTTCGGTGGGTGTGTCAAAGTTGGAAGATACAAGAAACTTTCCGAAGAGTCTTTAGAATCCCTTTTAGTTTTATCATGGTTTTGTAGAGGTTTTAAAGGCTTGGAATGGACTTTTTTTTCCCTTGATTTGTTTTCCGTCGATTTTGTTTTCCGTGCTGAGCACCAATGCTACCGACGCCACGAAGACAGCTCCCACACCTGGACCCTACCTATCGACCCATCAACTCATGAACCGAGGACCAACGGCTTTACTTCCCATCCGAAGGAAGGCGTGATCAGAGATGTTATGCCTCAGAACATCCCGGCGGCGCCGACTGGGATTGAACCCAGGCCTGCTGGGGTGAGAGGTAATCACGCTTACCACTACACCACCAGCGCCACTGTGGAATGGACTTGAAGACCATAATAAAACCGAAAATGTTGCTTGGGATGTCAGAGGGAATTTCCGGGAGAAATAGGATTTCCGCTTCTAGAGTAAGCCAATAAGACGTCTGAGTGAAGTCAGATAATACGGTTGGAACGGAAAGTTTGAAGAAACTTTCGCTGAACGACGGAAGAAGTTTTCTAAGAAATTTAGAGGAAAATTTTTCCAGGGCAATTTGGAAAAAAAAAACTTCTGGGAGAAGTTGCAAGAAACTTCCGTGTAAAATCGGTAGAAACTTCCGAGAGAAATCATAAGAATTCATCCGAAGAAGCCTGTCAAAATCTTCAAGAAAGAAACTTCCAGAAGATGCCGGAAAAATCTTCCGGGGAAACCAGGGTGAATCAGGAGAACCATATCGGGGGGGGGGGGGGGGGGCGGTTGGAACTGTGCAATTCTTCCTGGTGAAAATAAATACGTTTTATGCTTCATAAGTTGACCGGCAGAAGTTCTAGTTATGTAACGGTCATGAGTTACGATCGTCTTAGCAAATACAAGAACCGAAATTCAATCCAAACTGCAATTAACCACAACAGGACAATGCTACACCCAGTTCACAAATAGCTTAACTTCAAGCAGAGGAAGGTTTCTCATTTTCGCTCACTCAACCTACATTAGCCGAAGGTCGAGCTATTTGATTTCCTATATGCAAATGATCCTATTTTACGATATTCAGATAAATAAAAATTAAATCTAGACAATAGGTGTTAACCACAAATCGGATTTTTTTATCTATAGCTTTGAACTGTCCTTGCATCGAATGATCTTACTTTTGGTGGAAACAAACCTCGTGCCATTTGAAATTTTATATTCGATTTAATGTGAGTAATTCTAATATTAAAACAGTGACAGTATTTTATTGAATTTCTCAACATAGCTTTTGCGGTTCGGGCAGTTAGTGATTAAGTTGTTAAGCGCAAATTTGTGAGTTTGCGCAAACTAAACCAGGTAAGAGATAGGCTAAAGTTTAAACGTGAAGTAAGTTAATTGTGTGAGCACTTTGAATATGTGAAACCCATTAGTTGGGACCCAAAGATTCAGTTGAGCGCATTTTTGGTCGGCTAGCAAGCAGCAAAGTGTCCACCAATCTATTCCGGGGACATCTCTACCCGGTGCGAGTGGCTTCTTTTTCCGTGAGCCACACTGTACCGCCACCTGACGAAACCGCTGAACGCCCGTCGTAGATGCTGGTCGCGAAAAACCCCACTTACTGCACACACTTAAAATAGAAACAAATTTTGAAATTGAAACAGACTTGTTAGTTGGTGCTTAAACTGATGATGCTTACAATTTGGTCCCGTTCAATAAAAGTCCTTTCAGGTTGAAATGAACCATTAACGCGCATAGAAACTGCTAGCATTTTCTCAATACAACAACCACTGTTCACCATTCGAGCTAAGAAATCTTTCAAGTAGATAAGCGTTACCATTTAGTCTAGATCCTAACTAATATAGGGTAGAGAACTACTTCAGCCTAATCACCCATTTTGGGCCTATCGAACAGAAAACTTCAAATAAATCCATGATTTCAGAGCTATAACATGTCAATTCTGCGTTTGGTACGATACTTCAGTTAATAAGCTACCGAACGAAGTCAATGAGAACGCGTGATATGAAGGTTTGCACCCATTATTCTCAAAAACAAAAGAAGCGCTCCGACTGAATCATGTTTTATCTTCATGCGATAGGCCGAAGTGAATTCATTGGCGTTTCAATAGCGTTTCAATGCGTTAGGCCGAGTTTAGAATCCGTAGGCCGAGTTTGGCGTCAAGAAGCAGTGTTAGACTTTTGACAATATTTCAGCGATTGGTTTCTCTTTATCAAATCTTATGGTACACAGTTCGAAAAAGTAGTGTAAATTTCTGCTCAATATGTCACATATTATATACGTTTACATTATATATCATGTAAAGTTCTGACACATTTCTTGCAATTTAGCAAATATTGTATACAAAAGCTCATCTTTGTAAACAACATTGTTTGCAAGTTGCTCAGTTGCGTGAAATGAAATACAAGTCTACGTGAATGAATGTTTACATCACACTTAAAATTCAGAATTTTTATCTGTGTACGTACGGAAAGGTAAATAAATTTGAAAGCCATCAGTAATAATAACATTCCGCTTGGTGCTAAACTGCGCTAGATTTAGAAATACTAAGTGTGGGTTGTGCTTAATAGGCCGGTAATGGGATATTTAACCCTAATTCAATTCTTGTCGGTTTTGGGACCTGGTAAGTGTTCGTCGAGTGAGAATCACACGCGCCCTGAGGAGAATAGTCTCTGGCTGGACTCATCTGTGTCTGTGACATCTTTTACAAGAGTGGCGCTTAAGTCACATGCATTATTAACATATCCTTATATTCGCTTATTTGACCTAAGGGTCGATTTGAAACTTAATTAGTTGGTTTTGGAACATTTTCTTAGCCGGCTTCGCCAGCTTGGAGCGCAAAAGGGTACAGTTATAATAAACTAGAGTCAAATATTATATCTGGCTACTGGATGAACATATTTCTCAATTCCCTGAAATTCCCGGTAAAAGCCATCAGCTGTTTCCTGATATCTGAGTAGCCATAAATGGTCGGGAAATGAAAACAGCACTTAGGAACCAACTTGCCCTTTACCATTAGCGTGGAATTATTATCGAAATTCTCTTGAAATTCATGTCAGGATCAAAGAACTCGTCTAACAAGTACCTTTCTGGATGGTCTTGGAATTATGGTCAGAAATCCCTCGGAATTGTCGTTATAATTCTCCTCCTGGAACACCTTTCCTTTGGTTTGTTTTTTCCGTCGATCTTGTTTTCCGTGCTGAGCACCAATGCTACCGACGTGCCAGGAAGGCAGCTCCCACACCTGGACCCTACCTATCGACCCATCAACTCATGAACCGGGGACCAACGGCTTTACTTCCCATCCGAAGGAAGGCGTGATCAGAGATGTTATGCCTCAAGAACATCCCGACGGCGCCGACTGGGATTGAACCCAGGCCTGCTGGGGTGAGAGGTAATCACGCTTGCCAATCCTCCTGGAACACGACAATTTGGATTAGATTGCAAGCTGCTGGGCCTTTTTTTTACAGCCGCAATGAAATTCTCCTCATTATCATGTAATTTACTTATAATCAGAGCCATAATCAGGATTTTTATTTAGATGGTGAACTCTTTAATTTTAAGGCTGCCCACATCACTACACACTTAGAAAAAAAATCATGTAAATTTAGGTGCTCTGAGAGTGACATATACGAGCGTCAATTTTGACATAAATTTGAGTCATAACATACCCGAAATAAAGCTCAATCAAACGTACTTTTCTTCGAGCAACGAACTTTTCAGTTTCGGAGCACTTTATATTACATGACATGTGTGTCTATTTATTCATTTCGTCAAGCCAGTGTATGTTTACTTACATTAATTCAATTCTGTTTTAGCTTACTTTTTATTTGCTGCTTGGACATAGTGATGTCAATAGTTCCGCAATGCAAATTATACAGACGCAGCATTCCATTGATTGGGCTATTTTTTGCATAGTTTGTTTTGTACGATTCAGAAAATAAATTTCGTGTTCTAAGATGTCGAAAAGGTGTGTGAAAGCTTAATTGTGCGAGAATTTCTGCCGAATCTATGCGCATTGAAATAATGTCGTTGATGAAGAAAAGCATTGCAAATTAGCGGTGCTCCTTAAGTGTTTGTATATACGATGAGCATGCAGCGCACATCATAAGATGATAATGGAAATGCAATCCAATTCAATTTACGTAAAGCATATAAAAGGAATTGCTTTCGAACAGATTCTATGCGTTCTTCATGTATGGAAAAGTAAAATTCCATACTAGGAGGGAGTATTCCAGAATTGGTCTTACATATGTGGTATATAATAGCTTAATAGTGTATGGGTCTTCGAAATTATGACTGAACCTTTTAATGAAGCCTAGCATTCTGTTTGCGTTACTAATGATAGTATTATAATGTTCTATAAAAGTTAGTTTGGAGTCTAGGATTACACCTAGATCTCTTACATTTTTGCTTTTTTCTACTATTTGGTTGCCTAATGATATGTCAATATGTCTCATCTTTTATATCAATGATGGATTCCGTCATGTGTAAAATTAGTTATTTATAAGTGTGTATCCTTATTGATGGGTAACTCCCTTATAGATAACGTAAAAGAGAAAAAGATTCACAACAAATTCTCACTATTATCTATTTTTCCTGACATTAAGTAGGAGCTACTCAGCCCAGGGATGCCACTATTGTGAAAAAAAAAAAAACTTCAACGTGATCGACGAGAAAAAAAAATTGCGGATGAACGAAGCTGTTCAGAAAGAAGAACGATTCCTAAAAGATAAGAAACTCATTTGGTTTTCTTAAAAGTAATGAAAACCTTGTAGAATTTCAAGGAACTCTAAAAACTTCGTTTGCATTTATTGAACTGAGTAGAAGCTCTGGAAAATTCTAGGTGTGTAGCTAATTTTATAGAAGTTCTTTGAGCTTTGTCAAACCTAAGTAAAGTTTGAAGAAGCTTAATGAACTTCATAACACTTCAGATAATTTAGTAGAACTTCCCAAAATGTTTGTAGAAGTTCAGAAAACTTCGTTTGACTTCATTAAACATTGTTGAAATAAGTGAACTTTCTAGATGATTAGGGGACATAATGGAAATTCAGGAAATTTATTATAAATTTGCAATATTTTGTAAAGCTTTAGACAATTTTTATGAAGTTCAGGGAATTTTGTAACATTTCTGGAACTAGGAAACTTTGTTGAAGTTATAACAGTTCTTCATATAGATTCAGGCACTTAATTAAAGTTCAATGCCTTCATGGAGTTAATTTAGATCATTAAATTCCGTTCAAATTCAGTTAAGGTTATTCCCTGAAGTGTCCAAAAGTGGCCGTCATGATGTCTGATAATCCCTTTTACTTTATGATTACAAGAGCATACATTTCGGACACTGTTGTTACATCGCTCATAAAATGTGGAACTCCCTATTTGCTGCATTCCGGGAGTTCCAGTTTAATTGTTGTTTGTTTTGTGGCAGATCAATCAGAGATTAGGGAACCTCAGGAAACTGCGCAGAAAATCAACAAAATTGTTTAAAATTCAGGCAACTTTGTAAAAGTACAGTCAACTTCATAGGAATACTGAGTACTTTATTGATTCCAAGCGAATTACGTTGGAATTCGAGGAACTATGGAAAGCTTCATAGAAGTACTGGGATTGTTTGTACGGGCCAGATTTGATTTTTTCCTTTGGTTTGTTTTTTCCGTCGATCTTGTTTTCTGTGCTGAGCACCAATGCTACCGACGTGCCAGGAAGGCAGCTCCCACACCTGGATCCTACCTATCGACCCATCAACTCATGAACCGGGGACCAACGGCTTTACTTCCCATCCGAAGGAAGGCGTGATCAGAGATGTTATGCCTCAGAACATCCCGGTGGCGCCGACTGGGATTGATTTGAGGCAAACAACATTTTTTTCTGGTTTGTTGTCTAATGTTGCCTCACGGCAGGTTCTCACAGCGACGTGTCTTCCAAAACGTGATTTATCTATGAATCCGTCGGAACTGACGTGAACTGTTCTCAATTAACACAACATTGACAACAGGCGTAAAATTCCAGCTGGGCCCTAATAGAGAAACCTTTGTGCATTCTCGTACATTTCGGAACAATTCCGAAAGCATGTTCCCATTCACATTGAAACCATTTGCATTGATTCCGTCTGAATGCCGCAGTATCAGATTGCATACACGCAACATCCACCCAGGCAACTGCATTTCACGAACGTGTCGTCTAGCACGTGCCTTCAGGAACAATGATTTTGATCTTTCACCCCCCCACCCAAAGACATTCCATTCATTCTCTGCTATCTAAAACGGAAGGAACTCAACAACAAAACACCTTGCAGCAATACGGAACAAATCCTCCGCTTCTATTGATTTCGAATCCTGTCTTTCTGCCCACCATCGGGATTGTTGCTTCCCTTTATGATTCAAGAAGACAGCACAGCCAGCGCAGTGCAGTGTGTCGGAGCATTCAGAGCATCACGCACGCACGATTTTTCCTTCTGTTTTCGAATGCCCGAACGGAACCAAACTCCCATCGAGTGTCCCAGAATCCTGACAAAACACACCCCCCCCCCCTCCCCAAGAGGGCACCAAACCAACTTCCGGAAGCGACAAGACAAGATTCGATATTAATTGAAAACGTGCCTGCTGCAATGTCTGTGTGCTTCCTGTCCGGAGCTGCCGAGTGCGCTACAATGTGTATGGAGGAGGTAGGTACGAACGACGAACATGCTCAAATCAAAAGCAACGGGATGCCATACAGAGGGATCAATACAGTTCTGTGCGGAGGAAGCTGACTGGGGGGAGGAGGTGTTTACTGCTTTATTTCGCATTGCAAGCCAGCGTAGCAATTTAACCCTAACTTTTTCTCAACCAACTTCCAAACTGCTGTTTGATATGCAACTTATGTTCGAATGATTATTATATTTGTATTATTTTAAGCATTTTATTCTAGTTTCCTTACTTTGTGTGTGTGTGACTGCGTGCAGAAGTAGGAGGGCACCTAGGTGCAGAAGGAATGCCCGTCGCGTACGATTTGAAACTCGTTTCGAAAATCGGCGATAAGTAGAAAGAAAAACACCCACAGGCTGTGTGGCTGGCTTGGGAACGCCGGGGCGATGTGCTTTAATATTCAGGGATCGTTTCATTTTCGGGTTTGATGTTTTTCCTCTGCTTGCTTACTTGACTGGAGAACAAAGCCAGATTGGAAAGGGTTGTTGCGTTGTTTCTTCGAATCGGAGGTCGGTTTGGGAGTGGGGGAGGGGGTGATGGCAGAGGTGGTGTTTTAGCACAAGGAGTGCTTACACTGACTTTGTAAGTGATTTTTTTTTTAAACTCGATGCTCTCTGTTTGGCAACGGATGGGTGCGAATGAATATTTAAATGCAATATTTAAGGATTGCTTGATTCAGTGTCGAGGGGTGACGTGTTTGTTATTAGAAGGATGATTATTTTTGAATGTCAAACTAAATGAGGAGATTATTTTGAAAATTCAGTACTTGATGCGAAATTGAGATCAAATGTCAAATTTTTGTTTTAATGCAAATTAGTCAAGTATGCGATTTTTGTATTTAAATACGGGAAAAATTAGAGTATCTAGCTATTTGCGTTTCCATTTTTTCGATGGTACAGATGATCAACGTTGGAAGAAACTATGTCGATGGATGATGAGTAGAGTGATGCAAAATTTGAAATTTTTGCTCCACAATACTTAAACGATTCCAAATCGGATCCTGACTAACCTCTCAAAATTTGAACCCATTTGGTTGATTTTTCCAATTGGATCTCTTAATATAACTTCTCTTCTTTGAATATAAATGTAATTTGTAAGTTAATGTGTCACATGAGAGTTTTTTGAATTAACATAAAGTTTGGAGCTACTTTTCCGTGTACATATGTTAATATGTTATCAGTGCATCATCTGAATAGCAAAACTGAACATCACATCATAAACGGTACATGATGTTTGTTCAAATCAACAGGAAACCGATTTTAACTAGGTAGATTTTTTATCAAGTGATTTCATGTGATAAAAAATTTGGAAAGTTGAGTCTGACTAATGTAATGGAGAAGTAAGGTAAACTATTGGAAAAGGGTACCCAGTAGCTACGAATTTTTAAGGTAATTATTTGGTACTCTATGAAAAAATGCTCAAGAATGGTTAAAATCGTTTCATTTCACATTTACTACCCACTCACACGCATACAACATCAAAAACGAGCAGTAGCTTGAGCAGCTGCACTGATTTCGTTCGTACTCTTTCGATGTGGAACTACGTCTGTGATTTTAATATGGGGGTACACTTTGTGAAAACCGAAAATGGAACATGTAACGAAATTATGAAAGATTTTGAATCTTAATAACTCAGCTGCCCCTGGACCAATTTCAATAATTTTATCACAGAACTATCAGAAATATTGTAACGCTGCTACCATGTGTTGATTTTCAACAAAAAAAAACTATTGAAAAAGATGAAGAGAATTGACTTTCACTCCTCAGCTTCTAAGCCCCGTTAATTCAGTCGTTGTCATAGCATTGAAAACTAGCATTGCATCGCTTTTGGTTCTTGGGTTACACTTGCTGGTTGCTGTTCGACATTTTCGAAGGACCACCAAAAAACATAAAATTAACTATTTACTGGGAAGCCTAAGAGTCCAATTATTCGATTAACGATTAATCGTAAAGATTTTTCCAGCCATTCGATTAAATATTTATCGAATTTTCAATTTTTCGAGCGTGTAACCGACATCCCTTCTTATTTCTACTCGCTCGATTTAGCGCAGCAGAGAAAATAAATAAATGTTAATCGTCTTTCTGCTACAGGCTAAGATTTGCCAACTTGTTGAGAGAAGGAGTTTAACGGGAGAAACTAAAAAAGGGAGGACCTTTAGCTGGATGGACACTGATATTCTGCAGCCTTCCAACCTGTCGCAGACACCAGTTCAACACCTGTCCAGCAGCAGACGGGCCGAAATTCTTGCGAGTGCCCATTGAACCAAAGAATATGGGATTGTACGGTCCGATTTGCTGATCCAGCTGTCTACACGTCATGGTCTTCTTCCAAAGGGTTAAGTCTTTACTACCATCGGCCCTTTCAGGGCCACCAAGATTTCCCAAGAGAGTTAAATTTCTGAACATGTCCCAACTAAAATTCATATCAAAAGGTTCTTTCCAGGGCAATCATAGTCATACTAAAGAGTATAAACAGGGGTTCTCTCGCTCAAATTCCTATTCCTTAACAAAACACAAGCTTCTGCTGCAGTAAACAAATAACATGTATTATATAAGACCACGTAGCCCTACGTCAACATTGCCTACCACCTCATAGGGCTGTTCCTTGTAGTTTTTGCTTCTATTTTCTTCGTTGAACGCAGAATTGAGCAAATCAGACAGCTGAGCGTACCATGACCAATATGAAGAGCAGTAGTGTGAGGGTACACGACGTTAGGCATACGGACGTTAGGCATACGGACGTTAGGCATAATGTACGATAGGCATAATGGACGTTGGGCATAAAGGACGTTAGGCATAATGGATGTTTGGCATAATCTACCCGATGAATTCCATAACGATGATAATTGGGACCTTCTATTGATTGCTGATTCGGTGGCATTAATGCAAGAGCCTTAATTTTTGGGACTCATGAAAACTTGTGACGTCTTGGACAGCCAAAGTATTGGGTTGCAGATGGTACGTTTGCCACTGTACCTTGTTTCTTTCGGCAACTCGCCACTGTTTATGGAAGTATCGTTCCCTTACACCAGCAGACGGTTCCACTAGTTTTCATTCTGATGACAACAAAAACAGAATCGTTGTATCGAAAAGTATGGGAGGAAATCCTGTTATCGAATGAAAAACCACAGAATTCAATATTCTTCATTTCATGAGCTGTTCTTGGGCATCATATTTTTTTCAACCTTAGCTGTTTTTTTTTTTTGTTATTGAATGAAAAATCACAGAATTCACAATTCTTTATTTCATGAGCTGTTCTTTGAGGAAAACCTTTTGTTCTTTGACAATTGCAATATGTGTGTAAGAATATATTAGAACAAATGTGTGATTTTTTTTAATTTCTAGATGAGATTGATTTCTTGAAAAGTGCTGAGTATTCATTGCCAGATTACTTAACCACTATCGCTACTAATCTTGGATCTAAGTAAATATGTAGCTACGTTTATGCCTAACATCCATTATTCCTAACGTCAGTATGCCTAACGTCCGTATTCCTAACGTACTTATGCCTAATGGGGTACACTCGTAGTGCGAATGATTTCTCACCTTTTATTTTTTGCATGCTGAACTTTTTACGATTGCATTCGGCTGAGTAAGCTGGGTGAGAATTTTGCAGAAAGAATCATTTTTTATTTTCTAACTTTAAACATTAATTGACACATTTAAATTGCTATTAACATGGAGAAAAGTATGACATTGTAACGCATAAACGAAAACCGTCACGCAAATACTGTGAAAGTGCTGTTGTCAATTCAACTGATTTAAATCACTGAGCCAAAAAATATCTCCCTCACCTACTTAAATCGTTTGCGTTCGGTTTCAATCGGGTTCTCCCACGGTAGAGTTAATTGTTCGGCAGCCATTCAGTTTATCCTTCGTTCCTTCTACTGCTGTCAGTTCCAAGTCAAGCTGCAGAGTCACTTGGTTAAAAGAATTTAAACTCGTTCAGCAATCTGTTTGTAGGCGAGGATGGCTATTTTGATTCAGTGGTGGTCGCGCGAGGGAATACTTATTTCCATGCTTGCAAAGGCTACAAGGAGATTGAGGTGGGGGTTTCACTAAAATCATCGAAAAACTACTGTGTCATTTAATAATGGCGCCTCATTATTGAGGAAGAACGAAAACGTTAGACACGACATTTGGGTGAAATTATCTGAAGAGTTGGGTCTGAATATGTAGACAGATTTTTGAGCTATTATTGATAGATGTAGAGTGAAAAATTCAATGAACGCTTCTGTTCATCAATCAGTACGGACAAATATACTACGATGGCATTGAAAACAAATGCTTCATATGTAATAAGGGTTTTCACAAAAATATTGCTGTTTCAAGTGTTGAAGACAACAACATTCAGAGTAGGGTAGGCAATACCGGAGGCTTATTTCTAAAATCGGTTTTCCGGTATCTTAAAATCTAATACCGGTAAAACCGGTAAATCCGGTATTAGATAGAACTACAAATGGTAAATCATTCAGTTATAAATGGGTCATTCCAGCTCAAGTGGGTACACCTCCTATGGTCGATGTCACCGATTTGAGCCGAACTTGACCAAAACGCTTATTTTGGCATTCTGAAAAAAAATGCCATTTTTGATTTTGCTCTGAAGTGCCTAGATCCCTCTCGGCTACAACCCTGGATTTTCATTTCATTTTTCAGAAGAAATTACTCCACAACCAAATAAGCTATTCGTGATCTTGGAACGTCAATTTAAAGGTTTTTTATTGTAGATGTACCCACATTTAGTTTTTATTATAGTGACTACAGTAAACAGGCTGATTACCGACAGGTATCAAAATGGTCAATAAAATGGCTTATTTTCACCATGGATTTTTAATTTCTAAATATTTTGGGTTAAAATTTTCACCACCCTTTGAAAAACTCTTCTACAAGATATGTTTCCAAGGGCAAATGATTTGGAAAAATAGTTTTTGACATATGACCAGATGAGTGAGTGATAGTTTTGAGCTTTTCTGGAGGAAAATCGATGCTTTTTTTTTTTTTGACGAAGGACTACGTCTGTGATTTCTATATGGGGGTACACTTTTTGAAAACCGAAAATGAAACATGTAACAAAATTATGAAAGATTTTGAACGTTAATAACTCAGCTGTCCCTTGACCAATTCCAATCGTTTTATCATCAATCGATCAGAAATTTGTCTATGCATCTACTAAAGGTGAGACTTTATCATTTTTCAAAATGTCACTATTGAAAATAGCACGAATATGCAACTGTTGCTATAGTTATTAACACTATCACCGATTGCCTGCAAAAAGCGATTTCCTTAACACAGATTTCAAAGTTGAATTCCATCCGGTCTCACCAAACGGTGTTTATTCAATCACCGCGTGGGGAGTGGTGATGTTCTCCAATACACAACGAAAGGCTGCCTGCAAGCAGTGAGCTGCAGCCCACATCAGGATCCATAGAATGAGGAAGAAGCCGCACCGCTATTGATCGGAATCAGTAGCTCTTCGTGAGTCGCTGTGGGCCATTTATGTCAAGCGCGTTATAAAAAAGAGTATAAACAGAGAGAACCCCGCTCAAATTCCCATTCCTACACAAAACACAAGCTCCTACTGCAGTTAACAAATAATTTTTTTATATAAGACCACGTAGTCCCACGTTACCATTGCGTACAACCCCTTAGGCTTGTCTCTTGTAGTTTTTTTTTAATGAATTACTTCACACCGATGTTATATTTCACATGTTCTGGCAGGATTCTCATTATGTTAAATCATAACAAACTCATTTATTTACTTCTGTCCATAATTTATTTTGTGGTCCTAAAAGTGAAAAATACGTTCCTATGGGATATAGCCAAAATGTTCTGCTTTAAAAGTACGATGAAATCATATAGATTAGCAGGTACATATATAAAATTTCAGTTTTGGATAAAATCAAAAAAGGTGTTTGTTCAGAATGCTAAAATAAGCCTTTTGACCAAGTATGTCACAGATCAGTGACATCGACCACAACTTTTTTTTAATTCTGTACCCTCTTGAGCTCGAGTGCCCCAAATGCGATTTTCAAAGCTAGGCTTGTTTGTTAAAGTAAAATTGAAGAACGCAAAGAGCGTTTATCGTAATATCTTACAAACCAGAACGGATCTTACCGACGAAGTTTTCCGAAACCGAAAATGCTCTTCCGGAGTCCACTGATGTGGAACGTACAGTACAAAGGGTATCGTAAATCATCTTCATAATTTGCCTTATAAACCCTCTGCATTTTATAAAACTGATTGTTGACGTTGACGCTGAGCTAGTTCTGGAAGCTGTAAACTTTGACTGCTGCAACAATCTTTCAAATTTTTCCTTCACGGTCAAACCGTCGTTCTCTACATCAGCTGTACCATCCAGTCGATTCAGTTTCTCTCTTCGCTCGGCTGTCTTTCAAATCAATCAAAGGACGTAGAATTTCAAACGAATGCTTTATCAAAGTAGTCCGCGATGTCTTGAAGAATACTTCAAAAAAACAAATGAAAAATGCTTGAAAATCCAACAAAATACCGAAAGTACCGGTTTTACTCGTACAAAACCGATATATCAGTATTGAAAAATAGCACCCTAATCCAGAGATGGAAATGGTAAAATATGGTGTGGTGTTTGGAGATGGATAGGTTCAAACTTTTTTTTTCCTTGGTTTGTTTTCCGTCGATCTTGTTTTCCGTGCTGAGTACCAATGCTACCGACGCCAGGAAGGCAGCTCCCACACCTGGATCCTACCTATCGACCCATCAACTCATGAACCGGGGACCAACGGCTTTACTTCCCCCGTGATCAGAGATGTTATGCCTCAGAACATCCCGGCGGCGCCGACTGGGATTGAACCCAGGCCTGCTGGGGTGAGATGCAATCACGCTTACCACTACACCACCGCCGCCGCTAGTTTCAAACTTTGACAACCTTAACAACTTTGACGAAGGATTGAGGATTGAGGATTGAGAAGATGCCATTTAGATACCTTAGGAAGAGATGATGAAATTAGAGCATTTCCTATGTAACCAACAAGCCCACTAATTTCCCTTTTGCAATTGAAGGTTGATGTACGACTAATATGACATTTGGAAGCCCTTTTTTTTTTTAAATGCGTTTATTTTTCCAGGCTCATTTGCCGTAGCTTTGCGGAGATTTGGAAGCCCTATATCAACCTTATATTGCAAAAAGGGCGATTGGCGGTCAATTAGCGGACTTGTTGGTTAGTTGGGTTGACAGACCCGGTGTGCTGAGAGCAATACTACTTCTTCTTCTTCTTCTTCTTCTTCGCATTTCAAGCTTATTGCATATCGCATATTAGCTTATTGCGTGCTCTCAACTTAGTGTTCTAGATGCATTCCACAGTTATTAATTGAGAGCTTTCGATGCCTGTACCATTTTTGCATTGGTATAATTGTGTGGCAAGTCCAATCATACTCCTATGCCCAGGGAAGTCGAGAAATTTTCCAACCCGAAAAATTCCTAGACCGAACCGGGAATCGAACCCAGCCGCCTCCAGCATGGTCTTGCTTTGTAGCTGCGCTTTTACCGACTGAGCTAAGGGAGGCAATACTAGTGTGGTAACAAAAGTCGAAATCCAAAGGCAATTGATACCTGGGTACAATCTTTACTATTGACGTCTAAAGTCGATATGGATTTGCATTGCATAAATGGTAAAATATCAAAAAAATAATACCAAAAAGTAGCATGCTTAATACAATTTGTTGAACAAATCTAAATTTTTGTGCTAAAAATAAATAACTAAACTTCAGTACAATGTTATTGATTTGATACAGTAATTACTTCATTTGAAATGATATTTCAGGAACAAATTTCAGATATTACATCTTGATATTTTACCTCTTATATCGTGCTAATACATTTATTTTTTGATATAATGATCATAATTGTATATGGCTGAGATATTTTCATCTACCCGGACACCTTCTTCGACCAGAGGCTGCATAGACTGAAAGCTTAACACTAGGCTTTGGACAACACACAACACCCTGCAGACAAGTATGAAATTTTCCTTACTACACACACAAGATATGCATGAACTTTAAAACTGTGACGCTACTATGTGCAACGACTACGAAGCGTTCATTTTTTCAGTGAAATCATCTAAATTATATGAGTGTAAATGAAAACGACATTAATTGATAACTAGTAACGATGGGGCCTCCCTTAGCTCAGTCGGTAAAGGCGCAGCTACAAAGCAAGACCATGCTGGAGGTGGCTGGGTTCGATTCCCGGTTCGGTCTAGGAATTTTTCGGGTTGGAAAATTTCTCGACTTCCCTGGGCATAGAAGTATGATTGGACTTGCCACACAATTATACCAATGCAAAAATGGTACAGGCATCGAAAGCTCTCAATTAATAACTGTGGAAGTGCATCTAGAACACTAAGTTGAGAGCACGCAATAAGCTAATATGCGATAAGCAATAAGCTTGAAATGCGAAGAAGAAGAAGAAGAAGGTAAGTTAAATTCCCGGTCTGATTTAGGAACTTCTCGGGTTGAAAAATGTGTCAACTCTCCTGGGCTTGTACTAATTGTATCAGTTAAGAAGCTGTCAATTAATAAATCAGGAAGAGCTCAAAGTTCACTAAGTTGAGAACCGGTGTAGAGTTCGATTGAGGACGTTTTCAAAGTCAAATAAGAAGATAAATAATTACTTTAAATTGTAGAGTGTTGCCCCCATTTTACCCTCACTTTTTTTTATTTGTCAACCCCTTTGTTTCCTCGGACCTACATCAACACTATGTTATAGAAATCAGAGTCTTCAAAAACGCTCAGAACGAAGATGATTTGTGGAAGCTCAAAATTCTTTAGGGCTGTTCATAAGCTACACACACCGTCTTTGACAGGATATTGACCTTCCGCGCCCCACGTGGGCAATAGTCCATACAAATGTTTTGAAATCTGTTTAGACCGTAGACACTTGCCCGGAAGTGTCTACATAGTTCATAAACCATCTCTTCCTTTGGTTTGTTTTTTCCGTCGATCTTGTTTTCCGTGCTGAGCACCAATGCTACCGACGTGCCAGGAAGGCAGCTCCTACACCTGGACCCTACCTATCGACCCATCAACTCATGAACCGGGGACCAACGGCTTTACTTCCCATCCGAAGGAAGGCGTGATCAGAGATGTTATGCCTCAGAACATCCCGGCGGCGCCGACTGGGATTGAACCCAGGCCTGCTGGGGTGAGAGGTAATCACGCTTACCACTACACCACCGGTGCCGTTGTAAACCATCTCTTAAAAAATTGAGTTTCTTCATCATTATCATTTATGCTCGTTTACGAGCATAGAACGGCTCTCAAATTGATGATCTTTGAAGCACTTCCAAAGTTATTATTTGGAGGACTTCTTTGGAAATTAATGCATGAACTTCCCTTTTAAGTTGCAAACACAATGATATAATATATCCTGGGAATCGAACCTGCAACCTCCGGCTTGGTATTACCATGTCCTGACTGCTATCTAAGGCTCCTCCTTGTGATTTTTAAAAACATCAAGAATAATAAATCAACTATATTTTTTGTTTGTTTTCAAAATAATATGTTTGTTGCATGTGCTGCAAGACCTTCTTTACTATGTGTAAGAACAGTAAGAATCACCAAGTATTAAAGTTTGAGTACATTTAATCGCCTGGTCTTCACGGAAAGTGTCGATACGGCATGGATTAAAATACATCATACTAAAGTCTGTGTTTGTTGACTACCGACACTATGTTAGACAATTCTGAACAAAACTAACTGCCACTGAAAGGTCTCTCTGAACTGAACAACTTTGCCAAAGATGGAGACTTTAACATGGTAAATATCAAGAGATATCATATTATCTTTATTATTATCTAAAAGTATCTTTGCTCACCAGCGCCACTATGTAATGTAACTCTGAGTTCGTATGCATCTGAGATGTCTCATTCAACTAAATAAATAATTGGGTATAAGCCTGGCGTACTGATTAGCATGTAGAACTCTCACGAGTTCAAATGTCATCCCCGATCATGCCACAAATTACCTAAACTGTGTTAAAGTGACTAAGTGTACCAAACTCAAATAGTGTCCGTCAACATAGTCTGCTGAACTGATCAACTTTTCCGAGCACGTCTACTTTTTATATGCTTGGGTCACTTACTCAGCACGACTATCGTATGAGTTTATTGAACAACTTTGCTGAAGACACAAAAGTTCAATCTGGTTGGGATCAACATTCATAGGAACTTTGCTTTTCGGGTACTGTATTTAGCTCACAGGTTAAAAACATCTAATCGAACCGTATGACATTGGTAAATGCCACATGAGTTATCTGATGTAAACATTCTTAGCTTCCTAATAGATATATCAATATCAAACACAATCTAAAACTGTAATAGTTATTTACAAACCACTCCGGAAATTGAAAGATCTTGTACAGTAGCAATTTTGTTTCATGCGGACGTAAATAATGCTTATCACTTACATTTATCTGCAATCGATGAGCAGATCCAACCTCGTAGATAACAATCTTTCAATAATTGACTGGAGCTCTGATACGAACAAGCACTCTTCATTCAGATTATCTACCCGGAGCCGCTTTTCAATTGCCTTTCCTTTCCCGTGACCACAATCGATTCCGAACATCTGCCACCTTCGCTTGCCAGTATCATTAATCATTCATTCTTTTCTCTTAACAAGCCACCGAATTCAGAATCTCATTTCGAGAAACACATCAAACACCGCTTCGTTGAATTTCCTTTTATGTTTCATGAAATGCACCATCGATCACAACCACATCACGACACACATCCCGCCAGCATGAAATTCAGCATACCTTTACTCTCCGGGAAATTTTCACCTAACCACAAACATTCGTCAAATTTCCACCGGATTTCAGATTGACAAACTCACTTGTTCCTTTAAAGCCTTTCTTTAAAGCCACCCAAAGGCTTCGCACATGCCCGATTTCAATCGATATTCGACCCGGGCTAAACACAACGACGACGATGGTTGTCCCACATTCCACCCGCAAGTTGCCGATCCCAGTCACTGCCTGAATGCAATGTCAAATTTGTTTATCTGCCCCGACCCGAAGTCACACTTTCCGTATTTTCTTTTCTTAGGTTTATTTTTTTCACGCTTTTCGTAAGACTCTTTTGGAACCGGGTCTAGAATTTCCACTCACACAGCACCGGCCGCTGCCGCTGTAAAACTTCTACCACCCACACGACACCACGCTACTACTGGTCGCGATCGTCATCACTGCAACGGACGATGTCGATGGCATGCTTGCTTGCTGCCCCGAAGATCTCGATCATGCTCTTCTTCGGCTTTTCCCTTTTGGTGGAAAATTCTCCCGGTACACCGTTCTTCACGATCACAAATCAACCGAGGCAAAGCCAAAACAACATTCACGAGACGTGTCACACGGAAATTCGCTCGTCGGAAAACACAGACGCACTCGTCAGAGAGACACACGCGACGACGCGTTCCTCCGAATATCCGCCAAAGACTGACAACGTGAATAGGAAGATTGATAATTTTGATTTTTCATCGTAACACACGACGCCGACCCTGCTGCTGCTGCTGTTGGCTGGCCTTCGAGAGGAAAACACAAGCGGCTCTTCGACACCACTACACTCGCAGCGAAGCGTTCGTCCGGTGGCGGCTGTACTGTCAAGGAAAAGTGCAGTTTCGTCCTGGCGAACACAACAACTAAACCACCACCACCCATTGGAAAAATCGTGCACGAGCGGACGACAGTGGAGAGAGCAAGCAAAGAGCGATGAATGACTCTCCCTCCAATAGTCACCAATACACACCCCCGCAGCATTACCTACTAGCTATCCTTAATCAACATTTTCGGTCTTCTGTTGGGCTCTCTCCAGCGAACAACTCTCCTGCTCTCGGTTCTCACTCCGAATCCTTCTGCCTTCGGGTTTTTTTTTGGGGGTGAAATCTTCAACAACCTCCTCGAAATAATGGATAAGACACTTGAAGCCCCTAACTTGTGCAGTTTCACTCCAAATTCTGCGATCCCGAATCGAAGGCTTTCGAATCGAATTATCACTTCCACTCACAAATCACCCGTCACTAACCGGGAATGTCTACACCGACGGCGACGACCACGACGTCGAAAGCGACGACAGCGATCACAACGAGAGACATTCTGTGTCCGTACGCGATAGAAATTTCCTCCAATCTGAAACTGGAAACTGCTCGACTTTGATCCCACAGTCTATGGAGCTCGAAGAGCCGAGCCCGAAAAGGAAATAGCAACACACACATGCTCATCGAGAGAGCGAGAACGAGAGCGAGAGCGTGAAAAGCGTGTGGAAAACAACAGCAACCACCCACTTCCAAAGCGTCCACCAGCCGCCCAGCCGTCCAGTTGAGGTTGTCGGTGGAACTCACACGAGCAGCTAGCTGTCAAACCTAGTTGCATTTGTGGCTATGTTGGGCGCATGCGTCTGCTTCTATCGATGTTGCATAACAAAGCGAAGTGACGCTACGGCGGGATGTTGCACTCGGAGGGGAAGTAATCAGATGATGTTGAACGCGGCGGGTGGGTCGAGTAGATTTGTTTGTGATCAACGAACCCAAATTCGAGCACACCTGTTGGATGAGTGGAATTTCGATGATTGTTCCAGTATTCAAATATGAGTTTGAATAACATCCTTTCATCTGACGTTCTAACTTATGTCACACGGCCGATGAGAGTATCTCAGTAACTGAGTCGAAATCACTCAGTGAGTGAGTAAAATTGTCATCACTTTTCCGGGTAGAATTTTCTTGAATATGAAGAAAATCGACCAAAATTTTACTAAGACTAGGAGTATACTAACAGACTGAGTGATTTTCCTTACATTCATGTTTTTCCTGGAATATCAACACACTAAGAAAAAGTCATGCAAATTTCGGTTTTCTGAGA
This sequence comes from Ochlerotatus camptorhynchus, assembly GCF_037179485.1. Lineage (NCBI taxonomy): Eukaryota > Metazoa > Arthropoda > Insecta > Diptera > Culicidae > Ochlerotatus > Ochlerotatus camptorhynchus. Next base: position 1,673,707 of record NW_027040657.1, read on the forward strand.
ACGACACATGTAAGCGACCCTTTTGACATAAGAATCAGTTGAAAGAAACGAGAAAATCAATTCAATTAAACGTTCTCTTCGTCGAGTTGCTTATGTTTCGGTTTGAGAACACTTAATTTTACATGAAATGTTTGATTACGTTCCATGATTTACGTTCAATGTGGATTACGTCTCGTGTAAAAGTAGTTATTTCTAAGTGTGAAGCATAGCATAGCATAGCATAGCATAGCATATGCGATTGTACAAATCGTGGGTGGCTATATAATGGTCAACTAATACGTTTTGCAGAAAATATCGAGTGTTGACGCAGAAAATATCACTTGGGATTAGTGATTTTCCCCACTCAAAAATAAAATCTACAATACAAGCATCGCATTATACACCTGGCCACATCCTTACAATCGCAGGGGAAGGGAGGGAAAGTTAATCCAACATCTACTTAAGAAGGTGCAGGGAACCCATACTACCTTCATAGGTGTCACAGGAAGCAAAGAGTTGTGTTAGTGGGAGGGTGAATGATTTGGTAACTCTATTCGTCAATATAGAGCATTTGATAAATCAGTGACAAAAAATAAAATATAAATAGATAAAATGGAAAGATCTCACCCGATTGGCCTAGAGACTTTGCAGCGTCATGTTTTCAGAAATGCTTTATTTAATTTTCCTTGAACCACCGCAATCACTGATAACGCTCTTCTAGCTCGTACGTACAAAAGAACGCACTCCACGCATAATCCCCCGATCACCATGTCGTTATTGCCACAAAATTCTGCAAACAGCTCACCGTTCTCGCTCATTTCGCCGAGACCATGGCGTCCCATGACACGCTCATAGTCCGTGTTGTCGGAGCCGATCTTCGCATTGAAGTCGCCAGTGTAGATTTTGATGTCACCCTTTGGAACCTTATCCACGACGGCATTCAGTTGACTGTAAAAATTATCCTTGTCCTGTAGCTCGGCAGCATCGGTTGGCGCATAACATTGGATTATGGTAAAGGTTACGAACCCGTGTTCTAAATCTGGCAACGATTATCCTCTCATTAACAGGCTCCCACATGATGAGCGCAGCACTTGCCTGGACGCTAAGTAGGAGACCAACTCCACGATGGCGGGGAGCGTTTTCACCTCGAATACCAGAGTATAGTAGTACCTGTCCCGACGGCAGTTTGTGTTCTCCAAAGTTTGGCCAACGAACTTCACTCAGTCCCAGGATTTCTAGCTTCATGCGTCGCGCCTCGTTGGCGAGTTGTGCCAGTTTACCCTGCTGGGCTAACGTCAATACATTCCATGATCCAATTCGTGTCCGTTGTTTTGCGCTAAAAGTCGTTGCCGTTATATCAGTTCGATGTCTTTCTCTGTTGGTTTCTGTAACAATTGTAAAGGTTTCAGAGACAGTAGGTGGTTGGCCTAAGGTCTCCTATCACCGTGCTATGGTTACCGCGCCAGTGTTCGCGTCGCACCTCCTCACTCTGCTATTGTCGGATTGACAACATTGCCCAGGCTACGCCAACCAGCTGTGTCCATGTTTCAGCTGGCAGTCTTTTGTGATCATATGACTCGTGGAGGCGTGAGGTAGGAACTTGTGAGGACCGGAGCTAGGTATATCGCTCCTTCCAGATTGTCACTCACCATTTTGTAGCCCAGTAGTTATTTCTAAGTGTGAAGGATTAAAATTCGACGCAGTGTCAATTACTCCCCACAGCCGTGTATTAGCTAGTGGACATATTTTTCGAGAAATCTCAGGGAATTACGACGATGTTACGTCTTCGAAAATAAAATTAATTAAAACGAAGACCTTCGCATGACGTATCTTAGATTTGTCATATAGAGCTACGGGATGGGCTACGGGGCATCTAATCCTCAGCTCGGCCTTTTTCAGCAATAAATCTGACTTACTCAAATTACTAACTTACCAATCAGGCTAAGACCTTGTTGTGATGGATAGACCACAATGCTGGAATTCTCTATGGGTCATCTTGCATCGAACAACTCCTCACCGGGAAGCGATATGATTAAATTCAATCTTCTGAAAAATCTCCCAGATATAGCTAAAAGACGCTTGCTAGACTTATTCAATTCCTTACTAGAAAACAACATTATACCGCCTGAATGGAGACAGGTCAAAGTAATAGCCATTCGAAAACCTGGCAAACCAGTGTCTGACCATAACTCATACCGTCCGATTGCAATGCTTTCGTGCATTAGTAAATTGTTGGAGAAAATGATCCTTCGGAGACTCGATCAGTGGGTCGAAGCAAATAACTTGCTATCAAATACACAGTTTGGGTTCCGCAAGAGCAAAGGAACAAACGATTGTCTAGCGCTGCTTTCCACAGATATTCAACTGGCCTTTGCGCACAAGGAGCAATTGGCTTCAGTATTCTTGGACATTAAGAGGGCTTTTGATTCAGTTTCCATTGAAATTCTGTCAGACAATCTGCACAGATGTGGACTGTCTGGAATTTTAAATAATTTCTTGCACAATTTGTTGTCAGAAAAGCAAATGAACTTTTCCCTTGGACAACTGACAACTTCCAGAATTAGTTACATGGGCCTGCCCCATGGCTCATGTCTCAGCCCGCTTCTTTATAACTTTTACGTCAAAGATATCGACAACTGTTTGGCAGAACAATGCACGCTAAGACAGCTTGCAGATGACGGTGTGGTTTCCGTAAGAGGTCCACATGCCGTGGACTTGCAAGGATTATTGCAAAGTTTCTTAGACAACTTGTCTTCTTGGGCTAGTAATCTAGGGATCGAAACATTACTCAATCATTGTCTTTCAAGTACCTTGGGGTCTGGTTGGATTCAAAGTGAACTTGGAATACCCATATTACGTATTTGAAGCAAAAATGTCAACAGAGGATAAACTTTCTCCGTTCAATTTGCGGCACATGGTGGGGTGCTCATCCGGGAGACCTCATAACGCTTTATAAAACAACTATTCTCTCTGTTCTAGAGTACGGCTCTTTCTGCTTTCTCTCGGCAAGAAAATGTCACCTAATAAAATTGGAACGAATTCAATATGCGTATTGTTCTCGGCTGTATGCACTCAACGCATCGAGGTTCTGGCAAGAGTAACACCTCTCAAGAACCGTTTCTGGGAGCTCTCTCTCAGAATACTAATCAAATGCGGAGTGACAAACACACTTATAATTGCTAATTTTGAAGAAATTCTTGGGCTGAACACACAATCTCGATTTATGAGAATTTCCCAAGTAACAATTCTGGTTTTATGAGGGTTCTGTAGACCATGATTTAGACTTGTAGAATGCTATAAAACCTCTATAAAACTTGCAATGTTACTTGGGTTTACCACCACTACATATCGTCAGATATGTCTTTTCCTTGTTACACTCCAGACCGTGCTCACTTCACCAATCGCAGTTCCTCAATTGAATATGATCTGACCATGAAACAAGCAACTCATGGGATTCCCGATCAACTTCGACCTATTATTATCCCGCGTATTTTTACTGAAAAGTACCAACACGTCAATTGCGTGAAAAGATATTTTACAGACGGGTCACGTCTCAATGGATCCACTGGCTTCGGTGTCTTCAATGAAAACTCTAGCGCCTTCCGTAAACTCCAGGAACCTTGTTCCGTTTTTGTTGCTGAGCTGGCAGCAATCAACTTCGCATTGGGGATGATTTCCAACATGCCCGCAGACCATTACTTCATCTTCTCGGATAGTCTCAGTTCGATTGAGGCTATTCGGTCGATGAAACAAGGTAGGCACTCATCTTATTTTCTTTCAAAGGTAAGGGAGCAGATGAGTGTGCTGGTCGAAAGATCATATATGATTACCTTTGTATGGGTCCCTCACGTTGCTTAATCCCAGGCAATGAGAAGGCGGACTCTCTCGCAAAGGTAGGCGCGCAGGAAGGCGAATTTTATGACAGGCAAATTTCACACGATGAATTTTACCATTTAGTGCGTCAGAGTACCCTTTCGAGTTGGCAAACCGATTGGGACAATGGAAATCTTGGACGGTGGTTACATTCAATTATTCCTAATTTTTCTTCGAGAGTGTGGTTTAAAGGCTTGGACTTAAGTCGTGACTTCATTCGCGTGATGAGTAGACTTATGTCCAACCACTACTCGCTAGATGCTCATCTCTATAGAATAAACCTCGTAGACAGCAACATCTGTCGGTGTGGAAACGGTTACGATGACATCGATCACGCAGTATGGCAATGTACGGATAATGACGCCGCCAGAGAGCGACTTTTGAATACCCTCGAGGCCCAAGGAAGACAACCCTATGGTCCTATCAGAGACGTGTTGGGAACTCGCGATTTCTGCTATATGCAGTCGGCTTTCTGTTTCCTCAAATGTCTAGTATAAGCATTTAATTCTTTTGTCTTTTTTCTCTCTTTATTAGTTTTTGTTTACCTAGTCCCCCCGCCTCGATGAGTCTAATCATCGCCCACTGGTCACCATAGCCGGTTGAACTCCAGACCAAACTAGAACCGCACAACCGTTCATACTGGCGACAACGCTTTGATGAGACAACAAAACCTTGCCCCCAAGCTCCTCCCCTGATCCTATCCTTCGACAATGTACCTCTCTAACCTCGAGTAAACCGCGAGTATTCGGCCCAGCTCCTACTAGACATAGAATTAAGTGAACTATCGGCTCCATAAAGCTAATGCGATTGAGCCTTCCAAATAAACGAACTAATTATAAAAAAGGCCTTGTTGTCGTCTGCTGTCCGAAGAAGTCGTCTCCACTTTACTCGATCCATGGCCACGCTTCGCCAGCCTCGTAATCTGCGAAGGGTCCGCAGGTCGCCTTCTATTTTGTCGATCCATCTTGCCCGCTGAGCGCCTCTTCTTCTTGTTCCTGTTGGATCGCTTTCTAGAACCATTTTCACTGCGTCGTTGTGCAGCATTCTCACGACGTGCCCAGCCCACCGTAGTCGCCCAATTTTTGCAATGGATGGTTCTCCCAGCAGCTGGTGCAATTCGTGGTTCATTAGCCTCCTCCACGTTCCGTCATCCATCTGCACTTCACCGTAGATGGAACGCAACACCTTCCGTTCGAAAACACCAAGGATTGGTCCTCCACGAGCATAGTCCAGAACTCGTGGCCGTAGAGGACCACCGGTCTTATCAGCGTCTTGTAGATAGTCAACTTCGTGCGGCGGTGAATTTTATTTGACCGGAGCGTCCTCCGGAGTCCATATTAGGCACGATTCCCTGCGTCTTTGTATTTCTCTGCTGGTATCATTGTCGGTGGTCACCAGCAGTGTTGGCAAAATCAGAAATCAATTGATACTTTTCCGCACTCATGCGCACGCAATATCACGCGTGACATTGGAACAAAATATCATACTTATTATTATTATTTAGCTTTATTAAGGAGGCTTTCAGCCTTGGGCTGGTTCGCCTCCATAAATATCATACTTGAAATTGATTTTACAAGCTCTTTTGATATTTCGATGCTCTTCCCAACGTGCAAAAATCAAGCTGAGAGTTGACTCGACACAAAAATGATTCCGTTGCACATCGTTTTCTTAGAAAGAGAAGGTATAGTTTGCTATCTCTTTTTACTCTTCACCGATGGCAGACGCGAAAGGACTGCTGCAAGCCGTTATGGAAGTTTCGGTTGCATTCGGATGTAAATCAAAAATCATTATATTCAATCTCACCTCAGTTTAGTGAGATTTGCAGTTGGTGAGTTTTGTTAGCTTGATATTCCGAGCTGCGATATCACACCTTGCAAAATCAACCGCAGTTGTTTGCTTGTTGATTTTTGTCTACGAAAATCAAGCGTGATCTTGGGCGTTGGAGAGATTTGATTTTTTGATATTTTCCCACCACTGGTCACCAGTGAGCTCAAATTCAATAACTCGTCGAACGGCTCGATTTCGTCACCGCCAATCTGAACTCGGTGTGGGAGGCTAACATTATCTTCCCTAGAACATCTTTCTCTCATGTATTTCGTCTTCGATGCGTTGATGGCAAGTCCAATCCGCCTAGCTTCAGCCTTCAGTCTGATTTACGTTTCCGCCATCGTCTCAGAGTTCCGTGCCATGATGTCGATGTCATCGGTGAAGCCAAGAACCCGGATGTCTATCCCAGCTCTTCTGACAACACCTTCTAACGCGATGTTGAATAGCAGACACGAAAGTCCATCACCTTGCCGTAACCCTCTTCGAGATTCAAAGAGACGCGAGAGTGTTCCCAAAACACGAAAAATGCACATCACTCGATCCATCGTCGCCTTGATCTCTATCAATTGTGTCGTATGTGGATTTGAAATCGATGAACAAATGATATGTGGGCAGGTTGTATTCGCGGCATCTCTGCATAACCTCCCAAATCGCGAACATTTGGTCCGTGGTAGCGCGGGCATCCATGAATCCCTACCCTTGCATATGATGACAGACGGCGGCATATAATTTGGGAGAGTACCTTGTAGGTGGAGCTTAGCAGTGTGGTCGCGAAGTAGTTGCAGCAATCCAACTTGTCGCCCTTTTTGTAGATTGAGCATACGACACCTCCCAAATCTTGACAATTACTCAGTGCAGGACTGTAACCAGTGCTTCACCACCGTATTTTAATAGCTCACTTGGTAGTTGATATGTTGTTCTTCCGCCGACCGATCTCCTCCTCAACTTCTTGAAGATCAGGGACCGGCAGCCTATCGTCTTCTGCACGTGCTCCAAGCTCAAGTAAAAATTTTGGTTTTATGAGGGTTCTGTAGACCATGATTTAGACTTGTAACATGCTTTAAAACCTCGATAAAACTTGCAATGTTATTTGGGAGGTCTGTAGCCGTGCCACCTTCGTTTTCTGCTTTCACCGTTGAGGTGCTCGTCATAGTACTGCTTCCACCTCTCAATAAAGCCAGTATGTAGTGCGAATTATTTTGCTTCTCGTAGAACTTCCGTGTGTCGTTTACGCGGTACAGATTTTCCATCGCCTCGCGATCTCGGTCTTTCTGCTGACGCTTCTTCCTTCGGAAAACCGAGGTTTGTCTGTTCCGCGCTTCTTTGTATCGCTCCATGTTCAATATTGTGCGGTGCGCAGCATTCTCGCCAGTGCTGCATTCTTCTCCTGTACTAACAGTTTGCATTCACCGTCAAACCAGTCATTTCTTCAATCCGGGATTGCAGTACTACCTATGGTGGAACGGATGTCCCTCCAGCTATCTTCAAGAGTAGCTGCTCTTCCGTGGGTAGTGCAACTTCCAGCTGCTGCGCGTAGTCCTGGGCAACTCCGGCGACCCGTAATTGCTCAATGTTGGGTCGCGGCGCTCGACTTCGTCGGGTGTTATACACCGTCGAGAGTTTTGAGCGCATGCATACTGCAACTGGTCCGAATATATGTTCGCACTGCGGTACGTGCGGTCGTTGATAATGTCGGAGAAGAATTTCCCGTCGATTAGAACGTGATCGATTTGGTTTTCTGTGTGTTGGTCAGGTGATCTCCAGATGGCGTTGTGGACATGACCATGCCATGTTACAGTCGCTATAATTCGATGGAGTCGCATGATAGTCTAGTCGAATAGGAGTATTGAGTGAAAGCCCAAAACTTGATAACTTCAAAAAATATAACTCAAAAACGAAAAAAAAAAAAACACATATCTGATTTTGAGAATTAATGTGTAAAATAGCCTAAATTTTCTAGGAAAAAATATAAAAATATTTTGCGGCCTCTATCATCAAACCATGAAAGCCAAAAAATCAAATACAATCGATGTTTTTCAATACAAATCTAAATTTTGTTAATGTTAGTATATTTTTCTTAAAAATTAATTGCCTATATTTGATATTTTGACCTTTGAAATCAGCCCAGTGGCTCAAAAGTTATGAATATATAAAAACAAAAGTCATTCAAAAAACGATTTTTCGGGCCACCCTAACATATGAATGGTCAATCCCAGTCGGCGCCGCCGGGATGTTCTGAGGCATAACATCTCTGATCACGCCTTCCTTCGGATGGGAAGTAAAGCCGTTGGTCCCCGGTTCATGAGTTGATGGGTCGATAGGTAGGGTCCAGGTGTGGGAGCTGCCTTCCTGGCGTCGGTAGCATTGGTGCTCAGCACGGAAAACAAGATCGACGGAAAACAAATCCAAGGAAAAAAAAAAACATATGAATGGTCACTCTAATGAAAAAATAAAAAAAAAATACACATGTAATATTTTGGAATAAGGAACAAAACTGTTTTTGTCTATATTTTTTCTTACGTAAACAAGTTTTCTAGTTGGTATGTTTCTACATTGAGAGTTTAAAAAAAAAACTACAAGGGACAGCCCTATGGGGATGTACGCAATGGTGACGTAGGACTACGTGGTCTTATATAATAAATCTTATTTGTCAACTGCAGCTGGAGCTTGTGTTTTGTGTAGGAGTAGGAATTTGTTTATACTCTTTAATATGACGCGCTTGACATGGCCCACAGCGACTCACGAAGAGCTACTAATTCCGATCAATAGCTGTAATAGCTTCTTCCTCCTTCTATGGATGGTCATGTTGGCAGCAGCTCACTGCTTGCAGGCAGCCTTTTGTTGTGAACTGGAGATCACCACCACTCACCATGCGATGATTGAATAAACACCGTTTGATGAGACCGAAAGAATTCAGCTTTGAAATCTGTATTAGCGAAATCGCTTTTCGCAGGCAATTAGTAATTATTTTAACTATCATAGCAACATTTGCACTTTCGTGCAATTTTCAATAGTGAAAAATGATAAAGTCTTATTTAAGATGCGTAGGAATATTTCTAATCGATTGGTGATAAAAATTATTGAAATTGGTCCAGGGGCGGCTGAGTTATTAACGTTCAAAATCATTCATAATTTTGTTAAATATTCCATTTTTGGTTTTCACAAAATTATTTGGCTTAACACAAATTAAAAATTCACCATGGTGTTCCAGCTGTATCAATATGAGTACGAACAATGATGCTATTTGCGTGTGGCAGGGGTTATCATGATATCGAGCATTTTGTTTGGTCATGTACCCTACACCGTGATGCCAGATCTGAGTTATCCACATCCCTTAGGGCCCGAGGAAAACAACCCGCGATACCCGTTAGAGATGTCTTGGCTAGCCGAAATTTCGACTATTTGAATTTAATTTATGTGATTTTAAAACGGTCTAGATAGATCTGAGGTTAGTAATTAGTGTCATCTTGTGTTCTCCCAAGTTGCTAGTTGCCCGTCGGTTTGTCTTTTTCTTCAGTATGTCACTTAGCTCGAGATCAAGAGCACATTGCTCTCCAAACCTTGTGTTCTCAATCCCTACCCTGCCATCTATTTGTTACAATTTGTTACCCCTAACCTCGAGATAGCCGCGAGTAATCGGCCACCGTTTTACTAATGTTAGTTTTAGGTAATTTTGTGATTTAAACAAAAAATATCGGCTTCGCAAAGTTACAGCAAATGAGTCTTGAAAAATAAATACATTATTAAAAAAAAATGTTATATGCATTTTTAAGCAAACGTAATATAACATATTGTAATTGACGAAGAAAGCCAAACAAAAAAGTTGTGACTAAAAGTGTTTATCCGTTTTATAAAGTGAATAGTTCTTAAATGGTTACTGTGTTATCAAGCACTCAGAATAGTTTTTTTTTAAGAATTTGAATGTCTCGGATAAGTCTGGCTGGTTTTGGTTTGGATTGTCGGTCAGAATTCTATTTATCCACAAGTTCCACTCAATTTAGTGACTTCAAGTGTACTCAAAAAAAAAAAAAAGGCTCCTCTGATAGAGGGTCGATGCTAGTCTCAGTTTTGTCAAACATTTTGAGCCAGCACTGCCCAAGTAACATTTCCAGTTTTATAGAGGTTTTATAGCATTCTAAAAGTCTAAATCATGGTCTACAGAACCTTCATAAAACTAAAATTGTTACTTGGGTGGTCTGGTCTGGTGCTGAATGACATTTATAAAATCTTCCACTGTTAATCTGACAAAATTAAGATTGTGTTACAGATCTTCATGGCCCAACTACTTCACTAGAGTTGTCTCTATCCCCAATCCATCACGCCATGCAATCGACGAACTTATCTCATAGAACTAAGACACACAGATAATCAACTACTACGTCAAATAGTGATAGAGACATGTAACATAAATTTCAAACGAGCGTAACAGCACTTTTATGGATGGATTAGCCAGGAATAGCAAACGCAGTAGAAGGAAGATTCTGGTCTCATAGGGGCTACATAATAGAAGTCGAAACGAAACGAAGTTCGTATGAACGCTTTTATGAAAATGTAGATTCAACTGGCATTCAAAATGTGACTGTGGGTATTAATCATCTACGGAGCCATCAGCCCAGTTATCGTGTCCGGAGAATATATCTCCGTGTGACACAGAAGTACACATTTCTTAAACGTTTATAATTAACCTAATCGTCGATCAGCGTTCCAAGTCAGACCAAAACACAAAGCACTCACACATTGTTACGCTCAAGCAGGGCCAACTTAGTTTAAATACTGATGCAGCCGAGCTATGAGCAAGCGAGCCGTGGACTGCTGCGACAATTTCCATTTTTAACCGTAGTTGGCACTTGTGTGACTTCTTGTTCTTTTCCCTCCCTAGCGTTAATCAGTATACTAGTTGGACCAATTTTAGAAAATTTCGTGATGCACACAAATGGCGACGGCGGTGATGCAGAGTGCTGCGCTGCAACAAGTCGGGTGCACATGTAAAAGTGTAAATTCGTCGAATGGTTTGGCTTGAACTTTTGCTCTCCGCTGCTGGGGCACCGATGATGTCGTTGTCGGTTCGCTGCAACATTGTAGATAAATTGTATTTGCAGCGGAGCTTTTGTTGATTCAGTTATTTGATTTTTCTAATTCAAGCCAATACTGTAGTAGAGTGTAGGTACCTACCGATGAGTTCGATTGAGTTCGTTGATATTGTGCGAAAAAAAAGAGCATCGGGGCGACCGAGCATCCGAAACCTTCAGGATGGTTCCCCGATAATGGGCGAGAGTGATTGGTCTGATGTGATTAACTCTTAATTGAGTTTTCGCGCAAAGCGATCACCGCGGGTTGCGATAATTGACACTGATGGGGAAGTAAAGCCGACGATGATACTGATATACCTACAGGAACCATGGTGTTTTGTTTGATGTGACAGTGTTTGTGTCACAAGGATGTTGGCCAAGTGTCAAAAGGGTGCTTTTGGGAGGTGAATTATTGGAAAAGGTATTTTTTGTGCTACGAACCATCGTTCTCAAGACACACAATCTGCTACACGCTCGTGTTACTAAATTCACTTCCATCAACCGTATGATATGCCATCCTATCAGCGTTGGGGCATATAATTTCAGCCTTTTTCCCCACAGCCCCTACCGCAAATACCTCCCGCGTACAAGAATTCTCCGTCGTGGGATAATCCATTCCAACCTTCAACGTCGAACACATCGATAGTTGTGCGCTGCTGCCATCGTTCGTTTGAACCTACATTCCGCCGTTGCACACACCACACATACCCAGATAGACAGCGCGATGCTCATCAGTTTTTCATATTTTCATCACATTCTAGAAGGCAAAAGGAACACCTGTTTCAATAAATTCATAATGCGACATTGCCACACTTCGCGTACGCGCTACTTGCCGGAGCAGTTTCGTCTCATGAACTGCTAACCCGTTTCTCGTTCTCGATCCCCAACCATACAGGGCCAAAAGGAATTACTCAGAGAGAGAGTCACTTCTACTCAGCACTGAGTGACCTCAGTTTTTTTTTTTAATTTCTCATACAACTGAGTAAAAGTGACTCTCATTGATCGTGTTGCACGTCATCTTTAGACAGATTCGACATTTGGTGAGAAGTTTGCCCAGAACAAAGCCTGCTACCATCTTTCGTTTCTTCCCTCCGCCACCTATCGGACTAAATTGAAACGAAACTAAAAGCAATATCAGACTTGACCTTTCCGTGCGAAGGTTTACGCACTTACAACTTTGTATTTATAGAGCACGCATCGCCCTTGTTGGGAAATCATATAGTTTGCTATAATTAATTTGGGCTTTACGCTGCCGTTGCGGTACGGGAGCATTAATTTTAGAAGGCGATTGCGTTTCCATGCTGTGGATATTACTCACGTCTTGCCACGTCATTCACGCGTCACTGTTTACGAACATAAATAATTCTAGGAACACACCCTATTTTCTATTTCCACCAGCTGCAGTGATCTAGTGGCAGTTTTGAATATTTTTATTAGGAGCAGGCGTGAACTTGGTTCATTAATTAAAAGTCTAAAAAAAGCTTATATGAAGGAACTATTTTCCAACCGGGCCGTAAAAGCATTAGGAAAACCATTTAGCTTATCAATAATTTTATGGTTGACAGTGTTTACAAAACGTAGGGTTGATCTTTATTAGCTACCTGATTTGTGTATCATCGTATATATCAAGTCGGTAGAGATCTAGGGGAGACAAGTGATTTGGATTCAGTTTCAGACCTAGTTGCTAATTCTAGAGTAACATTTGAAATGAACCTTTGTCCAAAACGTAAACAAACCAGAAAATAAATTTTAAATTTTTCCGCCACTATTCAATTCATATTTAAGAAAATGGAAGTATTTTGAGCATTTATATTGTTCACAATAACAATAGTAAGGGGCTGTTCATAAACTACGTGGACAGTTTTTTGGGATTCTTGACCCCCTTCCCCTGCGTAGACAACTGTCCATATATTTTTTTTTATTTGTATGGACCGTGCATAATTGTCACCCTCCCTCTAAACTGTCTACATAGTTTATGAACAGCCCCTAACTGTATCTCAGTATACAGCATCCAAAATAAGCGAAAAGCTTTCAAAAATACATGAAAATCGATAACAATTTAATTTCATAAATTAATAAGCCTTTTTGTGCATCTTTCAATTGATAGGCCCTTTTTGTTAAGCCGTTGTGCTTGTCATCAGAAGTGGTACGCCTTTTTCTAAGCCATTTCGCAACGTCAAATAAATTAAAAACAAATCATCGGCCCTGCCTCAAGCAGTAGGGTCTACGTCACTAGACTTATCAATGAAATGAAATAAATGAATGGTTGGCCGTTTTAGCGAGCGGGCCTATTAATGAATCGAAAAATTTCGTTGATCGGCCGTTTCGAAAATCTAGTTATTTTTATTGATTTTTCTCGATTATGCGGAACTACACGATTAGTAGCTATCAAGCGGTGCTAAAGAATTTGCCCATTTGAAATATTACTCGAGAATTGGTTGATTTTCAAGTTTAAAAATGTGTGTTTGTTTTTATATAAATGGGTGCTATTTTCTACTCGAACTGTTTGTATTGATTTACGATTAATAATTTACAACATAAGCCAGCTGTCCTGTCTTGTCTTAGGTAGAGCTAATGACTCTTACAATTAGGGATTAGCAGATATCGATAATATCGATATTATCGGGTCATATTGATCAACTGAAATATCGATAAAATATCTACGGAACATCGGTATTTTGAGTAGTTTACACATTTAGTGTTTGCATTCCAAGGAACGTTTTCCCAGAATCATAATTTTCGTTTCCCGGAATTCTCGAATTCCCGGGAAATTTTATGTTTATTCAAAGACTGCTTTAGATCCAGCTGAACTTAATTTTCTCCTCTTAAATTTTTGTTTCGGCGTACAACTAGTTTTAATTTAACGTCTTAAAAATGAATAATCTGCTTATTTCTGTTTGCACACAAGTCAACTACCAAACCCGAGATATTTTAAATTCTATATACTTGGTCGTATTATGAAAAGAAAAGTATTTTTACCCAAATAGAGCCATATAAAATCTTAATTCCTTGTCTAATATAATCTAATCTAACACCAACACAGCCAGTTCTTGAAAGCATCCCGGAAAATGATACACGCAAACCAAAAATCTATTACAATGAATGTTAGTTCCGTTTCCTATCATCCTCTGTTCATGAACATAGCAACGAATGTTAGAAATTGACCTTGCAGGTGATGTAATGGTTTTTTGTCTTTTTTATTTCGTGTTCTATCTACTCTTTCGACTATACCAGTATGCTTGTAGAACGACGCACATTGTAGAACATTGTAGAACGACGCACACACTTGCCTCGAATCTCTCCAGCAGAAAAAGCATACGAAGTCGAGTATGCGAGAGAATGAGCGCTTCGTGTTTGCTTTTAGGCTATCAACATTCAGAAGCATGGAGAGAGCAGTGGAGAAAGCACAGGTCTGATAATTGTAACGTTCGTGGTTCGAGTCCAGTCCGGCAACCTGTTTCCTATTTTTTTCGACATTATTAATTTCACTCACTAATACACTCTACATTTTTCGGTCTCCAATTTTCTTGCATTGAACCGCAGCTAGGTATATCGCATCCTCGGTTCATGCGGTCTCCACTAACATCCTCTGATGATGAATCCCACATAATTGTTAGCAAATCTTACATGCCCCAGTTGGGTGTATATAAACCTACATCATTTTTCTTGTCTATTTGATATATGTTTCACATCGAAGATGCGTCACACATATCAAAACGACCAGGCCTACTGTGCAGCATTTAAGGGGCAAGATGATTCAGAAAACAACGGGCCTGTTTATATTGAAGATTTAAACACGATGCTTCAGAATCCAATAATTGGATGAAACGTGGACATCTCGTACCGTACGTTCCGATTTTGGTAATTATATGATTGGTTGGTTGTTGGAAGCATCAAAGCTAGAAAGGTTAAGTGATGCTCCATTTTCTTCTGACGGTTGGGGCATGAGCACTAACTCTTGTCCTAGGCTTTTATGACTGAAAAGAGAAGAGGGAAAGGAAAAGAAGGAGGACAAAGGGAAAAGGTTTATGTGAAATATATGAACATAAACAATATTTTTGATTTGAAATATACAATATAACAAAGACTAACATGTGATCCTTTGATTTCTGGAAAAACCTGATTCTTTAGTTCGAAGTTGTCACAACTATGGTTCGTTCGGTAGTAGATCTTATACCAGTAACGCACTACAAAAAGGTGAACGTTACTGGTTTGAAAAGATAAAAATTTACAAAATGGAACGAACTCACTAAGTTTAGCCAATTGAACATGAAGGCTGCTTGACATGTGTTGATGTAGAAGTCCAAATTGTAGATGAAGCTTGACGAAGATCAACATGAACTAGTCCGGTTTATGGTAGTTGCGCGGAATGTCTTCCTTCGATTTGAGATAAACAAATTTTCGGATGTATGTAGTCGACTTTTGATGAGCATTGGCAAGCCTTTTCGTGGCCAATAGTCAGGTTCAAAGCTGCAACTCAACGAATGATGGAACGAATGATGGGATGAATGATCGATCGCCTCATGGAGGTTCTACTTGTCTTCGGAACAGCTTCTCAGCGGGAAATAACAGGGACGTAGAACTAAATAGAATGAGATGCAGCTCTCGTAGGGCTTCTTCTGTCTTAGTAAACTCACTGAGGAACTAGAATTTGTCTCCTGGGCCTGGTTATGGCCAGATCAGTAACCGATTATAGATACAAAAAACTCCACGGAAAAAAAAAACAAACGTCAGGTTCGAACAAACGCACAGCCTCCCATATAAAATCGTAATTCTTTGTATACTTAAACCCACCTCAGCTTCCAGGATATTAACGGATACCAATGATCTCCACATCAAGTTCGTTTTACATGCTTTGACATGAAATTTTATAAATTGGTTATAAAGTTTTGAAACAAGTATTATGTTTAAGTTTAAACATAAATACGTCTCTTACTACTAAAGATCTTCAAACTTGGTGTCAGCGGCGAAGTTGTATATTTTCTAACTGTCTAAAAGTTTGCACAACATGCCGAAAAGATATATCATGATTAAACTGTATAAACAGGTTATGGAAGTGTCGTTTATGGTGCATTTCTGGCACCGGTTCTGGGTATCCAGATGTGGCTAGACCAACCTGTAAATCCATGGCATGATGTCTATTTACTTCTGAACGAAAAATCATAAATTTTGAGCCATCGGACGGTACCAGTACATGAACTTTTGGAAGTGTCCTTTTTTAGCCCTACCGGAACTGGCTTCGGGTATCCAGATGTAGTCAGATCCACCTGTGGGTCCATGACATGATGTCTATTTACTTCTGAATGAAAAATCATAAATGTTGAGCCGTTGGACGGTACCAGTACATGAGGTTTTGGAAATGTCTGTTTTGTGCTCTATTGGAACTGGTGCCAGGTAGCCCAAATGGCCAAATGGGAGAAATCTTGGAATAGGTGCCTGGAACGTTTCATCTTTCAGTTGAGTTCAAAAGATCAAAAATCGGTTCAAAAATTAATTTTTGTGAGCGAGTTGCAGTTGGGGCTTTTATGAACCGCTAATGCACAATGTGTAACTTAAGGAACGTGTAACAAAATCATGAAAGAGTTTTAACGTTAATAACTCAGCTGCCCCTAGGCCAATTTCAGTAATTTTTATCACCAATCGATCAGAAATATTTCTACGCATCTGTTAAATTTAAAACTTTATCATTTTTCATAATGTCACTATTAAAAATTGCACGAATGTTCAACTGTTGCTATGATAATTAAAAAATATCACCTATTCCCTGCAAAAAGCGATTTCCCTAACACAGATTTCAAAGTTGAATTCCATCCGGTCTCACCAAACGGTGTTTATTCAATCATCGCGTAGTGAGTGGTGGTCAGCGTCCAGATTTATCTGGATTTTCCAGATTTTTAATCGTCTTACCAGATACCAGATACGTGTATTTCCAGATTTTCTCAGATTTTTTAAACATGTTTCATTAAAAATATCACTGCAATTGATCTACTCACTAATTTAAAAAAAATTAAAACCAAACTTGCTACTTTAATTTTTAAAGGCCGTCAACGTTGGAAATTATTGGAATTTCAAGGTAATTCTGAAAATAGTTCACAGTTAAGTGTGAGGCGACTTCTTTGTGAATTCAAAGGAGAATTTCAAACTAATTCTGAGTATAACCACATCCATCCTTGTGGGTTTCGGGGTCGTGTGGCGTCACTCATCATTTAGGCGTATTGTGAGTGCCACGAAGTGAGGGTTCGATTCCCACTCCAGACGGTGCAAATTTTGGCAACCTGAAAATTTCCCTACTGGTCTAATGGGTGTGGTGTGTTGTCCATTGTCTAGTTTTAAATATTCAGTCTGTGCATCCTCTGGTTGAAGACGGTGTCAATTGTCTTGTCAACTCTGATGACAATTGCATGGAGATTTTGTCAATAAAGGAAATACAATCCGGAAGAAAAATCATAGAAAATTCTTATGATGAATCTTCCCAAGTAACATTGGAAGTTTTATGGAGGTTTTAAAGCATGCTACAAGTCTAAATCATGGTCTACAGAACCCTTATAAAACCGGAACTGTTAGTTGGAGATTAATTTTAATAAAAATTTAAGCGCAATTTCTGGGAGACTTTCAAAACCATTTTGGCAAATAACATGAGAAGAAAAGAAAAGAATTTCAAAACAATTCTGACCTTACCTACAAAGCAGTTCAAAGGGAATTATCGGATAAGTCTGAGAAGTGTGTGACGGTCATTCTGAAGAGTGTACCGAGGAAGTTGTTAAGAATATTTTAAAAATTTCTTAGAGAAAAATAGACACAACATTGAACCAATTCTTGGGAATTATTACAAGTTTGAAGGAGTTGTGGAATAGAAGAGTGATTTATAAGAGATTACAAGAGGTAATGCTAAGAACTCGTAGCATTTTACTGGAAAAGTTTAGATATTTTCAAGATTATTTTAGAGGAATATAGAAAAGAAATATGATAGAATTCTAGGATGATTCAAATTGAAACAAAAAAAAAGGCAAAGATATCCTGTGAAGAGTTCTAAGTAAATTCAGACTAACAAAAAAATTCATGATCTGGGACGCAGCAAAAATATAAATTCCGGAATTTAAAATAATTGCAAGATCCTGAGACTTGAAAAATGAAGCTATCAGACTTTCATTTAAGTAATATAATAATATTATTTTTTGGCATATTGGTCATGCAAATAGTGGAGTTACCCGTAGTAAAGGTAAACTGTGTGTGAGTTCCACGATGTTAGGCTTTGATTCCCACTTCAGCCCGATGAATTTTGCTTCAAAATAAAATTGCCTACTGGTCTGCTGGGTGTTATGTGATGTAAGATGTCAAGAAATAAACTGTTAATCTGATCAACCTCAGGGTAATATTAGAATTATTTAGAACTAATAAAATCTTTAAATTCTGGTACTGCATCAAATAGTAAGTACGACATCGACTGGGGGCGACCCCAGCATAGTGGTAAGCATCCATACCTCTCACGTCAAAGTCACGAGTTCAAATCTCACTCCCCTAAAGCGTTAAAGTGACTAAAAAAATAAAATAAATAAAAATAAAAAAAAATACTACATCGACTATTAGTTCAAAAATTCCATCCCATCAAATTTCCTTGATTTTCTGCTTCTCATTCTTTTTAAAAAAAGTTATAGTTTAAAAAATATTTCTAACCATATTTTCTGCTATTTTTTACCCACATTTAACTCAATTTTTGAAATGCTACATAAAAGATAATTGCACACCGTGTCAATACTTTTCAACTTTTGGATGATTTTAGCAATGCTAACAACCCAACAAACAATTCAAAGTCACAAATAAGCATACACATTGCTGAATAAAACAGGATGTCGAATTATGCGCTGAAAAAAGCTCATTGAGATCAATACATGCGCCTTTATTCCGCCGTTCGCTCTGATATGATTAATTTACTTATTAGAAGCTTTATAAACGTTGACTGTCGTCCTTATTCATAACCAGAAGTTTGGTCTAATAACAAACTGTATAAGTGTAATTTGCACATACATTGTCGTTTCAATTGGACTGCTTTCAATTGATTTAATAAAATGCTTTAATAGACGTCTTATAAATGTTTTCTAGCTCCATTATTAGATTTATTTACTTTACAATATTGCTGTTTAACTGTGAATACAGTCAGCAAACTAAATCTTATACCACTGCATGCTGCAAATGCTTTACAAACGGCGTATTTATTCATTATTCTACAACACTGCTTCAGACTAACAACAAAGCGAAATTGGTAGCATAGTGTTTACCGTTTCCGCTTTCGAAGTAGAAGGTCGCGAGTTCAATCCCAACATCAACCTTTTTTTTATTTATTGTCTAAGCCTAATTAATTTAAATCGCGATCATAGATCGTATCACTCACGACAACCAATTCATAGATCTATCGAAAAGAATAGCATCCTTTCCATCGAAATTAGAGAGATGGAGAGGTAACGTTGGCCTCATGTTAAACAGCTATGAATGAATTAATCATTCTCACATCTCCTTAAATTAGAGCTAGAGTTACGGCTGGGAGTGCTGATAGTTTTTCAGATTCAAGCTTTTATTACTTATTTAGCTGCCCTTATTATGTATTCTAGGATAGGTCAGATGGCAAGGCAAGCGGCTGGTAATCGGATTATGTTTAAAAGAGGATTTTTTGGAGCATCCCAGCTAACAATTTTCACAATGTAAACGCTTTACTCATTTCATTTATACAGCCTCAAGCTGTATTCAAACGTTATACGATATGAGGAAACCTTTACTCAACCTCTATACAAGCAAATCTGGCGAACTTAGTCAGCTACTTATGGCTGTTGGAACGGTCGGGAGAAGCTCTTATTGCATATCCATTAACGCTTCTATACAGCTGTTATCCTGCTGTTTAGTTGTGTGTGAACTTGAAAGGCACTTATTCAACCTTTTCCCGGTAATCCAATAATCACTACACAGCTTTCTCTTGAAGCCTGGTTAAATACTGTTTACGCTTTTTTATGAAGGAATTTATTGAGTTTATTTTGCTGTGATCAAATTAATCGAAATTAGTTTACCCTGCACCGGAACCTGGAATCGAACTCGAGACGACCTCATTGGCAAACCTTGACACTACCAACTGTGCTACGCCAACACTTTGAACTGATGTAAACAAATCAACATTCCCTTCTACAACAAAATCGCTGAGTAGAGGCTTTATAATAGTGCACACTGCACTCTGCTCTCGACTAGTTATAAAAGAGCAGAGTAAAAGCTGCAAAACTGCACACGTCTAAAAATAAACCTAGTTGACTGTGAAAATGCTTCCGAAGTTGCTCTAACACAGTTTATAAGCTGAGTACAGGTTGTTTAGTTGTTGAAAAAGCACTTTTGATGTTTATGTTATTCAGCAAGAGTGGTTGGTTGTTTAGAAGCCATCAAATGAGTAATATATTCACTTTGTTAGCTTTGTTTTGCAACTACAAGTTGAAAGTTGATTAGTGTGTGTGTAGAAGTGACATTAGCTTTTATTGGCTTATGTTATTCAGTGCAACTGACAAATTGAATAATGGTTGTGAGAAAGTTGAGTAAACGCTCTCCAAAACTATTTTGCTAGCTTTTGCTTGTAGCTGTATCTGCAGCTTCTTTTCAGCTACTTTACAGCACAACGCTGGAAAAGTTGGCTTACAAAGCTGAAAATGTTAGTTGGGCCTCCAGGTTTCTCCAGATTTGTTATTTTACTGTCTGGGCAGATGGTATAACAACCCAACAAACAATTTTAGCTGCAGACTAGCTTATACAGGCAAAAATCAGCTGTATAAGCCAATTTTTGGCTATATAAGCTAATCTGCAGCTAAAATTGTTAGTTGGGAATGTACAGACAGTATCGTAAATTGCTACAGTTGAAGTCAAAACTGCATAAAATAATGGCAAACCTCGAATTATGTTTAAGTTAAATCGTATAGAATGCAAATTTCCAACTTATATGCCATAAATCATTTCTCTGTCGTATCGTATCACAAATTAAATCGGATAACATCGTAAAACTTTTCAAAATAAATATGTTATTACAGATTAAATCGTATATTATGTTAAATCAACTCGTTTAAAATTAAATTAAAATATGCACGTATATGGCTTCCACTTTGTTCGTATAAGCCATTTCTTTGCATTCTATACGAATTGTTTGTTTGTATATTTGTTTGTATATCACGAAAACAACTTTGAATATACGTGCATTCTGGTTGTCTGGGTGGTCCAGATTTTTTCTGAAAATGACCTGGCAACGCTGGTGGTGGTATTCTCCAATACACAACGAAAGGCTCCGTGCAAGCAGCTAGCTATCAAGGCTGTCCACAGCCTCGTAACGTGGGTAGATCACCTTTCGTGGTACGTTAAGATCTATCACCAATTCCTAGTCTTGACTACTTCAAACTAGGGGAACAGGATTTTTCAGTAATCAAAGGAACACATCTTAGTCCATGTTACTTTTTATGCCTTGTCGATAGTGATAAGTCCTCTTGTGGTGAAATTCGTGCATTCCCGGTTGTTTTTGGAAATCCGTATCACAAAATTGCCCACCGATTCCTTTTTTTGCCGTTCAACGACGACGGGTGTGCTTTCGCGAGAGTGACGTTTATTTGATCCGTTTCTTTGCACGGGTGCGTTTTTTTTGTAACTAGCGTAAGTCTGCCTGCGATTTGCATTGAGTCTCGGAGATTGTAAATAATCTGCAGGATGCCTCGCTGGATACGCCCAAGACTGGACGAGCAGTAGCTGGTGGCCGTGAACGGTTCCTGGGGAAAGCACTAGATGCGACCCTCCTCCCAGATGACCATGGCAATACAGGAAGTATTGGTATTGGAAGGTAATTGCTATTAGATATTTTGCAAACAGTGACAGATAGCGGACATGAAGAACCAGTGGAGGTGCCGGGCAAAGGTGTTTATCCTAGACAAATAGCAAGTTACAAATTCGCTGTTGTCGTTGTCGTAGGCGCCGTCGTAGTCGTAGGCAGTACCGTTAGTATATTTAAAATTAACCACCAACCACTGAAAATATGAATTATCGCGTATTTCTGTTGTTCATTACATGCCAAGTAAAATTCGAGAGCGTAATTTCATTTGAAAAGCTTGTTCAACTAGGTCTTAAACAATCGTGTATTTTGTAAAACTTCGTTGTCGTCGGTTCCGGGTCTGAATAGTCATAAAAACTTGAGTAACGCTATAATGTGATATGAGGGGCTCGGTGGCCTTAGCACAACCGGTTTTGCTTACTGAGCAGAACATCATGAGTCTAATCTCAAGCCCATCCACATTCAAGATTCGTCAATCGTTTTATTTGTTAACATGACTACATGGTAATAACAGCAACTCGATGATTATAAAGGAGCTCCCCTAATAAACAAATATCATAAACGAACGGTAACCCAAATAGTCGAACTTTTCCACAAATGGTTTGGATGATACCCCGAACACGTCGTTAAGCAAAATAACCATAACATTTTTTATTAGGGTCGTCTGTCTAGTGGCAAACGTTTTTGCTTACTGAGCAGAAGACCGTGGGTTCAATCCCAAGCTCCTTCGCGTTATATGATTGTTAGGACATCAATTCAGCTTATCGTTTACAAAAACGAACCCTGATGCAAACCCAACCCAACCCTTTTACCCAACATCCCAGTGATTCCTCGTGGAAGTGCAGAGGTGTTCTCGGCTTCCATCAAAGCGAGTGTCACGTCAACACATTCCTACACCTTCCTTTCTTGACCTGTGTTCGGGCGCGGCCGGCGCTGGTATTGCCTAGTTTGAGATCACCAGTTTTTACACATTGAGGATGATTGCTAGTCCCAAGCATTGTCTATTGGTTCTCTGTGTAAATACAGCTGGTCTGGCAATAACAGAGTAGCAACCGTGGGCGGTCAATCATGCTCATGTTCATGCTCATGCTTGTTGATAGTGATAAGTCCTTGGGTTGCCTGAACCGAGGATGATCTTGAAACAAGCAAAAACAAAAATGAGTTAGTTGTTCCCTAGTTTGAAGTGGTTAAGACTTGGGTTTTGATGCATGGTCATTATCGGTGTAATTGCTTATTTTTGTTGCTAAAGAATCTAATTTAGACTGAAAAAGAGGCGCACCGTTGGAGGGTGTTCCAACACTCCGAAGAGTATGAATAGTGGGACCTTTAAATTAGAATCGATCCCTTGCGATGTAGTCAAGAATTACAACTGTATCAAAACCGAATACTTCATCATTTCTCAATAGTGATGGAGTAATACGACTAAGGACACGGGATATACTACAATAGATCAAAGTACTGGTCGCAGTGGTGTTATGTCCCGAACTGAGGAAAAAATGCTGCCCACAACCACTGATCGGATTCAGTTCCAATCACCGTATGTGATGGTGTCCGGTCATCAGCAACAGCAGCAGCACTAACAGTGCTTTCGGCGCGTGGCGTTGAGCATTGTTCTCTGTATCTATGAATTACTCCGGAACAACCGCAACGCAACGCAAATTTAGACATTTTTTAACCTTCCAAGCAACCAAAAGTTCTGTATTCAACGATAAAACCCACTGATACGGTCAAAATTTGGTCAATATCAACTTGACGTATTTCTTTCAATTTTGCATTTAAAAAACCTGAACACCCCTCATTTTGAAGGTGTGTGTGTGTAGAATGTTGCTCCTATTTTGATTTTGGAATTCACTCTTCAGTTGTCAAAATGCCGTCCAAGCAAGAAGAGCAGCGTATCAAAATTTTGCTCGCGCATCGCGAAAATCCGAGCTACTCGCACGCAAAGTTGGCAAAATCGCTAAAAGTTGCCAAATCAACCGTTACAAATGCAATTAAAGTGTTTGGGGAACGTTTGTCGACAGCCAGGAAGTCTGAATCGGGGGGAAATCGAAAACCGGAAGCCGCTGAGACGACAAAGAGAGTTGCCGGTAGTTTCAAGCGAAACCCTAACCTCTCTCTCCGAGATGCCGCAAATAAGCTGGGTGTATCGTCTACAACCGTGCATCGAGCCAAAAAACGAGCCGGACTATCGACTTACAAGAAGGTAGTGACTCCAAATCGCGATGATAAACAAAATACGACGGCCAAAGCGCGATCCCGGAGGCTGTACACGACGATGCTGACGAAGTTTGACTGCGTGGTAATGGACGACGAAACCTACGTCAAAGCCGACTACAAGCAGCTTTATACGGCAAAAGGAAGGGGAAAGGTAGCAGATGTTTTCAAGCACATGAAACTGTCAAAGTTCACAAAGAAATATCTGGTTTGGCAAGCCATCTGTACCTGTGGCTTGAAAAGCAGCATTTTCATAGCTTCCGGGACTGTCAACCAAGAAATTTACGTGAAAGAGTGTTTGAATAAACCTCTGCTGCCTTTCCTGAAGAAACACGGTTGTTCCGTACTGTTTTGGCCGGATTTGGCATCTTGCCATTACGGTAAAAAGGCCATGGAGTGGTACGCCGCCAACAACGTGCAGGTGGTTCCCAAGGACAAGAACCCTCCCAACACGCCAGAGCTCCGCCCAATTGAGAAATACTGGGCTATTGTCAAGCGGAACCTAAAGAAGACCAAAAAAGCTGCTAAGGGCGAGCAGCAGTTCAAGGCAAACTGGCTTTCTGCGGCGAAGAAGGTGGACAAGGTGGCTGTACAAAATCTGATGGCAGGGGTCAAGCGTAAGGCCCGGCAATTCGGATTTGGAAAAGCGGAAGCCTAACTGAATATTTTTCCTGAATTTTATACTAATTGAACTTGAAAAAGAAATTTAATTTGATTTTTTAAATAAACGATTTCACCGATTTACACGCGTTTTCCCTTGACCAAATTTTGACCGTATCACCCTTTAGTCAGATAGAGAATAGGGCATCGTTGTACCAATTTGGTCGTGGCACATTTAGAGTATGAGAGAGTGATTGCAGTTTGCTCAAAAGTGCCTGAGTAAAATGCAAGTACATTCGATGATTACTCGTAGTTGTTACAGTGATGGGATGTGTTTGCCATACAGAAACATTTTTATTTGATTTTGTGTGGTGGATGGGTTTTGGACGTGGACACTGGCATATGGGTGATAATATTAAGTTTACATTAGGATAATGTTGAAATATTGAGAAATGTATCGCTTCAGTTTAAGTAGCACTTCACTTCGCAACAGTTTAATGTTTATAATATACTATCAGTTAAAACTGTATTTTTAATTTAAATTTTAATTTTTGAAGACACCCATAGTTTAAAATGCAATATTCATGAGATAATGACTTTTGACCGTCTTTTCACAGTTCTAGACCACTGTGCGCTCCCAGCACCGGAAAAGCCAATCTCCTCCATGAAGGCAGTCATCTCCTGCGCCAAATTTTGAACCAGGAGCTCCCCTCAGTGGCCCTACCACAATGGAATGCGACGAGGAATTGGGCCACCCCACTAGTGCGTTATGACGAAACCATTAAAACAGGCTTAAGGCCGGTGACAACTCGTCGTCTCGCAGAAACTCCGTGACTCCAAATTATACATTACTCAGCAGGTGTGGCCAAATGATGAAGTACAGCAATCGAAATCGGCACGACCATATTCCTTGAGAAAGGATCCATAATTAGAATGCCGTTCGTTAGCCTGCAAAACACGATGATTGCTTGAACAGATCGGTAAATTACTGAATTTATTACGCCAAAATTCCCTCCGTGTCAGTTGGCGGCACCGTGACACTGCTCCAGAAATCAGAAAATTGACACCGGTCGGTTGAAAAATAAACGAAGACGTTGCACAAACAAAATGTTGGGATACAAACTAAAAAAGATTCAAACCATGCCAAACACGCGATCAACCCGTGGGGAGCAGAAAAAGAAATATTCCGCCGATGCAGTGTGTGAGTGTAATATTCCTTCATATCAAATCCATCCACCCAGTCTTTGTCGTCGTCGTCGTCGTCGTCGTCAGTGCATTGATGCCCTCGCGTCAGCATTAATTCAAACACAGATTAAGTAAACAGAAGCTAAACAGCGAGCACAGGCAAATCGTACTCACACGCACGTAATAAAAGCTGACAGAGTTGATATTTTTCTTATGGGACGGTGGAAATCCGAAACAAATTTTCACTGTTCGAAAATGAGGCAATATCAATTGCCTCATGAAGACAGTCGATGTCTGTGTAGAGGTCTTTCGAAGTCAGCACAAATACATCGAAATCGAACGCGAAACAGAAACAAAGCTACGAACCATGTGAGTTTGAACAGACTGATAAGATAAGGATGTGCTCTCTCTTACGTTGCCTTCGGTTATTATTAATACTGTCACTGATTGGACTTTTTTTTTCATTGAGTGCAGAATTCAAGAAAATAGCAGAAATAATGTCCTTTGGCAGATTGACGATTGTGGGAGAAATTTTTTATTTAAAAATTCGACCGGTCCTGTAAAAGTTATCATCATTTTTCGAACTGTTGATTTATAATGTATTTCATGCAATACCTATGGAGTGAGTCCAACGTTATTTAATAAGTCAGCTTGAGATCTAAAGTATCTATAGAATGAAACAAGTTTTACTTCGCGTTAATTACAAAGACTGTCAGGAATGTTGTTTATTGAAGATTGACTTAAATGTGCGCAGTAGTTCAACAATTTAAATCGTATGATTGCGTCTTAACAATCACAACAACAAAAACTACAAAGCATGAATGACAAAACTACAAGCACAACACTTTTACTAAAAGGATAATTTAAACCAAAATGAACCCACCTACCTTTACCTCCTGCCGACGGCTGGGCCAAGATATTCTCCAATTATAATCCGAAAGATGGTGTGCAATGGTGGTATGTATGCGCAAATGCATGCAACCAAACAAAAAAAAAAACACGAGCGACGACGATGACGACAAATCGGAAAGCGCAACACGACAGAAAATACGGAATAGCGACAACAATTAACACTTTTCTCCTGCGCTAGGACAAATATCTCCACGTGGAACACGGAACAAGTGCACAATCGCACAAACACACAGAACACTAAATGCAGAGAATGCACCTATTTACAGAAATATTTTTTCAAATACAGGGAAAAACATCTGACAGATTTGCAGGACAACTCACAAAACATGGAAACACAACATAAAACAACACGCAGATTTCGAAAACGGTTCCGGAAAGTTTCGCGACACGCGTGTTGACAAAACAGTAAACACGAAAATGCAACATAAACACACGGAGCAGAGGTTCTCAAGCAATCCGACGATCGAAGAAGGCCACGGTGTTGCCTACCAACAGAGCCGACCAGAAGTGTGTGAGAAGTGGCTGAACCGAATCGAAACTGAATCCGCTGCGAGTGCTGCGATGACAAAATTCGTTTGAGATGATCAATTTTCGCTTTCGAAGTAATCGAGCTCCTTCGTTGTCCTCTTGGTCTTGTTCCTTTATACGGCCAGCTAAGCTAAGCCTAGACTACCGGCAATCGATCTGCTGCTGATAACGAAAATATGTTTACTCTTCCCTACCAACTCAGTGTGTACTTAGAGCGTCCGATCGCCGGTTCAGTGCCGACAGCGTGGTTCTCTCTTTCTCAGGCAGCGGTGATGGATCTTTAATAATACACATAACGCTGCCACCAAGAAGCTGCTGACACGGTGATACTTTCTATGAGCGTACACTTACTTTAATTGAGCAGAAAATTCGAAACGTTCGGTTTCGGGCGGATCCCCGTGCGACGTCGGTGAGAATGATCGGTTAGAAGGGATTTCCGTCGGACTGATTTACTGAGGTTACTCTCTGCAGGCGAGCATAGAAGACGCCTCTCTGCTTGCATCCGGTTTGTGGGTTTGAGCTCTAATGTTTCGAAAGTCTCTCGCGCTCCGTTCTCTTGCCGACGCGAGACTCGGAAAAGCCTGGATCAGGGTTGCCAAAAGACTTTCAAATACAATTGCTTACATGTGAACTCGAGACAAAATTTGATTTAATCTTTGCTAAGCAAAATTTGATAGATCCCAAACTATGATAGCATTCTACATTCAAAGATCCTAGAGTTGATAAAATGTTCTTGATTGTATAGGGTGACCCATAAAATATGAATACAATCTTATCACACCGTTATTTCTATCCTGAAGCCGTTTTGCAGCTTTTCATTGATGCTATTGTTTATGTATTACTCAACAACGCTGCGTGCCGAAAGTGCATTTCAAAAATCAGCTCGAAAATGTTATCTCTAACGGGAAGCAAACTAAAACGTTAAGGAAATTTTCTCGCAAACATCTATGAACTGGCAACTCTGCACCGAATGAAAATAGGGAGAGCAATAATTGGGAGAAAATCCGCGCGCGCGGCACAAACGACGCACAATGACTTCTACTACAACGCGGGAAACGTGAGAATCAACCACGTTCTTCCCGCCTGTCGACCGTTAGCCCTATAGAAGCACCAAGTTTATAGCCCATTATTGCTGCTGTTGCGGCTGTGATTGTCATTGTCTGTTCCTTCGCTCTTCTGTTTGATGTCGCACACTGGGTCAGAAAACTAGGTAGCGTGGCCATGCATCCTACAGATTTGCAGTCTTGGACAAAGTGGCTCAGTTTGTAAAGGACCAGCTATTGGAGGTTTATGGTTAGATCGTATTCCACACTTAACTTTTTTTGCCGAGGTTCCAACAGCCGACTAGTTCTGCAATTTATTTTGCTGAGATTCAGTAAAACCTATGCCGAGACTCAGCTAACATACATATATTTTGCAGAGATATCAGCAAAAGTAAATGCCGAGGGAATCGGCTGTTGCAGACATTACCGAGCTAGACTGAGTGTGTAGGTAGCGCTCGATTCTTTTTTTAAACGGAGCGTCTTAGAAGAATATTTTGTGTTATGCATTTCAAAGTTCTGTGTAATGTTGTCCAAGACATCAAAGATATCAAACTGACTAAAAGTGAGATATCGCCTCTCAAAACATTTCCACAGAAAATAGTTATCGCAATTGTTTGACGTTTTTCGCTCAGAAGTGTATAACATAGTATTTTATTGAAATGCATAATTATATAAATAGTAATGTTTGATCAATCTAATCTAATCTAATACAAACGCAGCCACTACGAGAAAGCATCCTGGAAAATGATTAGGTTAGATAAGACCTAATCATTTTTCTTGTCAACATTCATGTTTGCAGCATACCTGAGATATGACACAAACATCAAAACGGCCAGGCCTACTGCGTTGCATTTGCCGCAAAGATGATTCTGTGAAAGGATTCGAGGCAGTTCCTAAATCTACGCAATCAATAACGTTCGACTATTTTCAATAACCAGTTTTGAAATGTTACTTCTGCAGATATAAGTTACAGTGCTCTAGGGACGATGGTGTAACAAGGTTTTAACAAATTCTTGTCAAAATCGAGCTGCGATCAAAAATATACGAGTGCGTCATCATTAGGAACGTGTCAAATATGGTGCTGACACGGTATATTTAAACAGCGATGCGTGAACAAAACGCTCCAAAACTGTAATGTAATGAATGGTATATAAAATATAGTGTTATGGAAGGATCTCATCAAATGCCTCCAATGTTAACCAAATTCCCGATTTCCATTTGACGTTTGTCAGCTGTAAGCTTCTGGCACTTGAAACACTTGAATGAAGTCCTTCCTCAGCAACATGATCACACCGAACGATGGGACGTTTGATCAATGCCATTAACTCGAATTAGGGCAGAAATGATCGGTCAGATTTTATCAGATTCATTAATGTGGACCAAGTTGAATATTTCAATGAGCATAGCACAACAGGGAACAGCATATTTACATACTCACATGAGATTTTATAAAACATTTTGTGGTTTCCCATTGTACTATGCTCATTGGTAGTGCAATCAAAAACTGTGATTTTAGTAACCATATTGAAGAAATAAGTGACCAAACCATGTCCAAAGGGAAAATATCATATGACAAATTTTCACCTCCAATTAGGCCGGAACAAATCACAAGTTTTTCTTTTGTCACTCGATGCTCGCACCAGACTAGGAGGAGGTGTTAATAAAAATAAACAGATAAAAATAAAACATTTCAAATTCGTTTTACATTACATCTAAACCATATATTTCACACGCTAACATTTTTTCTTAGCCTTCGCATTAGCTTTATACTTCTTTGAAGCCGTGATTTTCGACACTAATGTTGACTTTATTATATGTAATACTCGTGTTATCAACAAGACATTTGGCGCATAAGTTTTTGTATCCTTTCAAGCAAGAACATTGGTAATAATGTAGATGAATAGGAGCAATTGATTTTTGGGTATTGTTAAATTCCGGATAAACCATCAAGCGGAATACCACAAACGTAAAAGTTCTTATAAAAAACGTTCTGTTTTCGAAAGTTCCTCCCTTTCCAAATATATCTCAGTTTTCTCAACAATTGTGCTTGCTTCAAAAAATCTAAATAGACGTATGGATTCAGGAAGGTCTATTCAACAAAATCCAAGTGTAATATTCAAAGGAAGGATCCAAAATCCATCTTGGCTGAACATAAAAACCAAATTTTAACAAAAATACCTAGTTTTGTCAATTTAAAGCTGGCTTTGTGTGTGCTTTAAAATCATCACATATGAATTCAGCAAGGTCAATTCTATAAAATCCAAGCATAACTTTCAAAGGATAGTATCACAATCCAACTTAGGAGAAAGGGAAAACCAAATTTCGAAAAAAAAAATACTTTTCGAATTACAAACCCGGTTCAACCTTCACTTATGGATTCAACAAGGTCCATTCTATAAAATAAAAGCCTATTTTTCAAAGGTATGACCCAAAATGCATTTTGGCAGAACCGAAAAACCAAATTTACCAAATGGAAAATACGTATGGATTCAGTAATTCTGTAAAATCCATGAAGAAATTCAGCCCTCACGTATGGTTTCAGCAACTTCTATTCTATAAAATACAAGTCTATTTTTCAAAGACAGGAGCCAAAACTCAGTTCGACAAAACAGAAAAATCATTTTTTATGAAAATACCTTCTTTTGTGAATATTAATCAGGTTCGTTCTTCCGGTATTCAGCAACTTCCATTCAATAAAATCCAAGCACAAATTTCAAACGATTATACCGAAATCCAACCTGGCTTCAAACAAATCTACCATAACGAATGAACTTACAAAGGTCTATTCTATAACATCCAAGCCTGTTTTTCAAAGGACACAGCCAAAATCCATCTTGGCTGATCAAGAAACCCAAATTTCTATAAAAATAGTACTTTTGTGGATGTAAACCCAGTATTCTCAACAATTGTGCTTGCTTAAAAACAAATCTAGTATCCGGTATGAACACACGAAGGTCCATTCTTCCATTTCTCAGCCTAATTTTCAAAGGATGTGAATCTCACAAGAACGAGGAAGTTAGTTAAATCACTTCACGAAAGTTCAGACTAACATTAAATAAAATTCAATCACTCAACAAAAAAGTTTGGACTCCCTAAAGAAAAGATGTTACTCCATATGGAAAATTTAAGCTCAAAAAGTGGTAGAAAACTAGATGACCTAAACAAGATTGTGTCTTTGCCAAATGCCAAAGCAGTTAAGAACAGTTCAGAAAAAGTTGAATCAATGCAGGAAACCTTTGATTCATGTAGGAAAGGGATTAAATCAGCTAATGTTGCCTCACTTCAGAAAATGCGAAACCAATTCTTTAAAAATTGGATTCGGGATTTGTTGAATCACTTCAGGAAAGCTTTGACATCTTTAAAAAGGATTGAATAACATAGCAGAAACGTTTGGACTTAGTTAGAAAAATGTTGATGACTTATTCGAAAGTTTGAACTCACTTCAGCAGAAAAGTTCAGACTCAGTTTTGAATCTGCCTAAGAAAGTGTCACCTCAGTTAGGAATTTCCTCAATCGTTTCTGATTTGGTCTCACTTCTAAAAATTTTAAACCAATTTTGAAAAGATTGGATTTAGCTCGAAAATGGTTGAATCACTGTAGAAAGAATTGAATAATTTAGTAGCAGTGCAGCAGGTTTGTAAGTTAAGAAATTTAGATCGAATGCAAAAATCTGGCGGCTGTGGTGGGCTGGGCCCATCGTAACAATGTCGGATAACGACCCAATGAGAATGGTTCTTGGTAGTGATCCTACTGGAACAAGACGAAGATGTACGCAACGAACAAGAGGGATCGATCATATTGAAGACGGCTTACCTAGTGAGTTGCCAAAAAAGATTAGGAATGAGTTCGATACAATCCGTTTACAACAACTGAAACCGGCTGAATCGATTTCAAGGACCTGGCATGCCGTACCGGTCTAGTTCAAATTTATGTTAAAAAGAACAAGGTGATATTCTACAACATAATAAGATCTAGCAAAGCGAGTATCCATATCCAAATGAAATAGCGGGACTGGCAAAATAAATATGCACTGAAAGTTTTTTTTTTATTCCCCCTTTCATGATATTTCAAAATTTTGAGGGGGAGGGGGGGGGGGATGACAAAAGGAAAACTTGAGATTTGTTCCGGCCTTATTTTTTTGTTTTTTTTTTTTTTTTATAACGATCAAGGTTATCAATAAAATGAACTAAAACATAATTGAACAATAATGACAGCAATTATCCAAAGACTTCTGACTTTTTTTTTGCGTTTTTGAGTCCTTTTTTAGGATCTTGGAAGATTTAAAAAACATACACCAAAATAACAATAAACACGTAAAATAAACCTCACACCGCCTAAAAAGCATTAAATATTAGGCTAAGTATTGCAATTGTGGGCCTTTGATTGCCCAGTAAGTTATACCACATTATTAGCAAATAATAACTGTGCAAGTACTTCCAACATGAACTTAATGAATAGCGCTTTCTGCACCGACATATGGTAATTATTTCCATCTCAGTAGTATTCGCATCCAGCGATCATTGACGAAATCAACAATTGCACCCTAGGTTGGTCTCGCACTTCCATTTTCGAACTCTAAGCAAACGTTGCTTTTGACGTCAACTCCAAACATCATCAAACTTAAATTGTTTCAAACAATAACATGACAATCATCGATCGAGCTGCAGCCAGTGAACGATGCACCCGGGACAATAGCCTCTACCGGCAAAACATGTTTTCTCTCTCTTAACGTTATGATCAGTTTCGTGTCATCAGCAAAGTTTTTCGAATGAACAAGATCCGTTCAGTAGTAAATAGTTTAAAGGGTGTTACGATCAAAATTTGATCAAACAAGAATTCGTGTAAATTGATTAAATTTTATATTTAAAAAATCAGCTATGCTTCCGATTAACCGAAACCGAACTGGCGGGCTTTTAGTTTAACTCCTGCCATCAGATTCTGTATAGCCACCTCTTCCACTTTGTGTGCCGCAGAACACTAGTTTGCCTTAAACTATTTCTCGTTGCAGTTTTTTTGGTCTTCTTTAGGTTCCGCTTGACAATAGCCCAATATTTCTCAGATGGGCGGAGCTCTGGCGTGTTGGGAGGGTTCTTGTCCTTGGGAACCACCTGCACGTTGTTGGCCGACACCACTCCATGGCTTTTTTTTCCATAATGGCAGGATGCCAAATCCGGCCAAAACAGCGGAACAATCGTATTGCTTCAGGAAAGGCAGCAGATGTTTTTCCAGACACTCGTTCACATAAATTTCCTGGTTTGCGAAACCAGTTGCAATGAAAATGTCGCTTTTCAAGCCACAGGTACAGATAGCCTGACAAACCAGATATTTCTTAGCAAACTTCGACAGTTTAATATGCTTGAAAATGTTTACCACCTTTCCCCTTCTGGATTCCGTATAAAACTTCTGTACAGAAAGCTGTTTGAAGTCTGCCTTGCGTGCCAGTAGTTCGGATTTCCGCGATGCGCGTGCAAAATTTTGATGCATTGCTCCTCTGAACGCCAAAACTGAAGAGCAAATGTCAAAATCAAAATAGAAGCATCATTCTGCACGCACACACCTACAAAGAAATGCGTCAAGTTTTAGTCGTCCAAGTTTTGATCATTACACCCTTTAGTTGGGAATTAACTCACTATTTGGCGCAAGAATACAAATAAAGTTCAAGTTCGCAGCATCGAAACCGGATAGAAGTTTCCTGCCATCAGCAAAGTTGTTCAACTGGGCACCCCGTATTTCGATCGACCTCGGTGGATACCAAGTACGACAGAAGGACATTCCGATCGTACAAACGTGCAGTTTTCCCAGCTCGTCGTGGAACGAGTGCTAGAAGCGAGCTCGACGATCACCCGATTGTAACCATCATCGCCAGCAGCATCAACCCCTCAGAAGCTTGATCCCAACGTCGCCGGCCGGCCCCCTCACACTACACACCTACATCACACACCGTAAGTAGGGTCGGGTGGGGCAAGCGTGCTATATGGGGTAAGAGTTCCACCCCCTATAATTTTGAAAATAAACCCATGACTATGAACTATGAACGGTGTTCCTATGTACCATTATTGAAAGTTCTGTCCAAAATGAAGAATTACAAAAATTGCAAAACAACATTTTGTGCTGATGTGTCAAAAATAGAAATTACTTATAATAGTTAGACATCATAAAATAAGGATTTTGGAATTTCCCAATATTATTTTCTACAATTCCTGCATTGAGGCATCACTAATAATGAATAATTGAAAAACCAATAACAAAGAATATATAACTATTCCTTATAATTGGTCAAAACTATTTTTCTTAAAAACTCACACGGGACAAGAAGGCCACCCCTATATTTATGAAAAAAATTATACAAAAACGTAAAAGAAATTGCTTCATTGCCCATTTAAGTCTTCGGTAAGCTTGTTTTCAACAAATTTGACAGAACCAGCTACATAAAATATCAACAATAGTTTTCATTTGATTTCATTGGTAAACATAGTTCATTTTTTTTTTGACTATATATGTTTTAGTATTACTTCTACGTGAAGTCAACGATTTACATAGTTGAAGATGCTAATTTCAAATAACAGACTGTAGTGGTAATTTTTATACGATAGATGGAGTAGATGAAAGCATAGAGTTGATAGTTCCGTTAGAGTACGGCAGTGTGAAGATTGTATATAGATATTAGACAAGCGAGCTAGGACAACTTTTAAGGAAGGTACAAATCGGTTTTTTCATCTCTCTTTACCACACTCCCCCTTTGGAGAGGGATGGTGAGGGGTGTAAACAATAGTTGCAATTTCCAAACCTACGACTGGATGCCTTCCTTCAAATAACAACTGAAGTGCGGTAAAAATCGGTGGAACTGTTTCAAACACACAGTTGGTACACTGGAACACTTAACACGACTTGCATTGATCTTATTTTTGAATTCTGTAGTAATTTGATGTGTCGCATGATGGTTTTAATACGTTTTCCGTTAACTCCAGCGTGAAGGCCCATATTCACCGGATCTTATTCCGGCCATATCTCCGGAACCAGTTCACCGATTCCAAAACCGTTCAATAGCGTTCAACCTATCATTTGGCGCCGAGTTTGTCCAAATCGGTTGAGCGGTTGCTGAGAAACGTTAGCGCATTCATTTCGTTACATACACACACACATACACACATACACACGTACACACACACACACACACACACACAAATTCCTAGCATACAAAAAGGCGATGGCAGGCCAACAGTAATGGAGGTAACCCAAATAAACCTCAATCATTGCGACATTGCTCAGCAACTGTTGTGGCAGTCGACAACAGAAACAAAAAGCGACGTTGCAATCATTGCGGAACCGTATCGAGTCCCTCCCGATAACGGTAACTGGGTTGCGGATAGAGCTGGGATGGCAGCTATACAAGTTATGGGCAGATACCCCATTTAAGAAGTGGTTGCGAGCTCATACGAAGGCTTCGTCATCGCCAAAATCAACGGAATCTTCATGTGTAGTTGTTACGCACCCCCCAGATGGACGATGGAGAAGTTCCACGAGATGCTTGATGGACTTACCGAAGAGCTGGTCGGACGACGACCGGTAGTCATCGGAGGAGACTTCAATGCTTGGGCAGTGGAGTGGGGAAGCAGGTGTTCCAATGCAAGAGGGCACAGTCTGTTGGAAGCTCTGGCAAAACTGGAAGTTATGCTGGCCAATAAAGGCACCAGCAGCACTTTTCGCAGAGATGGCCGAGAATCCATTATCGACGTTACTTTCTGCAGTCCGTCGCTGATGGCAAACATGGATTGGAGAGTGTGCGAAGGATATACCCATAGCGACCATCAGGCGATACGATATGGCATCGGTCAACGGAATACTGTGGCAGTACGGAGGACGAGAACTTGTGACCGAAAGTGGAAGACGAAAGCTTTCGACAAGGATTTGTTCATTGAGGCACTTCGTGTGGACGGGAGTCCCGTAGATCTAAATGCAGACGAGCTGACAGAAACGTTAGTGAGAGCATGTGACACGACCATGCCGAGGAAACTGGAGCCAAATAACAGACGGCGTCCAGTCTACTGGTGGAACGAGGCACTTAGTACTCTCCGCGCTAGTTGTCTCAGAGCCAGAAGACGTGTTCAGAGAGCAAGAACGGAAGCAGACAGAGAGGAACGAAGGGAAGTGTTTCGAGCGGCCAGGGCCGCTTTTAAACGAGTGATTAAGCAGAGCAAGTCGAACTGTTTTAAGGAGCTGTGTCGAGACGCTGATGCCAACCCCTGGGGCGACGCATACCGAGTCGTGATGGCGAAGATCAGAGGTCCAACGATGCCCGCTGAAATGTGCCCAGTGAAGCTGAAAGTCATCGTGGAAGGACTTTTCCCGAAGCACGACCCAACAACCTGGCCACCTACGCCGTACGGAGAAGGAGAGGGAGATAACGTCGAAATCACCAACGAGGAGCTCGTAGTAGTGGCGAAAGGATTGAAGGTGAAGAAAGCTCCCGGTCCGGATGGAATCCCCAACGTAGCGTTGAAAGCGGCGATCCAGTCATCCCCGGACATGTTCAGGATGGTGCTGCAGAAATGCCTGAACGAGGGTCACTTCCCTGACAGGTGGAAGATACAGAAGCTAGTGTTGCTGCCGAAACCAGGAAAACCGCCGGTGGATCCAGCATCATACAGGCCTATATGCCTGCTGGATACACTCGGAAAACTCTTGGAGAGGATCATCCTAAACAGGCTGACGAAATACACGGAGAGTAAGCACGGATTGTCGGAGAGGCAGTTCGGATTCCGGAAAGGGAGATCGACGGTGGATGCAATTCGGACAGTGGTCGAGAGAGCTGAAAAGGCGTCCAAACAGAAGCGGAGAGGAGATCGATATTGCGCCGTGATAACGATCGACGTCAAGAATGCGTTCAACAGCGCCAGCTGGGAGGCCATCACCGAAGCACTGCATAGAATGAGGGTCCCTGACTACCTGTGCAGGATCCTGAGGAGTTATTTCCAGAACCGGGTTCTGGTCTACGAGACAGACATGGGACAGAGATCGATTAGGATCACAGCGGGAGTTCCACAAGGCTCCATCCTTGGTCCAACGCTCTGGAACGGGATGTACAACGGCGTGCTAACGCTGAAACTGCCCAAAGGAGTTGAGATCGTTGGCTTTGCGGACGACGTCGTCTTGACGGTAACAGGCGAGACGCTGGAAGAGGTGGAAGTGTTGTCAACCGAGGCAATCGACATGATTGGTAACTGGATGAAAGGAGCGAAGCTGCAAATAGCCCACCACAAAACGGAAGTGTTATTGGTCAGTAACTGTAAAGCGGTACAGCGGGCAGAAATCACCGTCGGGGAGCACACCATAGCCTTGAAGCGTGTGTTAAAATACCTGGGAGTGATGATCGATGACCGGCTAAACTTCAACAGCCACGTCGAATATGCCTGTGAGAAGGCTTCGAAGGCCATCAACGCGATAGCTAGAATCATGCCGAACAACGCTGGTCCCAGCAGTAGCAAGAGGCGTCTTCTGGCCAGCGTGTCATCATCGATACTGAGATATGGAGGTCCAGCCTGGGTTCCAGCGCTGGAAACGAAGCAGAACCAAAGGAAACTGAGCAGTACGTTCCGACTCATGGCCATGCGAGTCGTGAGTGCGTACAAAACCATCTCGTCGGAAGCAGTATGCGTTATCGCCGGTATGATCCCAATCGGCATCACCCTGGCGGAGGACAACGAGTGCTACAGGCGCAGAGAAGCCGGAAGAGTACGGAAAGTTGTGAGAGTGGAGTTATTGGCTAAGTGGCAACAGGAGTGGAACACGACGGAGAACGGTAGATGGACACATAGACTAATACCGATTCTTTCGACCTGGGTGAACAGAAAACACGGAGAAGTCAATTTCCACCTAACGCAGTTCCTGTCTGGCCACGGCTGCTTCAGGAAATACCTGCATAGGTTCGGACACGCAGCGTCACCTCTCTGTCCGGAGTGTGGCAACGTCGATGAAACGCCGGAGCATGTGGTCTTTGACTGTCCAAGGTTCGAGGCAGTGCGAACGGAGATGCCCGTCCTTAACGTGGAGAATGTCGTTGATGAAATGTGTCGAGAGGAGGACTCTTGGAATGCCGTCAGCAGGGCAGTCACGCAGATTATGTCAGAGCTGCAGCGTAAATGGAGAGAAGAGCAGCGATCTAGCAACGCCAGCTAGCGCTGAGAGTACGACAAGTGCATGAGCACAGCCACCCCCCGAAGTAGTCGCTTCACAGTGGTCCCGGGGGGATCCAGGCAGAGGAGAGAGTAAGGAATGGGTTTTAGTGGAGCTGCACTAGGCAACTATTGGATACCACACCGTGCCACCTTCACTACTGGCCAGGCTTCTTGAAGCTCTCCTAAACCTTACTATAAAAAAAAAAATCGGATCGATAGTCGGTTTTTCAAGTGATATCTATACCCTTCTTTGTAAGAAGGGTAAAAAGGTTATGGTCAAAAAACTGTTTTTTCATGAATCACCCTAACTTTCTCGTTGTTTCAGTTCGAAGAATGATGAGATAAAAGATTGACGTTTTCGACAAAGTTGCTTGGTTTTGCATCTTCTACAACTTTAAAGAAGTAAAAAAAATCCCAAAAATTTCCCTGAAGATGACTGATCCACTGAAAAGATGCGCTTTTTCATTACCAACAACTCTTTTCAAGACATCAAAACGCTAAAACCAGTAGATTTTGCGGAAAAACCAATTTCCATTTTTTTTTCCGCTCTGCACCACTGTGCATTGATTGTTTCTTTTGGGATCCCTTGTGCTTTTTCTCTAACGCTTCGTATTTCATTCCGCACTTCACCGGCAATTTCCTTCCGTAGATCGTCCTTGGTCGGTTCTGACATGATTCCGCCTTTTCCAGGTTTTTCTTGTTTTCCGAGGGAGATA
The DNA here is from genome assembly GCF_037179485.1 of Ochlerotatus camptorhynchus. Taxonomy (NCBI): domain Eukaryota; kingdom Metazoa; phylum Arthropoda; class Insecta; order Diptera; family Culicidae; genus Ochlerotatus; species Ochlerotatus camptorhynchus. The sequence goes on from NW_027040657.1 coordinate 1,712,662, forward strand.
AATCCACACTAATTTCCGCACCTGTTCGATCTCATGTCCACCATCTGTTACTATATTCCCATGGACATATGGCATAAGGCACGCGTCTTAAGTCGCTGAAGATCTTAGTTTCAATAAATGATAGTTTCATCAGATTCCCCAACTAACCATTCTGAAGCAAAGTAAGTATATAGCTATATTGCGACTAAATGGTTACTTGGGTACTAATATGGCCGTCAGAATGGTTTTTCGGTTGCGAAGTGAAGTATTCCTGAAATTACATGTAAAAACACATATGCATGTAAAACTCAATACAAATTAATATTTTATTAAATACTTCATGTAACATTAATGTTTCAGTACAGTATGTTTCAACTAAGGCCAGAAAAATCATCAATATGCCACATGTTAATTAACAAAGTTGATGCTGAGTATAAAATGCACACCTTTGCCTACGAAACCATCCACTTAAAAGACAGATTGAAGCACCACCTATGCGACAGGAATACGAACCATTCAGAGGCTGGCCCGTTTGTCAATTTGTAGGATGCAGCGCAAAAGATTTTGGCCACACTTCCGAGCTCGCTGTCCCACTGTGTGTGTTGGTAACGTATTTTTGTACTCAAAGTCTGCCTCGATGTAATTCAATATGACGCTCTGGGATCTGGGCATTTGGCTTCTTCTGATCAACGGACAGAACATAGAGAGCAAGCGCAGATAAGAAAGTGGATGTCGCCGTGACGCATCGTAATCGAAAAATAGATTTTATTACAGTTGAATGCTTACAATGCCTTATTTCTTCGCTAGACTGCGCCTCCCCAATGCACGACATTTGTAGAATACCTATCTATTACGAACAGCGCTTCATCATCATAGAGATTTTCTAGTCTAGAATCGCCACATGTTGCGTTACATGACTTTGGCGCGCGCGGATCATCAGAAGTCGAGCATCATCGCGGGACAACAACAGCAAGATGACATTGTTAATTTTCCCATTCCTTTGGCATGCCGTGCATTATAAATAGCGGCTGTATGTTCGCACATCACACAGAATTACTCTAATCGTGCAATGATGGGACGGTGATGAAAGGGCGCGCACGTTCTGCGCCTATTTTTAAAAAAACGCGGCTCCACTCTCCATTAGTTTCCTCTTTGAACCGCAGCCAGTGTGGTGTCGGAATGAAAAACGAGGGCGAAAATTTATCACAAGAATAAAACTTTTCCCGCTCAGCGCATTCCATCACTCGTTACAGGTCTTAACGAGTTTAGAACATTTTACAGCAATGATACATTCGCAGCGGAGCGCTGGAGCTATTTTCTTCGTTTTTTTTTCGATGAAGAAAATTCCCAAACCAAACTTGGCACGTTCGTGAATAATTGATGCGCTTGCCAGCTGCCGGGGGATCAACTCTTGGAGGAACGCTTCATAGGAGTCGGTCACCCTATCGTTCCATAAATATTGTTATGATGCGCCACATGAATAATGTTTTCGGATTCGAAGAGGAAAAACTTTTAAGTCGAGAATAAATTTTCCTCCGGTGTCATGCGTAGAGCTGCCAGGGCTAGGAGCATTCTTCAAATTCTCCCGCAGAAATATTCGTAGTCAAAGTGGATGTGCCTTGGGGTGGATGGACGGACGGACGGGGCAGGAAAAGTGAGCGTTACTTGGCTTTAGTTGAAGAAGTTGTTTGCGTTTGGTTTTCGGATTGGTTGGCTCATTTGTTCTCACCTGACTGTTCGCTTCCTATCTGTGATAGTGACGGAGAAATTTGTTTAGTTGGCACGGTGGTGCAAAGTAAATCTGTGCTTCGTGTTCTTAGAGACTGAAGAAGGCTGATAGACATTTTGACTGATTGTAGAATGGGTAGATCGTTATATGTTTGACATAAGCTAGACAGTTACAAACAGTAACAGGAGCATTGTAAACCAAACACGAACAAAATCATGGTTTGGCTATCGGTTGCACCTTTGCTTACAAATAAATGATATTGTACTGTCAATGACTTGCGCTTATTGTTACTTACACTACACCAGTGTAGTGTAGCAAAAACGTAAACGACATTAGAAAATATGTGCTTCAATGATTAAACCATCCAATATTAAATCATGTTTCCGCATGCCTCCTGTCTAATAAAGGTGTGCCCCAGTTTAGGAACTGCTGTTATGTTGCATAGATAGTACTTTTGAAATTTTAAACTTGACTTGAGTTTTGACTTTATTGCCTAACCTTTAATGCATACAATGTTCCAGTTTCAACCATGCATAGAAACAATTCTAAACTAACAAGCGTGCAAGCCTTTCACCGCATCCAATCTTATGTGTCATACCGGAACTGCTTTCAAAATCGAACCACTAACGGAAAGCCATAAAATCGATTTTCATCACCATTCCGCTCGGTCTCAATTCTCAATCTCCACCAACATCGCCGGTCGGTGGTGTTATGCTAGGTGGTAGTGGTTCACTGGTGACACTTCTTAACCGAACGAAGAAACGAATTGGAAACCAATCCGGAAGTCGGTATACAACTAATTTCAGCCGCAACTATTTTTCGTTCCCTCACCTGTTATCTCCCTCCCACCCCACGGATCCTCAGAGCAAGAGCATGAATGCTAAAAGTTTGTCGTGGAGGATCACACAGAGTCGTAAACAAACAAACAACATTGCGGCGAGACGAACACTTCACCGGAGCCGCCCGCCGGAGAGCCAGACACATCAATAAAATGCCGAGTTTCAAAAGGCGAAGAGGAGAGTTGCTTCTTGGATCATCCCGAGTCGAATCGTGGGAGAAGGTGGGAAGGTACTGTGGGGTGTGGTAGATCCTACTTGAGAATGTACCGAATGGCAATTGGGAGGACTTGACAGAAGGAAAGAGAAAGTATCCAGTCAGTGGTCTTGCGGTAGGAATTCCGCATCCTCAATCGAAATTGTGAGCTCTTCCAGGTGTGATGTGATGGATAAATGTGGGGGAGTTGCACTGGCAGTTATCCTCGCAGCAGATAGGCAGTCACAGTTGTTCACACTTTTCGTTATTCGTTTGTTTTGGTGGGAAGGTTCCGAGGTGTTTCGGTACAGGATGGTAGGCCCATCACTGGTCCTTCAGCTCAAGGTTTAGCTTGTATTGATCGACCTGGCTTGGCGTGAAGCGGGCAAATAACGTCACACGAACTTTCTCAATTAAAGTTTTGTGTCATTCGATTGCAGGTAAATGGTTTGTTTGGAAGAATTTTAAATGGATGTTTTGCAAACTGTGCACAATAAGTGTACATTGGTGATTCTTATGTTAACTCCGTATTCGATATTTTATATTATCACAGACAAACAGACGTAGCTCTTTTAATAATTTATTAAGTTGTTCGTCTGGTATGTGGGGAGATTTATTTTTCTACATCTAATTTTGTGTATGATTCAACCCACCATCTTCCGCAAAATAACCGTTGCATAGAGCAGTATCGTATAGTGTCCCATGTTTATTAGAACCGTACTCAATGAACCATATGAATTCGTTGGTGTACAAAAACAATTGGAGGGCCAAGAAGTTTAACCAGCTGATAAACCGAATCAAAAGTTGCATTCGTAAAACTATTTTTTTTTCTAATTTTTTAGCTATCACCCGGTGTAGTGCAGAAGGATGACGGATGGTAGATAAGAATTTCCATTACCTGATGGATGGATTGAAGAAATTTTGAAATAGTTAGAATTGCCATGACCTGATGGATGAAATTCCACCGAAATTTCCCGAATGGGTAGATATAATGCTCAATTAATCATTTTGTCAAGCTTCTGCATTTATTTACCATCAGATGTCACTGCTGTTGTTGGCGGTGTCATCTATCGGAAACTACACATAATCTGTTTTTCGTTAATTGTTTTCAGAGGACAGGTGCAAAACATGAATATGCCATTTAGATTAATTTTCGAAGTCCCTCCTTTTTTACACATTTTGCACACAAAATAGCTCACCCCTCACAGGATTTACCGCCGATTTCTATAAATGGGGCGAGGCAGAAAGTATCTTTTGTGCAAAAAATGCAAAAAAGGAGTGACTTCGGATGTTAATCAAAATGTATATATAGATGTACCAGACATATTTTGCAGTGTCAGGTACTCTATTTTGAAGTCTGTGAGAGGGAAATCACCAATAGTGTGTTATCAAAAAAATCGAGTTGCGTATGTTTCGGTTTGGGAACACCTAATTTTATATGACATGTTTGTTTACGTTCCATAATTTACGTCAAAGATGGATTACGTCTCATGTAAAAATATTTATTTGTGTGTGCAGGTTTCGACAGCATCCTGAATCTGGCACTGATTTTTAATAAGTGCCTCCGACTTGGCTACTTCCCCTCGTGCTGGAAGTCATACCCCTCCGGAAACCTGGGAAGGATCCGTCCTCTCCTTCAAGTTATCGACCAATCAGCCTTCTCTCAGGGTTATCAACACTGTTCGAAAGAGCAGTCAACCACCGGCTACTAACATCTGCCGAAGAAAACAACTTGTTACTCGAGGAACAGTTTGGTTTTCGGAAAGGTCGTTCGACCGTCCACCAGCTGACCCGAGTAACAAACATTCCCAGACGGAACAAGTCTGTTTCGAAAACATCTGCCATAGCGTTGTCGAACGTTGAAAAAGCATTCGACAATGTCTGGCATGATGGCTTGGTGTTCAAATTGCAGATACGGTCTTCCAATCTTCTCAGTGAAAATAATTAAAAACTATCTATAAAACAGGATGTTCCGAGTCTCTCTGAATGGCATCAAATCGGATGCTTTCAACATCGGTGCTCGGGTTCCACAATGAAGCATCCTTGGCCCCATTCTATTGAACCTGTTCACCTCCGATATGCCGGCTCTCCCTGATGGTGGATCGTTGTCTCTGTTCGCAGATCACACATCCATCGTCTACAAGGGTAGGGTCATCGGAGCTCTGACTGCCAAACTTCAGAGAGGCCTGGACGTCATGTCTGAATATTTCAACAGCTGGAAGATCCGTATCAACGCGGTAAAGACCCAGGTCATCATATTTCCACACTCTAAATCTCCCAGACTTGTTCCGTCGGTGAATAATAAGATCTGCCTGAACGGCACAGTGGTGGAATGGTCAAAAGAGGTAGTCTACCTCGGCTTAACACTAGACAGAAAGCTGATTTTCAGGGAGCACGTTGACAAAACCAAAACCAAGTGTAACATCTTGATAAGATCACTGTATCCACTCATCAACAGCAGGTCTTCTCTATCCTCGAAAAATAAGCTTGCTGTCTACAAACAAATAATCCTTCCCGTTATAGAATACGGGATGCCAATCTGGGAGAGTTGCGCCAAATGCCATCACCTTAATGCCAGAACAAGATCCTTAGGATGGTCCTAAACAGTCCCGTGGACTAGAAATTCTGAGATCCACCTCCTGGCTGGAATTCAGACATTAGAAGAACGGAGAGTATTCATCCTAAAAAGTTTCAGAGACACCTGTCTGAGATCAAATCACCAGATCATACGTGGCCCTTCGCTCAATTTCAACTTCTATTCAATTTTCATACTGTCGTACTCTAGTGGAACTATCAACCTATCCTCTTCAAAATTTTCTCCGGTTGATAAAATTTCACTCTAAAACATCAAGTTGATATTAGATAGCATTTCCAACAGCAATTATGAAAATGGTAAAATTCACGTATGAAGTTTAAAAAAAAAGCAGAAGGGTCTGTACCTAGGGGCACGAACGGAAGCTTGACGTAGGACCGCTAGTGGACGGAATAAATGTGAAGAGCATTTAGTTCTTTTAATTGATCAATTATCTATTATCTCAACTCTTTCCGTTTTTGAATTGTAGGCGTACCAAATTTGTAATATTTTTTTCAAAGAGAAAGTTGATCAAGAGAATCAATCAAAATCACTTGCACCCCTGCTTCCAAGTTTGGTTACAAGATTACAACTCTGGAGAGCATTTTGTGTGGTCGTTGGGAGCTTGTGGTTCTGAATATGGACAAACAAGCACTGATAAATTCAATTCCAACTCTTTACTGATGTAAGCTTGATGGCCCTGAAAAGGGCCGTTTTATTGAAGAGGACATCCATGGCCACTTACGCTTGGCGTGTTTAGAGTAGGTGACAGCATCACGGACCTCATTTTCCAGGAACACCTTCAGCACACCTCGTAGATCAGACCGGAAATACGTTTGACACCACCACGGTGAGCCAGACGACCGATGGCGGTTATCTCGAAGAACTTTGCGATGACGCTTGGCGCCTCCTTTACCAGACCTTTTCCTCCTTTTCCACGACCATTCAATTGTTGCTTGTTAGGTGTGAAGGAGTGGACTAGCCACCACCTTCCTACTGCTGCTATTGCTGTTCACCACGCCGTCCGAAGCGAAAATGAATGAGCTAATGCCATTAGTTTAAATGATCTTTATTTTTGTTTAACTTGGACGATTACCATATAAATTTTTACTAAGTGATTTAATTGCTTTCTTCATCTTTAGGTATGGGCAAAATTCAAAATTTGTTTTACAGAATTAGTCCTAGACTTAGTACACGGTCGACCACCTTGGTGGGATTGGTTTGTTTTGTTTTTAGAATTTGAAGAGAAACTACTTAATACTACTATTTACAGCTTAAAACTAACCTACTCTACTATATACACTTAACCTACTATGTACAAATTGCTTATTAAAGCATGTTCAGAAAGATTGCATTTTTGAATAAATTTAGTTGTCATATCATCAATTTTAGAATCTACTTTGGGAATTTCTGCCTCTTGATGGAGGTCTGCTATTCTTGTGTCGAATGGACGATCTAGGATCATCCTCAACACTCTATTCTGTGCAACCTGGATTTTGTTCCTGTGGGTCTGAGCGCACGATTCCCACACCGGGGCGGCATAGAAGATCGCGGGGGCTATGATCTGTTTGTAAACAGCCAGTTTGTTTTGCCTTGAGAGGCGGGATCTGCGGCAAATGAGCGGATACAAACACCTAACCAAGGCGGAGCACTTAACTAGGGTTTTCTCTATGTGCGAGCGGAACAGGAGCTTCTCATCGAACAACATCCCGAGATAAGTAACATCGGTGGACCACTCGACCCTTGTACCATCCATTATTACGGTACAGGAGGGAGACGGTTTAAGTTTTGGCGATTGTCTGTGAAGGAACATGATCGCTTGGGTTTTCGAGGCGTTGATTTTGATTTCCCACGTGGTGGCAATAAAGGTGTCAAGGCATCGTTGGAGCTTGTTCGTTATTTCACGAGGCATCCTACCCTTGACGGCTATCGCGGTGTCATCTGCAAACAGAAAGAACACGCAACCGTCTCCTAGAGGAGGGATGTCCGACGTGTAGATGCTGTAAAGCAGTGGTCCCAGCAGACTCCCTTGCGGAACACCTGCTGGGATCGGAAATTGTCCCGAAAGGGAACTATTCAACGACACCCTGAACGACCTTTGCTGGAGATAGTTACGGGTGATTTTCACAAGGTATGGTGGAAAGTTGGAGTTACAAAGCTTGTATATAAGTCCGTCGTGCCAGACATTGTCAAACGCCTTTTCGACGTCTAACAAGGCCATGGCTGTGGACTTGGATACAGCCTTGTTACTTCGGATGTTATTCATCACCCGCACTAGCTGATGATTGGTGGAATGCCCCTTGCGGAACCCGAACTGTTCCGGAAGAAGAATGTCATGTTCCTCCACAAACTTGTTTAGTCGGCTGAGGATCAATTTTTCGAACAGCTTGCTCAGCGCTGAGAGCAGGCTAATCGGTCTGTAGCTTGACGGTAGTGAAGGGTCTTTCCCAGGTTTGCGGATCGGGATGATTTTTGCCACCTTCCAGATGCTTGGAAAGTAGTGCAGCTCCAAGCATCTGTTGAGGATGGCAGCCAGCAGCGAGTGCACCCTCGCGCTGAGATTTTTCAACTCTAGGTTGAATATTCCGTCAAACCCGGGAGCCTTCATGTTCTTACTGTGTTTCAGCGCTGAGCAAATTTGTTCCTCTGTAATCCGTTCTTCTGGAGGGACGGCACAAGGGGAGGCATCTAACGTCTGGACGCACTGCACAACCTGGTTCTCGAGTGGACTTGGGATTGTAGAACCAAGCAAATGCGACTGGGCAATGTGCTCCCCAATTGCATTGGCCTTCTCTTCGTTGGTGATAAGCCGTTCGTCATTGACTCTAAGTGGTGGAATGGGCTTGGGGTGAGACTTCAGCACCTTGGCAACCTTCCAGAATGGTCTGGAACGGTCGTCCAGGTTCTGAACGAGCCGCCCGAAACTCTCGTTCCGGATTGAGACCATTCTGGAAGCGATCTGCCGATTCAGATCGACCATTTCGTATTTACGCTGCAGATCCCCAGTCCGCTGAAACTGGCGTCTACGAACATTTCTGAGCCGAATCAAGAGTTTGGTGTGGGAATCAATTGCTTGAAACTTACCCCTCACAGGAACTCGTCTAACGCACTCTTCGTCAGCCACGGATATGGCTTGATGGAGACCCTCCAGGGCCCGGTCGATGTCCTCCACTGTATCGAGCGGTGGGTTGTCGTCGATGTGGCGGTCGACCACGCGTCGAAACTGGACCCAGTTGACTCGATGGTAGTCCTTCCGCTGGCACGGTGCAGGGGCCACGTTGTAGCCCAGCTCGGTCAGCACCGGTTGGTGGTCCGAACTCAGGTCGTTGACGGCAACCGGCTTGGCTAATCTGGTGTTTGCCAAGAACAGGTCCAGCGTCGATGGGTTGCCCGTCGGTGATGTGAAGGTTGGTTCGTCCGGAAACCAGACGGAATAGAGACCATGCTGGGAATGGTCGAATAGCAGGCGGCCGTTCTGGTTCTGCTGGTAGTTCCGCCAGGCCTCGTGCCGGGCGTTCAGGTCCCCTCCGATTACAAAGCGGGCATTGGTGTGGGTTATGATGGCAAGGTCGTTCTTGAACTGCTGTGCTGTACCATTGCTAACGGTACATTGCCGGGGGCAGTAGACAACGATGAACCGGACGTTTCCGGTCGATGTTTCCACCTCAACGCCGACGGCCTCGATGATGGAGGTGCGGTAGTGGGGTAGGGTGCAGTACTTGATGCCTTTCTTGATGATGACCGCGACACCGCCCCCCCTGGAGCTGGTGCGATCAAGCCGGACAATGCTGTGGTCGGGCAGCCAGAAGCTGTCACCGGTCTTGAGGTGGGTCTCGGTGAGAAGGCCCACGTCGATGTCGTGCTTGCGGAGGAAGTCTGCAAGCTCAATGTTTTTCGCCCCTACGGAGCGAGCGTTCCAGTTGGCGATCTTTATGGGTTCACGGTCCATAATTAGCGACGAAGGAGATGATAGCTTGGAGCTGTTGTGTTCTTGTTGCGCAGGTGCGCTTGATGATGATGGCCTGGGCCAACAGTGTGACGATCTCATCTGTTGACAGCGGAGAATCGTCTGTAGCTTCACCGGTTGTACCGGCCAATCCCGGAGCAGGGGGATCCGTCGATGGGCCGGAGGCTTGACTGGGTACTGCAGCGGCAGCCGACTGGGCAGCAGCCAACTGTTGGTTGAGCGGGAGCGGCGCCAACACTGGAATTGGCCGTGGTTGGACCGGTGATAACGGAGGAAAGTTCTGCGCGTTGTTTTCCGGGACCTTCTTGCGACCGGGCTGGTTGTTGGACGAGGCCTTCTTCCGGATCTCGGCGTATTCGGCCCGCTTCGGACAGGCCTTACTCGTGGCCTTGTGGGCAGCACCGCAGTTGGCGCATGTGGGAGCGGCTTCCTCGATGCTGTCGCAGTCGTCGATCTTGTGGTTTTTGCCGCATTTGATGCAGCGGCTGGCCATGCGGCAGTTCCTGGTGCCGTGCCCGAACAATAGGCAGTTCGAGCACTGAGTGACGCCACGGTGGGTTGGCTTATACCGCTCCCACTTCACTACGATGTGGAACAGTGTGCGTGTCGTCTGGAGATCCTTCACGGTTGTGGAGTTCTTCTGCAGATGGACCAAGTAGAGCTGGTCACGATACTTGATGGCCTTGCTGCGGGTCATCTTGTGGATTTCGACCGGCTTGAGGCCGTTCGCCTTAATCTCGTCCATTAAGGTGGTGGTGTCCATGTCGTGGAGCCCGCGCAGCACCACTTTCAGCGGCTTGGTGGCCTCGACGTCGTGGGAGAAGTACTCCAGCTTCATCCTGTCCAAGAGGGCCTGGACTGCGTTGTAGTGATTTTCGGCCGAGACCATCAGTTTGTAGCCTTCCGTGCACCGTTGAATGGTGCAGCGAAGGCCCTGCTTAATGTAGAAATCCAGCTGCTCCCATAGCCCGGGAGGAAAGCCCTTCACATAGAAGGGTGGCAACTTAACTTTTTTAGGCACCGTCTCAGGGTCCGACTGCGGCTGGGCTCCGTTCTGCAGGGCGGAGAACGGATTGTTGCTCAGCAGCTTTTTTGCTGCCGATGCGGTGGCGCTGATGTCTTCAGGTCTGGGTCGTTTAGTTCCGGGAGGCCCCGGCTGCGGGTCCGCAACGCCTGTCGGGACGGGCAATGGGGTTTTCTTCTGCTTCTTCTGAGCTGGCTCGGTGGTCGCGCCGTCTCCTGGGAGAGTCTGTTTTCCCGGTAAGCCGGCACTCGCGTTACCGCGCGATTTCTTACCCATGGCTGGGTCAGCGAGAGCGTCACTACACAACGCGGAGCTAATTCGACTTGCGAACGAACGAACGAAACTAGAGAGAATTCAAATCGACTGAACTGCTCAACAGTCTGGCAGCGAATGATGTTGATGAGCTGTTGAGTTAGGGCTATACAGCAGCACTTTTTTATATCTTTTCAGGTTGAAGAAAAATTATGTGCAACCAAGTGGTACTCAATTATGACGACTGGGTTTGGGAAGAACGTTTGTTTCATGAAAACAGTGATAAAATTATCACTTTTTATTTGTACATTGGAAAATGCTTAACATTACCACTTTTTGTACAGTTTCTTGTTGAAAATCATTAGTCGAAAGCATTGCCTTTGATGTGAAGAAATATTTCTGATCGATTGGTGATAAAATGATTTAAATTGGTCCAGGGGTAGCTGAGTTATTAAGGTTCAAAATCTTTGATAATTTTGTTACATGATTTCATTTTCGGTTTCACAAAGTATACCCCCATATAGAAATAATAGACGTAGTTCTACGTCAAAATGTGTTATATGAAATTGATTTAATCCATAAGTCCCATTGCTTGAACTTGTGCAGATTAGATGATTTGCGTTACATGGTTACTAGACCTGTTCATTTTAAACGAAATGTTCGGAATGTAACGGGTCAACCGTGATTACTGTTCGTCATGTTAATTTGAACTTTTGTGCAAATTTTCAGCAAAATCGGTGTTGATTTAGAGGTGCTTCTAGTTAATTTTATGTTTTCAAGGTAATTTACGGATTATAATATTTGTATCTCGAGACTGAAACAACGAAAGCTGCTGTAACAACTTTCATAGCAAAGCTTAATGTGTTATCTACCAACTTTGTGGTCAAAGGTTGACTATTCGAAGTGATTTTATTGAATTTTCACTTAGTTTCATGCTCGAAGATATCTTAAAATGTGAAGAATTTTAAAGTATTTGTTCTACGAGTTTTCCACCCATATGATATAAAAATGTGTAGTGTACGGCATAATGTTCCTCATATTGTTCTAGAAGTTTCGTTCCAACATAGTTTTCGTGTATATTTCATAGATTGAGAGATAAAAATCAGAAAAGAGGCCGTTTAGCTAAAATTCACAAGACAACAGAGCCAATAAAAGTCAATTAGATTGACAGAACATAGTTGCATTGCTTTTCAATGACGACCGATGACTGTTTCATTGATATATGATTTTTTCATAAATATGAATCCTCAGTAGACGTGTTTTTTTTTATCAAAGGCAAGTGTCACTCGAGCCATTCAAAATGTTCGTTATTTTATAAATTGCTGTTATGGTTCGAGTGACACTTGCCTTTGATAAAAAAAACACTAACATGAAGCTTTAGTGTGATGATTTATTAGCTAGAGAATGATCTTTAGAAGAATGTAGGTGGATAGTTCCGTTAGAGTACGGCAGTATGAAAATTGAATAGAAGTTGAAAATGAGCGAAGGGCCATTAAAGCGACAGTTTTCAAGATGACGCACATTTTTGCCTGTGGACTTGGAGACATACTTCAAGTCCCCGCGTACATCGTACGGGCTAGGCAAAAATGTGCGTCTATCTTGTAAACTGTCGCTTTAATGGCCCTTCGCTCATTTTCAACTTCTATTCAATTTTCATACTGCCGTACTCTAACGGAACTATCCACCTACATTCTTCTAAAGATCATTCTCTAGCTAATAAATCATCACACTAAAGCTTCATGTTAGCATTTCCAACCAACTCTGAAAATCGTTAACTTCGCGTATGAAGTAACATAAAAAACACTTTGAATGTAAAAAAAAAACACGTCTACTGAGGATTCATATTTATGAAAAAATCATATATCAATGAAACAGTCATCGGTCGTCATTGAAAAGCAATGCAACTATGTTCTGTCAATCTAATTGACTTTTATTGGCTCTGTTGTCTTGTGAATTTTAGCTAAACGGCCTCTTTTCTGATTTTTATCTCTCAATCTATGAAATATACACGAAAACTATGTTGGAACGAAACTTCTAGAACAATATGAGAAACATTATGCCGTACACTACACATTTTTATATCATATGGGTGGAAAATTCGTAGAACAAATACTTTAAAATTCTTCACATTTTAAGATATCTTCGAGCATGAAACTAAGTGAAAATTCATTAAAATCACTTCGAATAGTCAACCTTTGACCACAAAGTTGGTAGATAACACATTAAGCTTTGCTATGAAAGTTGTTACAGCAGCTTTCGTTGTTTCAGTCTCGAGATACAAATATTATAAGCCGTAAATTACATTGAAAACATAAAATTAACTAGAAGCACCTCTAAATCAACACCGATTTTGCTGAAAATTTGCACAAAAGTTCAAATTAACATGAGGAACAGTAATCACGGTTGACCCGTTACATTCCGAACATTTCGTTTAAAATGAACAGGTCTAATGGTTACGACATCAGATTGGTGTAGCGTATTCAAGGATGCTACGCACCAACGAGCAATACAACGTCTTAAGAGCGTAAATGTCAATGATGCTGATGTATAGATACGGCAGAATCTTAAAGTGCAAAATACTTTGGCGTTAATAATCATTATATGCCTAATCTTTGAGTCCATAGTAACGCCCAAATCACAGATTGAACGTACTCTGTCAAATGGAATTGGTGCTACGAGTGAAAAATATCTTACTACTGACACGCATACCATTGTTGTCGCACCAGACCAGTGTCACGTTTATGTCTGCTCTGCTATTGAATTTCGTCTCTATAGGCTTAACATCCCCGGAAAACAGAATTCAATGCTATTGATATCAAATATCCTTAAATTTCCCCCCGCTACCACCTTAAAGTTGAACTGGATTATAATGATTAGATCATCGCATTACGCTGTCAGAACCGGGTCATGCAAGCGGTGATTTGATACTGTTCCCAAATGTTTCTGCTCCTCCACCGCAGTATCAAATCGATAGCTACCCTCAGAAGTTCCCCCGATAGCGGTCGTCGTCGGTTCCACTCCAGTGGTTCCCCTTCAATCAGCGACGTTGTCTAAAATTCTGGTATTATCTTGATTCAACGGAGTACTCCACCTTGTAGCTACAATAGCACATCGCAGGATGAATTGAGTTAGCTTTTGGGAGGAGTTGCTATCTTTCTTCATCAAAGAGCCACCACCACCACGATCAGAACCGTCAACAAAGACAAGACAGACAAGGTATGTGTGTGTAATCATAATGTGAATGTGGTGTTTTTATAACAATATCAAATTGTTACGGTTTTCCAATCAAATCACTGATGTGGTTTCGCTTGTTGAATAGATATGCTGTGGATTTCTGGGTGGTGGGAGGTAAGGGACGTTGATTGAATAGCACTCTTTGCTGGGGGTGGAAAGCAGAAAAAACAGTGATCCATACAAATCCAAGCGGGATCACTTCGAAAATTCGACTTACATTTCCCGTTCACATTTCTCCCGTCGCCATCATGAGTAGACACAAAATGATGCATCTGGTTCTCTTATCAATTTTGAAACTTCTTTAGATGATGTCAGTATATTGGCGAACATGTACGTACCTACATCTTCCACGAGCACGTCAAGATTCCCATTGTTGGATCGTGATTTCGGGATGACACTCGAGTGCACCCTCACTCCAAACCCCCTCGTTCATTACTGTGAGCAGTATTTCATGTGCCAATCATAGAATGGTCCTCTCCTCTTCGAACAATAGGTTACGTATACAATAGCTGATGCAGACTTTGGTGGGGCGGGGAGAGTGATTTTCTTCGCGCGACTAAAATGGCTCATAAATTCAAACTTTATCTCTTCAAACTAACGTTAGCTGGAGCGCGTGCTAGCTCTCTCTGGCTTAGACCGAGTCTCGAAATGTGAAAAGTTTTGTTCATATTGGATTTTCCGATAAGTGACTTTTGTTGAGAATCATGCTAAATTCGATTCAGTGAGACTTTCCAGTCATAAAATATGCACAAATGTGGCGATTAGGATACGGATTGCTCCGGGTGTTCACCCTGCTGCCGGTGCGAAATTGATTCGGTACTTTGAAAGCGGCAGCATATCGCGTTATTTACGCATGAATTTTTAACGTCATTTCTTTGGCGAAGTAATCATCGGCAGATGTGAGCTGCCTTATGCTTTGTATTTCGAATTAATTCTGGTGGGATGCAGAATTTTACGCCAGTGGTGTTCGTTGTAAAAAAATCTATTCATGACTTTGTAGTAAATTGCAATCAATTTTATAGTTTTGTTCTTGGCTCGGCTTTGACGCAGGTAAAAACGTTTAAACTGATAACTTTCTCTGGATGAATGTCGTGGATCTTCTGGATTCTGAGACAAACGTGGTTGGGCACAAAAATCTTGAACCAGTAGAATCCAAAATCTGATGGTTTTTTTTAGAGGTATTCCGGATCTCTCTATACAATCTTCTTTGGCTTTAAGCAGCAGTTTGTTGGGAGCTTTTTTGATCATCTAACCCAAAACAAAGTAAAGGTTCTTGTGATGTTCTTCAGATTTACTACCACTGAAGCTGAATTGCTCTGAATGACGATCGATTTGCGAAAGAGCTTGCGTAATCTCAGATTATTCTGAGCTGCCCACAATTGAAGGGATCGAACTCGTGGCACATCGTTTGGAGTTTGTTGCATGCTAAAAGCAACAGCGGATTAAATATCGCATGCTTTTTCCTGTTCGGATTATGGTTACACAGTTCGCTAAAAAAAAGTTTGCCATCAAGAGCCTTCATGTGTTCGAAACTCTTTTCCAATCCGGACACCCCGGTACGCTTGGTGACGACATCGAAATTGATCCGATCTCGGGTTACACAGCAACCCAAGGACATTGCATCTAATCTTCATTAGGGTTGATCCAAAGATCGAATGAGCTGGTAGTGAGTTTAATACCCAATTGTTGATCCTATTGCCCATGCAAAATTCATTCAGAATACGGCCAAATGCGGCTAATTAAACCAAAATGAAGTCCAACAATCATTACAACATTATGGAGTTGCAAAATAATCAGAACGAAATTTACCCCATCACTTCACAGACCAAATAAAAATAAACCCAATTCATCGAAACCGGAAGCAATGCGCCTCGGAAAATAAATGCGAATCACCGGCAGCTGGTCACCACTCAACAAGAAGAACGACAAAAAAGAAAACAACAAATACGAAATCCTCTGGAGTTTTAAAACCGCTTAACCACTTCGAAAAGCAATCATCCATTTGGTGCGAGAGGGGAAAGCCTCTCATCTGCACCGTCATTGTTTTATTATCGTTCTATGTAGCAATTTCCCAGCGAAAACACCCTGTAATTACTCTGCCATTCACTCTTTTATCCTGCTCGTGTCCAAAATGTTGGATCATTCGAGGAGGGGGAGGTTGAAACCTTTCCACCCATAAAATAGCTTAATCCTTTTGTTCAATAAACCATCCCACCCAGGCAACGAATTCTCCATTCAACATGCACTGCACGGACAGTCGGAATATGTAAATTGTGAAGATCATCAGACTAAAGACCCCGTTTCCCTCGCTCAGCCGTCTCTCCGCAAAAAAATCTACCACAGAGATCAACACAGAGAGATGAAAAAAAATGTATGCTGCAGCCTCACTGACCTAAAAATCCTCTTTTGTGCTGTTAAATTCCGCCCGGGGAGCGGTTTTGCCTTTTCGACTTCAACTCGACATGTGAAAATTGTATGTGCATGTTTCACCGGGACCCGCCTCCCCCATTCCCAGTCGGTGGGATCGAGGACAACACTGACCATACAACTTTATCAATATTTAAACTGCTTCCGGTGGCAACCGGCCCTGACTGCATGCAATTGGAATTCGGAAGCAAATTTCGATCGGAAAAAGTTCACCTCCACCAGCAGGCAATCATCTTTTACCCTTCGATTCATCTTAATCATAATCTCGAATGGAATGGATTGCGTTGATAGGCGGAAATGGGATAAGTTCGTCGTCTTGCTGGAAACATGGAGTTTTATCTGTGCCGTTCCAAAGCTTGGATGTGACGACTTTTGCTATGTAGATCCATTTACAGGAAAGGTTCGGATCGTGATTGAACTGTTAAGCACAGACAAACAGACGCACTTCGAGGCATAGTATTTTTTACAGAAATTCATCGTGGAATTCAGTAACGACACCGAACGAGCTATTTGGGAAACAAGAACTAGTTGGATAAGTTGCAAATTCAGTGGTAAGTAGATCGGTATATGTGAGTTAGATGATCAAGATTAAAGGGAGAATGCAGTTTGTTTCTCGGTGTCTAATGACTGGATTTTGAATGATGATTAATGTGTTGATATATTTTTTCCCATCCGACTGATAACCCGATTAATCAATAGATTTTGAAATCAACTCGACTTGAAAACCTCCATGCCCGTGGATTTCTGGGTCCTTTTTTTATTTTTTTTTCTTTGTTTGTTTTCCGACGATCTTGTTTTCCGTGCTGAGCATCAATGCTACCGACGCCAGGGAGGCAGCTCCCACACCTGGACCCTACCTATCGACCCATCAACTGATGAACCGGGGACCAACGCACTATGAGCAAAAATGGGTCCAAAATTACCCCAAATTCAATATCTCAACAGCACGGTGAATTCCGGCCATGAAAAAATAACTTTTCCGAAGGGAAATCGTCCAATCGTCCGATTGCACGTAGCCCTATAGACCGGAGAGCCTTGTAGGTATGTGTTTTGGACCATTTTACCCCATTTTCCCCTACTTTTTGGAGGTTATGTTTTTTCATAGCTCTATTTTTCGTAAAACATAAGCACTTTATGCATGGTTTTAGAATACTATGTCTTTAAACAACATTTCATGAGATATTAAGAGAATACGGGTTACACTTTATAGGGGAGTAAGGGGTAAAAGTGAACCCTCGCTAAATTTATTTTAATTTATAAAAATGTTGAACGATGCGATTGTTTGAATGACCACAAAGGTTGCTTGCAATAATAGGTTTTTTTTTTCGAATTTTTAAGGTTAATTGGGGTTAAATAAGTTTTAATTTGCTGCTATCTGTTTTAAAAGAGTTTTAACTTTTTTTTGTCTGTATACAGCAAAACGATATAGTGGTTCTCAGAAATTTATAAAAATTGGTAGTTTTGTTGCTTATCGCAACATATTAGACCCGTATTTTTATTTTGTCATTAGGGTGACTATTTATATATAAGAGCGGTCAAAAATAAAATTGTTTTTTTTTCGATTTTTTTCAAAAATTTATAAATTTTGAACTGTTTGGCCGATGACGGAACTCAAAATACCAAATGAAAGTTAATTAAAAATATTTTTCCGAAAAAAAAAATATTATGTTATTAAAAAAATGGATTTCGTATTAAAAAACATTGATTGTATTTATTTTTTATGGTTTCCATGGTTTGTAGATGAAGGGGACATTATGATTTTATATATTGTTCCATAAAAATTTAGGCCTTTTAACTTAACATATGAAAAAATCATGTATAACAATATATAATCATAATGTGCCCTCTATCTACAAACCTTTAAAGCCATACAAAATTAAAAAAATACAATTTTTTATTATCATTATATATTTTTTCTGAAAAATGCTTTGGTTTGGCATTTTGTTCTTTGGTATCGGTTTGGTGGTTCAAAAGTTATGAATTTAAAAAAAAAAAGTCATTTTTGAAAAACATCGAAATCAATAATGTTTTGGACCACCCTAACAAATAAATGGTCACCCTAATCACAAAGTAAAAAATACAGGTCAAATATTTTGCGATACGAAACAAAACTACCAGTTTTTACGAAATTCTGAGAACCACTATATCGTTTTGCTATGGAATGGCTGTACACTGAAGCCTTTTGTTACACTGTTTTTTTACGCGGTTTTTTTTTTACACGGTTTTTTTTTACACGGTTTTCCACGATTTACACGGTACGTTTTTAACGATTTCTCGACAACGATACAACCTATCGACTTGATTCCAATCACATTATCCGTTTCAAGCTATAGGTAATCGAATGGCATACTTTAAAAAAAAATCACAATTTTTGGTGTAAATACAGAAATTTTTAAAATATGTCTATATGAACCATATCATGCTTTAATTACAAATGGCATTAAAACATTTAAGCATGCGAAAAATCAAAATCTCGTAGGTTTTTTTTACACGGTTTTTTTTTACACGGTACGTATCCCCCGTGTAAAAAAAGACCTGAGTGTATATATATATATATATATATATATATATATATATATATAACTGACTTAATTTATTGACCTTGCTTGTATAAAGAATACTGTATTCCTTTTTTTTTAAAAAAAAAGGTGTACATATCACATATCTGCCTCACTGTTCCCCACAGGCATGTTTTTTTAGGAGTGGAGGCGAACCAGCCCAAGGCTGAAAGCCTCATTAATAAAGTTAAATAATAATAATGTTTTATGAACAAATAGTAAAATAAGGGTATTAAACAAACAATTTCATGTATATCACTTATGATTATAAAACCGCATTGCTACGCGGTAGTAATAAGTAAATTGAATTTTGATTGAATATGCGTTTTGTTGTTAAATTGACTTGAAATTGATTGCAACAAAACTAAGTCTTACCCTGCCTCAAACGATTTTTTTTATTCAATTAAATCTTCAACATAATGTTGTACAGATATTTTCTAGGCTAGGTGTCGAATCATTGTAAATTTGTAAATTTATATATTAAAAAGTGAATAAATTGTTCTCAAATTACTTCAAGTGATGTAGCTTGCCAAACTTCACTTTCTAGGAAAATATCAAGAATTTAGAACACTTTTATGATCAAGATATTCTCGTTGACTCACTGTACCTGCTCACTGTTTTTTTACTGTCCCTAGATTTAGGCCCTTGTGGGCCTCTGATTAAAAAGTATATTCAAAATAATATTAGAATATGCTACTCCTCATCGTCGCTGCCAGTTGAAACATTATCTTCATAATCGCACGACATGTCATCATCTGACGCTGAAATCACCGGAATTTCTTCGTAATCTCCATCATCTTCATTGGATGCATAAAACGAGGCCAGTTTTCGTTTAAAATCTTCATCATCTACACGTAACTTCCTGGTGTTCTTTGCATCTAGGTGTGCAAATTTCACGTCGGACCATGCCAGAGCGGTTTTCATCATGTTATGATATTGTCTTCTGGAGACGTCTTTCTGGCCAAATGCGGCCGAGTGAATTTATACCGCTTATGGCTTCTCTCACCAGCTTGTTCATCCATGAAATTAATTGTTTAAGGCTGTAGTCAAGAAGAATGGATGAATATTTTGATAATATTTTTTTAACAGATCACTTACTAGTCGCTCCACCATTTCACTCCGGTGTTTATATTTATAGATGCACGGTGGTATTTGTCTAGCATCCGGAAACTCCCTCTTCAACTGCTTCATGATAGCTTTGAATAGTTCCACAACCTTAGATAACATTTAGAATTAAATCATAAATTATAAACCTGTTTTAATCATCTTTAAATTAGATTACCAACCTTCTTCGAATCCAGGCGGTTTGAAGAAAGAGCCAAGCTACTGATGAGCCACAAGTTTTCTACAAGGTCTTTTCTAACTCCAAGAATTCTGAAAAAGTTTCCTGGGTCGGCCAAAAACCTCCGCGCCATATTTCCATTGTTGCTACTTCCGCTACCGCCAATCATAGGTCGATTTACATGAAGTTTGAAGAAATGCTCTAGTTCATCCGCTATTTTTCGACAAGCGGCTTTGACATCGGGATGGGATAAAGCAGGGTGCCCCTCTACTTTATTTTTACCAGCATATCGGATCAACCACTCCACCATATTTAGTCTTGAATGAAAAAAACGACGGCCCAACACGTGGATCTGCATCTTCAACACACAAAGGGCATTCATGTGTATAACGATTGTTAACGATAGCATTCGCCACTTTGTCATCGATTAGCGTATACATCCCAGAAACCATAATTTTCATTGTGATGCCGCTGATCTGTACATTAAGAGGGTTCTCGTTCATTTCATCAATTTCCCTGAAAAACTGATCAAACATATGTTTCGATAGCTTGTAAGTCTCCTTTGTCCAGTTTAACGAACAAGGGCGACAGAAAGTGTCCGATTGTGGGTTGGAGTTGCGCCAAATTTCACCTCCATTTTCCGCAACGAGAAGCAACGGCATATAATGCTCTGATAGTAGCGAATCATCCTGCCCAAGGATTTCATCTTGGTTATAATGAGAAAAACCAGTAGCTGAATCTGGTCCATTTTCATGCTAGAACTTCCCCCGATTTGGCAAGGGTTTTAACTTTTGACTCCACTTCCTTCAGTCGACTAACCGTGTTATATCGTTCTGTATCAAATCTCTAACGGTTACACTTGTGGACAAATACCCCTTTTCCCTGTCTGCAGGAGAGAATGAAAGTATAATTGCGTCTCTATAACGCATCACACCCACCCAAGGTTCCAAGAGTTTAACACCAAAATGACGTTTAGCATATTTTTAAACTCCTTGGTATTTCCGTTTACTGAGGTTAAATCTTGTCTTCAAAATGAGAGACGTTTCTTCAGACGGCATGTCCGTTACCTGGATGATCGTGGTGGAACTCAGAGCCTCAGATGCCCATTTCTCTTGTCCCAGTCGCAGCTCAGGCAAAAGTTTTGCTACGGAGCATAAAAAACTGTTACGTGCGGATTTTTCTGCTGCCCTAAATAACTTTTCCAACGGTTCTTTTCGAGCAAGCAACCGAGCTTGGTTTTCTTTGGTACGCTCTGCAAGGTTTCCAAAGTATTCTATAATCATGCAGTGCTTATGTTTTACGAAAAATGGAGTTGTGAAAAAACATTTCCTCCAAAAAGTAGGGAAAAATGGGGTAAATGGTCCAAAACAAATACCTACAAGTCTCTCCGGTCTATGAGACCACATGCAATCAATTCCCCGGACGATTTTCTTTCGGAAAAGTCGTTTTTCATGGCCGGAATTCAGCGTGCTGTTGAGATATTGAATTTTGGGTAATTTTAGACCCATTTTTGCCCATAGTGCAACGGCTTTACTTCCCTTCCGAAGGAAGGCGTGACCATAGATGTTATGCCTCAGAAAATCCCGGAGGCGCCAACTGGGATTGAACCCAGGCCTGCTGGGATGAGAGGTAATCGCGCTTACCACTACACCACCGGCGCCATTGAAAACTGGGTTCCTAATAGTTCCAAAATTTGTCACGAAGGAGCATTGGCGTAACTAATTATATTATATTAAATCGATGGCAATAAGACGTCTTCAGGCTCCTCTACAAATTGGCCATGAGCCCAGGAATTTTTCTTTAACTTGTGGAAACTTAGTAAAACTTCGTAACGTAAAACGTAGAAGTTCAGGGGAGATCGTAGAAATTAAGTAAACTTGGTAGAAATTCTGGGAAATTCATAGACCTTCAGAAAAATTCATAGAACAAGGAACTTGGAAAAGTTTTGAAAACTGCGTTGGAGTAGAGAATTCATTTAAATTTGAGGGGCTTCGTAGAAGTTAGAGGAACATTATTTTATTTTAGGGAAGCTCATTATTGATCGGGAACCTCTACATAATTTCAGTTTTTTTTTAGCCTCATGGACTTGGAATAGTTGTGGAAATTCAACAGCAAACTTTGTAGAAGATTTTTGAATTTCGTAGCATTTGAGGAGCTGCGTAAAACTTCATATAAGTGTAAGGAATTTTGAAAAAGTTCAGGGAATTTTTAAATGATCTAAAAATAGTTCAATAAACTTCCAAGAACTTCAGGGATCTTTGCTTCAGTTTAGCGAACTTCGTTGCTGTTTTTCAGAGATCTTACTCCAAAAAAGCTCCATGAACTTCTTGGAGGTTTTGGGAACTTCGCTAAATTCAAGGAACTTTCTAGGTGTTCAAGAATTTTTTTATATAGATGTCTTAGGTGTCTTTTAGCTTCTAGATGTTCAGAGATCTTTGTAGAATTTAAAGAAATGGAAAAAAATATGGAATTTGGAATAAATTCAGGGAACTTCGTAGAAGTTGAAGAAATTTTGTAAAACCTAAGTTTTGTAGATGTTCAGGAAACGTTGTATAAGTTACAAGATATTCTTTCAAGCATCCTTCCTAGACATCAGGAAATATTCGTAAGAACTCCATATAGTCCACGATATTAGTAAAGTTCACTGGATATTTGGTAGGTTGTAGGTTGATCAGGAAGTATTCAAATGTTTTCCAGCTAATGGAATCAGATGGGATCTTGAATGATGAATCTTGATTTTATGGCCATATTTGTACATTCTCTATAGAGAAGACCCGTGCCTTGGTGTTTTAGCTATATTGTCACAAATTTGCACTCCAGCAGGTAAATTCCGGGCAGAAATGTCAATTTCTGCATATAGGGGAAATGTTGGCTTCGGCAATACCTAAACCTATTATCGTCAGGGGGTAAACAAAGTTCTAGAGCACTCAAATTTGGCCAATAGATAGAGCATCTTAGGTACGGGAAATGTTGGTTTCGGCAATACTTTAACCTTTTATCGTCAGGGGGGTAAACGACGTCCTTGAGAGCTCAATTTTGGCATGTGGATACATTGTGTTTCAGAGCGAAACACAATGTATCCACATACCAAAATTGAGCTCTCAAGGACGTAGTTTACCACCCTGACGATAATAGGTTAAAGTATTGCCGAAGCCAACATTTCCCCTACCTAATATGTATAACTTTCTTTCTTTTCGATGAATTGTATGCCTGGAATTCAGCTGCCGGATAGTTTGCATGGATCAGCACATAAAAAATTCCATGCTTTTTGTGTGTATTTTTTGATTAAATAAATTGCCTTAAAAGCTCTTTCCTGTATTTTAACTTTTTTTTTTTTATTTTACTAGTCTTTGAACTGATCGTACCGACAGATATTGCTATTCACTAATCCTATTTCTAAACATTGTCTTAGATATATTAAAATCAAAACCACAATCATACAAGTTTCGAGTTCATTCTAGAGGTGGGCAAAACAGCTCATCTGGCTGAGTGGATAAAACCCATCCAGCTCACTAAAGGGAGTCGATTCTTTTGAACAGCTCTTCAGCTCACATTGAAATTATAGAAATAATGACACAAATTCAAAATAGAAAAATTCTTAAGTGGTTTTAGTGCTTAAAACTGCATAAAATCGTAAAAGTAGTCTAAACCAATAAATCCGTACCTTATAACATGGCTTTGCTTTTCAATGGAAAACGCTACTAACGCAACAACTGATCAACCATAGCGTAAACCAAAATGCGCGCAAAATGTGCCAACAACATAGCAGTTAAACAAAAAATGTATGCGAGAGAGCTACACCTATGTCACACGCGATGATATGATTGACAACGTGGCACACGATGTTACGCCTTTTCTCAAGCTATGCAATCCAGTGTAAATTCAAATTTTATTTCTGATGTTAATTCTCCAGCAGAATTTCTCTCACTATTCTCACTATCATCAGCTCAGATACGGATCCGGAGCTGAATCGTGAAGAATGGAGAGAGAAAAAAAGATCCGAAGAGCTGGACGGGTCTGAGAGTTGTCATCCTAAACAGCTCACAGTGAATCATTCGAGTCGATGATTCGGATCCGGAGCTGAGCTGATAAGCTGGAGAGCTGCATTTCGCTTTTCGGTTATTTGCTTTTGTGCGGATCTTCCGCTCCCCCAGAGAATGATGGTAGGAGAGGTGAGAGCACATATGCTGGAGGAATAACATCAGCAATAGGAGCCGGGTCAATGATTCACTTTAAGTCTATAGAAAGCATATTCATGAAAATCCATGAAGAAAGAGCTACCGCACGGCGTGTTTTTGAGTTGAAACGAAATTGTTCCCTGCTACAGGTTCTCTCGGGGCATCCCAGTGGTTCCGAGAGCGGCCGATGTGGTAAATGATTCACTTTAAGTCTATAGAAAGAATATTCATGAAAATCCATGAAGAAAGAGCTGTCGTACGTCATGTTATTGAGTAAAAACGCAATTGCGCCCTACTACAGGTTCCCCCCGGGGTATCCCATAATTCTGAGAGCTGCCAATATGGTCACTGATCCATTCGAAATTTAATGAATGCCTATTCATGAAAAACCATGAAAAATGTGCTGTCGCACGGCATGTTTTGGTGTAAAAATGCAATTGTCCCCTGCTCCAGGTTCCCCCGGGGGCATACTGGATGTTCTGAGAGTAGCCAATGTATGCATTTAAAGTTTATCGAAAGTCTATTGACGAGAAACCATGAAGAAAGAGCTGTCGCACGGCATGTTTTGAGTGATTAAATGATTTGCCCGCATTCAGAACCCTTCACCAGAACCGATTCCAGGGAATCGGCCATATCTCGGTTGGTTATAGGCCGATTTTAGTTCTTGGCATATGATTCACTTAAGAAATGGTTCTTCTTTTGTTGTATTTACTAAAAATATATATATTTAACCAGCATCATATATCAAATTTCACCAAAAATTTAGCAAGTAAGACAAGCCCTCCGGAAACCCGGAATATCTCCGGTATCTGGTGACCAGGATTATTTGCGTACACCGTAGAAGAATATTAGTTTTCCAGTCATATGCTTTTGGAACATTTAAATCGAATCATATTTAACGAAGTTACAACACTCCAAAGTTGACCAAAAATTTGTCTATCCTAGTTATTTTGAGTAACCCCTGTAAATAAATTGGATAATACCAGTAGAAAATTAAGATCGTGTAGCACATGTACATATTTCTCTCTCTCTCCCAAACAGCCGCTTGGAAGTTTGCTTTTACCGTTGGTGCTGTCGATCAGTAGGCACATGTTGTATTAAGCGCGCTTCTTAATTTATGCGGTAACTGTTCAATGCGTAAGTGGAGTAATGTGTCCTTTTTTAAAAGTTCCGCTATGAGTGATGGATTGAATGGTTTAGACTTGTGATATCAGAGAACTGATGAGCTGCGGTTCCTAAAAATTGAACCGCGGGTCATCAGCTCACTTTAGAGATTCGGGTCTATAGAACAGCTCGGGAGCGGATCGCCCATCTCTAGTTCATTCCTTTCGATTAGAAATATAGTTAAATCTTGATTTTGTTAGTTAGTTCTAATATTAAAAAAAATAATCTGTATAAACGCTTTATTACTTTTTTTTACTTCAAATATCAGAATCATGACATTCAAAATCCGGTATCTTAAAAACCTGATGAAATTAAATTATAACCTGATTATTCACAATTTTTGCCACATGTCAAGATTTTTCGAAATTTTTGATTCCAGATTTTTTCTTACTTTCTTATCTCGAACAATTTTCCTCTCGAGAATTGCTGTGAGTCTCAGAATCTAGGTAAGTTTCCTAAGATCTTGAATTACGAATTTTGAAGACCAGGAGATTTAAAACTTGTCGAAGCCTAAGATATCGATTTTTTTTTAAATCCATTAAATTTATTTTGAACAAAATTTCGTCCACATTTTTTTAGAATGCACATTTATTTTGTGAAGTTTTTTGATAAGGTCAAACATACAATTAGTATTTAAATTATTATTTGTTTTTAATATTAATGTTCTTGAATTTTGATGAAAGGAAAAGGATATTGCAATTTTATTATAGTCTTTTAATTGATCTAAATTCGTTGACTTTTATTAACATTTGTATTCGAAGATATTATGCTTACAATTTGTATCAGAGATATCCTTTTTTATTAGTTACAAAATCTTGCAAACATATGGGTTTGGGATTACAAAACTATTTTTATTGTAACATTAACAATGTTAAGAATTGTGCATCTGCAGCATATGCATGTACGCAATTAGTGGATTTGTTAGTTATTTCGACGCTTTAAAACAATGCTTGACATGTCCCATTTATTAAATAATTTCTTGCATTGCTACCGATGCGTAAAAATATTTCTGGTCGATTGGTGATAAAATTATTGAAATTGG
Source organism: Ochlerotatus camptorhynchus (assembly GCF_037179485.1). Classification (NCBI taxonomy): domain Eukaryota; kingdom Metazoa; phylum Arthropoda; class Insecta; order Diptera; family Culicidae; genus Ochlerotatus; species Ochlerotatus camptorhynchus. Next base: position 1,739,102 of record NW_027040657.1, read on the forward strand.
TCCAGGAGCAGCTGAGTTATTAACGTTCAAAATCTTTCATAATTTCGTTACATGTTCCATTTTCAGTTTTCACAAAGCGTACCCCCATATTTAAATCACCGACGTAGTCCTACGTCAAAAACTTGTGCATCTTGAACATTTTCTTACGTCCTAAATGTATTAAATTTATTCTGTGTGTACTTTACCTTTAAACAGCCAGAATTTTATAAAATTATAAAATTCAAACTCCTAGAATTTAATTTTGGTTCCTTTGTCTGAAATTTGACTGATGGTGATATATTCAAAATAAAAAATCTAGTTACAAAATTCATGAAATTACCTAACCCTGAGAATTTTCTAAAGTTTGAAATGCTTACCTTTACAAGATCTTGACTGTGATTTTATTACAAAAAACATGGACAAACGATCATTGCTTGTTCAAAATCAGTAAGCGTTTAAGGCTCTCCCAATCGAGGTCCTAATCGTTTTGTGGAATAAATATAATCAAATTTATTGTTTCACCATTAAAATAATAGTAAGCCTCAATGTCATATTATTGGTCACAGAAAAAAAGTAGAAGGGTCTGTGCCTAGGGGCATGAACGGAAGCTTGACGTAGGACCCCTAGTGGACGGAATAAATGTGAAGAGCATTTAGTTCTTTTAATTGATCAATTATCTATTATCTCAACTCTTTCCGTTTTTGAATTGTAGGCGTACCAAATTTGTAGTAATCTTTTTCAAAGAGAAAGTTGATTAAGAAAATCAATCAAAATCACTTGCACCCCTGCTTCCAAGTTTGGTTACAAGATTACAACTCTGGAGAGCATTTTGTGTGGTCGTTGGGGGCTTGTGGTTCTGAATATGGACAAACAAGCACAGATAAATTCTATTCCAACTCTTTACTGATGCAAGCTTGATGGCTCTGAAAAGGGCCGTTTTATTGAAGAGGACATCTATGGCGTGTTTAGTGTAGGTGACAGCATCACGAACCTCATTTTTCAAGAACACCTTCAGCACACCTCGTAATTTAGACCAGAGATACGTCAGACACCGCCACGGCGGGCCAGACGACGGATGGTGGGTATCTTGAAGAATTTGCGTTTGGTTCTGAATATGGCGATGAGTGTGCAAAATATTACGGAATTCCATCCTCCCTATTCGCACGCGCCCAAGGATCGGAGGCGAATCCCACTTCGACTTGTTTCGTCTACTTACTACTCTCTGACGACTGTGCTGGGGAAGCAGCATATGCATGTAGGTATTTAATTGGTGGCTTTGTTAGTTAATTCGACACTTTTGGACAATGCTGGACATTTACCAGTTTTTCAATAGTTTCTTGTTGAAAATCAACATTCGGAAGCATTATTATCGATGCGTAGCCATATTTCTGATCCATTGGTAAAAAATATATTGAAATTGGATCAGGGGCAGCTGAGTTATTAACGTTCAAAATCTTTCTTAATTTGTTACATGTTCCATTTTCGGTTTTCACAAAGTATACCCCCATATAGAAATCAAAGACGTAGTCCTACGTCAAAATGTACCCAAAAATAAATTGCATTGGACGCAATTTGAGTGATTGCAATTTGCAAAATTAAAAAAAATGCAGCAGGCCCCCCTTCGGCCCCCTCCAGATTAATTTTCTAGCTACGCCAATGCGAAGGAGTCTTCTTGAGCTATTCCGTTGCCTATGCTAACTTTTCCAAAGTGAACCACTAAACTCAAAGTCACGATTTAATTGCATTTCAAATTCCAATAACCATCAAACTTACGCAGCGCAGCGATGCCAGCGGATTCAAACAGCTTCATCTGAGATCCGCCGAAATCGAATCAAATCATCTTGGGCAGTTTTGGCGATAAACCGATAATCAACCGAGGACGGACCGAGCGACCAGCAACAAGCGCGGCAGTGAAGTGTTCATTTAACGGCTCTTGGTGGTCGTAAACGACGGGACAGGACGACGACAGGACACCAGGAAGCCAGCGCGTTCACATTAATAAAGTGCTTCTTACAGCTGCCCATTCCACAAAGCTGCCTTCCAGTTTGCTGAAAGTATGGGAGAAAGTGTTCCGAGGCATATTGTCGCTTTTTGATGATGAATCCGGGCACCAAACCAAATCTACTATCCTCCGGTGTACGATGTAATGCGAAACGATTCGATCCAATCCGATGATGATGATGATGTAGTCTCCGGACATGGCGTGGGTGGGGCGAATGTCGCTTTTATGATTATGAAACATAAAACTTTGATACGTACGTACCTCGTGCACGTGGCCTTACATCCAATGATGAAGTGATTGCTAAAGTTCAGGACGCACGTCTCCCATCCACTAGATCACGACATGTAGGATCAGTGCTGGCGGGGACGATTAAGAGGGTGATAAAACAACAAAATCATTATTGATTATGGTGTGCAGAATAAGATACGGTTGTGATGCGATATGTTTGATGTTTTGTCATCGTAAGGTGGGATGTGATGGTGACAACTTTATTCTATGAGTTGAAATTAACTTCAAACAACAATTGGATAGTATGCTCGTTTAACATTTTAACACTAATATAATTTAAGACGGAAGAATCCCAAACCTTATATTCAGAGGCTGTATACCTATTGCAGCGTTTGATTATTTTTCAACGTTGTAAAGTATTTAAAACGCGAACCGAAGTACGCCCACGCAAACCAACAACATCATGAGCCAGGGGAAATTTCCTCCTTTCCGAAAGTGGCATTGGTTTGCGTGGGCGTTCTTCACTTCTCGTGGGAATGGTCTAGTTTTGTTTATAAAAGCCTTTGCCCCGATTTCAAATGTTACGTCTGATTTATTCCGGTCGTGCCACAAATTGTGCAGTATGTCCTGGTATTAGGCTATTAAAATAATCAGCTTGAAACCACTTGTTTCAACATAATTACATAACGTTCATCTCTGAACAAATACAACGTTGATATCAACATAAGCATTTCTCCAGGAACTTGAAATAAATCAAACATACATTCATGAGGTATCATATAATAGCGGCATATTCCCAATCACTCACAATCCGCTTACAAGTGCAACAAACAGGTCAACCACCGAGCGTAAAATTAAATTTTAATTGATCTATTTACTTTCAATTTATATAATAATCATAATCGCTTGTAATCATAAACGCTTTTGACTTTGGATCATTACGCTTCCCGATGGGTGGATATGTGAGTGTGTGCGTGCGGATATGTATGCTAAACAGATCAACCACGATGAGCCACTCGCTGCTGAACGGGGCTGCTTTGGTGGTGTTTTGCTGCAGCAGCAGATAAAATGATTATCCTGCACCATCAGGCAGCTGCACTTTGGTCGAAAAGGACAACACAGGCGACACATTCTAAATGGTTGTCTCATTTACGATGGGCCAAGCCAAGCCACTCACTGAGCGAGCTGACCGCCACAAGTGAAAATTAATTGCTTTTCTCTGGAGTACGATGACAGTGGACGGCGGAGGATTCACGTCATCATCCTTTTAGCGGTTTTAACTACTGATTCAACCGCACAGGAATGGCCGGGTAGCTAACCGACCGCCACCGCCAAGACTTGGCGTGCACACAAATGATCTGTGCTGTGAGAATCCAGGACGATTTGAAGTTTCCATTTCATTCACGTTCACATGTGCTTTTGCGTTGTTAGAGTCTGAGCAGCTGTTTCAATCGTGGAAGAAATTTTAATGAGCGATTTTTTAAATTGCTTTTGACGTCTTAATGCTCAATTGTAGATACAAAAGCTATTGTTTTATTATCATATTATAATCACCATACGAGAGTGTGGAATTAATTACCATCAATCAGCAAAAGCTTCCATCGATCTTAAGCCATCCTGACACAAAGACTCTTAAATTCTCAATTACAGCTAATCAATTTTCCGTTCAATTTACTCCCCGTCACTCTGCCACAACCTTCCTGTCCCGCAAGGAGCATACCCTCTGCCATCTTTCGAGCCATGGAGGAAGAGTTTCCTTGATGCCAAGTGAACCTGACAATCTGGATTTCATTTTTCCATCGGTAAATGGCCCAAGGAAAATCATTTTCCTGCTGTCAGTTTTCGTAGAATTTGATATTGATTCCACTTCCAATTAGATCCGTCCAAGGCAATCCGTTCCAAACCAGCTCCCCACCTCGGTCTGTTCTGTCTTTGTGAGTGTGTATTATTGTAGATCTCAGGCCAACCAATAACGCAGCAGAGGATATCGGGTAGTGTTTCTAAGCTGTCGCTTGCCACTCCTAACTATACAACCGCCCCGAGAGATAGAATTGACACTTTTCGATTCGCATACATACATCGACTCGACACACATACATAGATGAGGCAGGAGAAAAGGTGCCCGGCAGGAACATTTTCCGTCTTGAATCGATTGTGATTGAAATGGACAGTTGATGCTTCGTTTCTTCCATTTGCTCCCTGAGCTGATGTGTGCCTCGATAAGAACCAGTATCGTGTAGTTGTTAGTCAATAGTCCGGAAAGATTAGTTGAGATGAAAGTATTAAATGAAGACATTTTCTTAACCTTTTTAAAGCTGGTAAATGCCCAACAGCCTGGAAAATTGTCCTACTTGTTGGTGATAAAGACACAAAAACAACTAATTACACCGGATAAATCTACAACTCAAACAACTAATTGCAAAATAATTCATCGCACCGCATTCAAAAGGAAGCTAGATAATTGCCCATCAGGGGGAGTCGTAGTCCTGTGTAGTACTTGTTTGCTCAGCACAGCAGTTTATCAAATAATGAAGGAAATTATGATCCTTTCTCCATTTGTGCCATTTTCACTCAGCAAGCAAACAAAACTCAAACGCGCCACACCGTCTTGTCCTTTCTATTGAGCAACTAATGACAACCATGACGGTCGTCGTCGGCACAGCAGATTGGTGTGGAAGAAAATTGTCCACTTCCTATGTGGCTTTGATGGGACTCCGCCGTAGGATACCAATTATTATTTATCGAGTGACAAAGTGGATAGCCGAGTTCCAATTTGATGGGAATTATTGACGCCACAAATTAACTAGCCCGTCGATGATGACGATGATAAGTCCTACGATGGAAATCGAGCTGCTGGTGGCAATTATATCGGAAGGCAATTTCCTTGTTCTCCAGAAGACACAATGATTACGTGGGACAGAATGGGGAGCTTTACAGGTGGTTGGTTTGGGCGGGGTTCCGATTCAGTGGAATTTCGGGTTTATCACGGTTTGTTTTTTTTTTCACCCTCCGTTTATATTACTCTCGGTTTTATCGCGAAAAATGTTTCACATGTATCATGTTTTTCAGTATTGAATGAATAATATATAATACTTATATTTATCATTGAAACAAAAATATGTCATCAATGTACTGCACAACATCGTTAGGAAATGATAACAATGGTTAATTGTTATAATGAAAAATAAAACGCAGTGCGAATCGATTTGCTTTTTGCTGAAGGAAGAGTTACTGCTATCTAACGCTACAACAAATTTAAACAGCACTTCTCTGTGCTAAATATTACCTGCAAAAGTTCAACCTTGTTTATTCTTATTCCTATTCGATATATGTTTGAACCGTAACTGAGGTAATCCTGTTTGGATATCAACTTGAAAAATTCCTCTTCGATCCTTCATATTCCTATAGTAATCTGCTTTGAAGTGACTTGGAGAAACGTTTTTCTGGCATGGCACCTAAACGCAAAAGAAAAGGGAAATTGCTTGATCCCCCTTCTGATGAAATTTATTTGAGCAATGAATTTTATATGCTCACGTATGATGAGAATGATCCATCATCAAGGCAAAAATCCACTTCAAGAAGGAAAAGGGACTCCCGATTGTGGTGACCACTTCTGATTTCGGAACTTTTGAATTGCATTAAATTCAAATTTTCCCTTCAAATTGTCCGCCGGGGTGAATATCAACTGAAAGCTTGGACGTATTTTGCAGTATCATACTGAGAAGCAACACATTTTTGACGTAAGGCTACGTCTTTCGGGTACACTTTATCAAAACCGAAAAATGAAATTATGAAATATTTTGACCGTTAATAACTTAGCTGTCCCTGGACCAATTCCAAATTTTTTATTACCAATCGATCAGAAACATTTCTACGTATCGATAACAGTGCTTTTGACTGTTGATTTTCAAAACTAATTGAAAAATTTACAAATTGCAAGCATTGCTCAAAAGCTTTGAAATAACTAACAAATCTACCAACTACGTACATGCATGTGCTGTTTCCCCAGCACAGTCATCAGATAATGGTTCCTAGATGAAACAAGTCGAAGTGACATTTGCCTCCGATCTTCGGGCGTGTACGAATAGGGAGGATGTTATTGCGGATTCTGGCTGCCAATTCAGAACCACACGCCCCCAACGACCACACAAAATGCTCTCCGTTTTTTTCCTTGGACTTGAATTCCGTCGATCTTGTTTTCTGTACTGCACCCCAATGCTACCCACACCTGGACCCTACCTATCGACCCCTTAACTCAGGAACCGGGGAACAACGCGAAGGAAGGCGTGATCAGAGATGTTATGCCTCAGAACATCCCGGCGGCACCGACTGGGATTGAACCCAGGTAATTACGCTTACCTGGGTGAGAGGTATTAACGCTTACCACTACACCACCGGCGCCGCTGCTCCCCAGAGTTGTTATCTTGTAACCATACAGCAGGGGTTTTCTGAAATGAACTTTGGCCCTGAAAAGAGCTGTTATGTTACGTTTGTGATATGTTTTAACCCCCGAAACCGTGCAGAGTGCGTCCCTGTCGCTTCAGAACGTAGACGACATCCATGGCCGTGACGGTTTTGCGCTTGGCGTCTTCAGTATAGGTGACGGCATCACGGATCATAATTTCTAGAAACACCTTCAGCACACCTCGGGTTTCCTCGTAGATTAGACCGGAGATACGCTTGACACCACCACGTCGAGCCAGACGACGGATGGTAGGCCCTGGATGTTATCACGCAGAATTTCAAAATATCGACAAAGCTGCATCACTATGACTGTATATATCCAATGGGAAGCGAGAAAATATGGTACCGGCAGAGCTGGTTGTCTATATAACAGGTTGTTACCTACGCTTTTGGCTTACAATTAGATATAATCATTCTCTGCTTGATCGTCAAGCAGTTCAGTTCGGTGTTAGCTCGCTCTCTCAAGTTGTTTGAAAAGTTCGTGGCGATGTGTGTGCCCCGAAATGGGGAAGCATCGGTCGCGAAGCCCGGCGAAGGTCCAGAACCCCGGTGAAGGAAGCTCCGGTGTGTCTATCTCGAACAGGTTTGCTGTTCTCCCCATGGATGGGAAAACGCAGCAAGAAGAGGAAGAAGAATCGAGGCCAGTCCGATATTACTGCGACGAACGCCAGCGACATCGGTGATTTCGGCGACGCCATCGGCAACGAAAATCCTGCCGGCCCGAGTGCGGCAAAAGTGAAGCTACCTCCATTGGTAGTGAAAAATGCCCATCTTAATGAGCTCATCGCAGATCTAGCGACGCTGGGCGTTAAAGCCAAATACAAGTTGGACAGAGTCGGCACCAAGGTGGTGCTCCGTACCAAAGCGGAGTATGACTTGGTCGTCGCCCACCTGAGGACTTCCAAGGTGGAATTCTTCACCCCCACATTCCCGGTGAGTAGCCATTCAAGGTCGTCATTAGGGGCCTACCAAACTTCGACCCGAAGTTTATCGAAGCTGAAATCAGAGACCGGTACAAGCTGGCCCCAAGTGCCGTCTATCGGATGACAAAGAAGGACGAAAATGTGAAGGCGTCTCCGGATTGCCTTTTCCTGGTACACTTCCAGAAGGGAACGGTGACGCTCAACGCGCTGAAAGCCATCCGCTCCATCAATTCCATCATCGTCCGGTGGGAGCCATACCGTGGCGGCCATCGTGATGTGACTCAGTGCCACCGGTGTCTGAACTTTGGACACGGCACCCGCAACTGCAACATTAAGCCACGCTGTGACAATTGCGCTCAAGACCACGCCACTTCCGACTGCCCTGCGGATGGAGCCGTGGCGTTAAAATGCACCAACTGTGGTGGTGCTCACCAAGGTTCTGTCAGACAGTGCTTCAAACGCGAAGACTTCAAACGCATCCGAAAACAGGTGGCAACTAACAACCAACCAGGACGCAAGAAGGACAAAGTCCCGGCATTTCGGACGGAGGATTTCCCGCCTCTTTGTGCTCCTTAGCAAAGGCAAGCGAATTCGCGGGTGCATTCCGCTCAAGCAACTTCTAGTGATTCTGCTGGCCAAAGCTCTCCATCCCCCCTGGATTCTGGAGACAACCACCAGCGCAAAACAACAACCCCGATCTGTTTTCAGCGGATGAACTCATGGAAATTTTCGTCAACATGTCCGGTGCTCTTCGTAAGTGCCGCAATAAGCCCGAACAGATCCAAGTGCTCGGTAAGTTCATCATCCAGTATGGTGTCTAAACCGCTAACCATCGCTACCTGGAACGCTTGCTCTGTAAGAGCTAAACAGATTGAGCTTGCCGACTTCCTCCGCAAGCATAGCATCGACGTGGTTCTTCTAACCGAGACCCACCTAAAGTCCGGTGACAGCTTCTGGTTGCCTGACCACAACATTATCCGGCTTGATCGCACCAGCTCCAGAGGGGGGTGGTGTAGCGGTCATTGTCAGAAAGGGAATCAAGTTTTGCACTCTGCTCCACATCCGCACTTCTATCATCGAGGCCATTAGTGTGGAGGTGGAATCACCAACTGGAAACTTCCGGTTTATCGCTGTTTACTGCCCACGCCAGTTTACCACAAGCAACGGATTAGGAATCCAATTCAAGAAGGAGCTGACCGCCATCACCCATACTAGCTCCCGATTCATAGTTGGGGGTGACCTGAATGCCCGCCATGCAGCTTGGCGGAACTACCAGAGGAACCGGAACGGAAGTCTATTGTTCGACCACGCACAACATGGACTGTAAACTGTGCAATTTCCGGACGAACCAACTTTCATCTCTCCGGCGGGAAATCCCTCCACGCTGGACTTTTTACTGTCAAACATCGGACTATCCAAGCCGGAGGCGCACAACGATCTCACCTCCGACCACCAACCGGTGGTGACTGAAGTCGGTGTCAACGTGGTTCCTGCTAGAAGCTGCCTGCGTAAAGACTACCACCATGTCAACTGGGTGCAGTACGGACGAATGGTGGACAGCAACATCGATGAAAATCCACTGCTCGACACAATAGATGACATCGACCGGGCGTTGGAAGGACTCCAACAGGCCATATCCGAGGATGACGAGACATGCGTTCGACAAGTTCCTGTGAGGGGTAAGTTTGTTGCTATTGATTCCCACGACAGAATCTGCACGACCGCTCCAGACCATTCTGGAAGGTAGCCAAGGTCCTGAAAAATCATCCCAAACCCGTTCCACCTCTCAGAGTCGAAAATGATGACGATCGGCTTTTAATCACCTCACAGGAGAAAGCAAATGCGATCGGCAAGCATGTCGCTTCATCGCATTTGCTTGGCTCGACTATCCAAAGTCCGCTCGAAGATCAGGTTGCTCAATGCGTTCAAAACCTAGATGCCTCCCCTTGTGTCGTGCCTCCGGCGGATATGCTTACAGTACAACAGATTTGCTCCACGCTCAAATGCACCAAGAACATGAAGGCTCCCGGGTTTGACTGTATATTCAATTTGATCTTGAAGAGACTCAGCATGAAAGTGCAGTCTCTTCTAACCGCTATCTTCAACAGATGTTTGGAACTGCACTACTTTCCAAGCATCTGGAAAGTAGCAAAAATCATACCAATCCGCAAACCCGGTAAGAATCCAACATTGTCTTCAAGCTACAGACCAATCAGCCTCCTTTCATCGCTGAGCAAATTGTTCGAGAAACTCATTCTCAATCGTTTGCTCAAGTTTGTGGAGGAAAGCAACATTCTCCTTCCGGAACAGTTTGGATTCAGAAAGGGGCACTCCACCAATCACCAGCTAGTACGGGTGATGAATAACATCCGAAGTAACAAAGCTGTATCCAAGTCCACAGCCATGGCCTTGTTAGACGTTGAGAAAGCGTAACTTCAACTTTCCTTTACATCTGGTTAAAATCACCCGTAACTACCTCCAGCAAAGGTCGTTTAAGGTATCGTTGAATGGTTGTCTTTCAGACACGTTTTCCATCCCAGCAGGTGTCCCGCAAGGCAGTCTGCTGGGCCCCTTGCTTTACAGCATTTATACTTCCGAAATTCCTCCCCTCGGTGACGGTTGCATGTTCTTCCTGTTCGCAGATGATACCGCAATAGCCGTCAAAGGAAGGATGCCTCGCGAAATAACGAACAAACTTCAACGATGCCTTAACGCCTTTGCTGATTATGCCACCACGTGGAAAATTAAAATCAATCCTTCCAAAACACAAGCGATCATGTTCCTCCATCGGCAATCGCCCAAACTAAAACCGGCTCCATCTTGTACTGTAATCATGGATGGCACAAGGGTTGAGTGGTCCGCCGAAGTAACTTATCTCGGGATGTTTTTCGATGAAAAGCTCCTCTTCCGTTCGCATGCAGAGAAAACTGTAGTCAAGTGTTCTGCCTTGGTTAGGTGTCTGTATCCGCTGGTTTGCCGCAGATCTCGCCTCTCAAGGGTGGACAAACTGGCCGTCTACAAACAAATCATAGCACCTTAGATCCTCTACGCAGCTCCGGTGTCAAGAAATATCGAACATTTAAAGTCAAAAAAGTCGCTTTTGGTTTAGTTTCTATTCACCCGTTCAACGACAAACATCAAGCATCAATGACTGGTCGTGGCAAGGGAGGCAGAGGTCTTGGAAAAGGAGGCGCTAAGCGTCATCGGAAGGTTCTGCGTGATGACATCCAGGGTATTACCAAGCCTGACATCCGTCGTCTGGCTTGACATGGTGGTGTCAAGTGTAATTTCGGTCTGATCGAGGAAACCCAAGGTGTGCTGAAGGTGTTCCTAGAAAATATGATCCATGATGCCGTCACCTACACTGAACACGCCAAGCGCAAAACCGTCGCGGCCATGGATGTCGTCTACACTCTGAAGCGACAAGGACGCACTCTGTACGGTTTCGGACGTTAAAACTTATCACCAACGTAACAAAACGGCTCTTTTCAGGGCCACCAAGTTCATTTCAGAAAAGAGTTAGAACAGAATTTATACAAAGTAACCCATGATTCACCCATTCAATTTGTCACTAAATACATCAAAATGATACAAACATCAAATAATTTGTTAGGGAAATAAATTAGGTTCCATTTGTAGTCTTATCGGTGGGTTGAATTTATTCCGTTTCACTTTAATAAACTGAGAAACCCTCATCGTATGCATTCTCCTGCTGCGCGACATCTTCGAAATCGTCCGAACCGTTAAATAAGAGTACAGAGAGTACAAAAGGAGAGGAGCCAGTGTCGCTACTTGATAGCAAACTACTCATGATGGGAGGAGTCTGTGTACTTTACCGGCGTGTTCAAAAAGAAAGGCAATCAAAATTTCATTTTGTGATTGTTTCCCAAACACAGACATCATATTCAAAGAGCATCGGGATTATGCATTGTAACATTCTCTGTAAATTCCAAAATAATATCCGAAACAACAAACTCGAAAGTCGAACAAAAATTTCGTAGTCCTACGTCAACAATGCGGTCGTGTCTTGTACACCACCCTCCAACTTTTTTACCTACGATACCAAAACTGAACGTATATTCAAGGTTGTCTTGAAAGGCCTGCCAAGTGTTGAATCCCTAAATCAGATCAAAGATGAATTTACAGAATAACTTTTAGTTGAGCCAGTCCATTCAATCAAAGTGAAAATAAAATCCCGTTCTAGTGATTTGTGGAACGGAATTTCTAATGATTTTATTTTTTTTACTTCAAGTGTAGTGAACAAACTAACCTTAAGACCTCAGAAAAAGTTAACCTTATGCTCCATCTGCGAGTGAAGTGGGAACACTTCAGGAAGACTGGAGGAAATTTTCAAAACCTCCCCTAGTGCCTTCAGTACCAGTGCCTAAATGTATGAATTGTGGTCATTCCTCTCACAAAAAGGACAACTGTCCTGTGAAGTAAGATTATAAGAAATTTAAATGTTGAAAAAAATTACAAATACAATCCGCAAAGCGATCCAAAAATCTCGTTCGAAGCGTAAGGTAGGAAACGCTCTATGGTTCCAAACAGGTACTAATTTCTCTGCTGTTACTTATGGTCAGCGAGGAACAAATTCTACATTCAAATTATCCGTAGGTACATACAGCTCACAAGTTTTAAATACTTCATGTATACTTACCTATATCAGTAAGTAAATGGAGCTACCTATGCTTGTATAAATCGAAATCCAAACCCTAGCAAACATAATTCTAACGAGAATTTGGAATCAGGTGCTTCTTAATTGGATGTTTTACAGAAATCATTAATCAATATGATTACTGATTCATGATAACATGCTGCATGATAGTGGTCTACCACCCATTGAAGCACGCATACTAAGTCCAATAGCAGTGGGCTCTCTTCACTGTTTGTCTTGATCAAGCTTAATAACCTCCGTTTGTCCTCAACATATCACTGTATGAAGGGCCAAAAACGGATTGAGTGGCTCGATAGGCAAAGTCGCTTATACGGATCTACGAGACAGTAAATAATCTCATTCCAGTAGCATGTCCGCACAATTGGTCACAAAGACGAGCCCCGAAACATAAAGGTGCCCCATTGAGTGGGAGAGAAGAGCCCGCTCTTTATCCACGAAATGTTATTAACAGGGATTTGACATTTCCGCTCTCCCTGTACAATTCACTTTAATTGGGTGCCCAATGCCAGCATTGTTTTGTATATATATGAGCAATAATAAAAATTTAAAATTTAAAACGATCTCACCAGCTTTCGCTGTTTCTTCACCCTTTTGTTCAATTTTCGTGCCTATTTGCGAACTCGTTGTCCTTTTCTGCATCACTTTTAGTCGCAGCTAGTCTCCCTAAAGTCTCCCATGTTATTTCTGATGTGTTCTACGACATTATGTCGTCCATTAGCTTTGTATGAAGTTCTTGAGTTCCTAGTTGCGTCTTATATAACCGTAACACCAGAGAGAAAAATAGACAGTGTCTCCGGGTATTTTCTTAACGATGATCACTCCATTGTCATATCGCATGTGCTCCATTTTACAGCTCTTCTTTCACTTTTACTTTGTTGACTCCATGGTACCGGAAAAAGATATAGATATAAAAGGTGTTCGGTTCCATAGTGCAAATAATTTAAGAGGCGATAGAAAATCATATCCCAAGTAACAATCCAAATGTTAATTGGTTTTATTCATGTTTTATGGTGGTTTTATCAAAGCATGGCTGAGTCTATGTGGTTTTATCATTGCTTTTTTCAAGTAAACTTAGTCTCATATCATTGATATTTCTGAAGAGTGCTTCAAGAATACTTGTAGAAGCCTCCATAAAACTCCATCTTTTGTATGTGTGATTGACCTTATTAACAGTTTTAAGAGACACTTCAACTCCCTATCAAGCCTTCTTTTTAAGCTTTCATAAAACTTGAGAACGGTTTTGAAAAAGTTTTATGGCATTCTTCTATAAATTTAATGTATTTTGAGAATGCTGGCATAAAACTTTCTTAAAACAAAAAGGTTTTAACCGAGAGTAAAAACTCTTGAGAAAGACTTTCCTAAAATACATAAACAAACTGTCAAAACTAATGGACGCCAACAGGTGGAAAAAAATTAAAAATAGTGGATCTTACAAACGGAAGTTGAGTAAAAACCTATCCAATATATTAACATGCCTTCATCTCAGCAAGCATCGACTTCAAAACAAGACGAACAGGTGCGAATAGGTATACAAAGACACAAGGAAACAAAGCCGGAGAACAATCCTTCCGATGCTCAAATGACAAACTCGATGACGAGCTATTTTCTAGTCTACTGCAATTTACATACCAAAAGGTTCTAGGGGGTATAAGAAATATTCCAAATTAAATTATTCATTGCAAATCACTTTACTTCTCAATACTTTATAAAACATTTAATTACATCGCGATGTTTTCATTGTACAGTTCTACATAAGTTGTGTTGTTTAGAATAATTAATAAAATCAAGATGGAGTTGGAATTAGCAACAACAATTGATTATAAGATCTTTTCATTTGAACGTTAACATTTGCAATGTTTGTGATAGAAGCACTGAACTTATGGCGATCTTACATAAAACTTATCTGTCTTGAATATCAATCACTAATTGTATTCAAGCCCAACTGATCTTATTCAAGAAAACAACAAGGTTAATTGAACTTATCACGCTCCTCCATAGTTCTGTGCAAGAAAGATTAGTCTTAACAGAATCTTGTTAGGGGTTTATTTCAAACCATTGAAAATAATGGCGATTAGTTTTGACATTCTCGGAATGTAGCCATTGACACATAAATGACAATAATAATCATTCGATTTCAGTTATGTCAACTGATTATTACCGTTCCAAATAAGGTTCTGCATTTGACAAAGGAATCTGTAAAATCCCTTTCAAAATCATAAAAAATCTGCCTGTTTCAAATTTATCACTTTGCCAATAAAATTATTATTTTTAAATAAATCAATATTTAAGCAATATCGTCGAGGCGCGTTAGATTTTTCGAACTTTTGTATTGCTTAACGACGGTAAAATAAATATAGCATGGAAAATCGCTGAACTACAAGCTCGAAAATGATCGTCTTTGTTAATATGTCCATGACCAATTTTTATTCACATCGTTATAGGTAAAGGAATACCAAATAATCGAAGAATTTATAACTCGAACAGATTTTCCATCAAGAAACAAGCTACCTATCTAGCAAAAACCGGAACCTGTGAAACAAACTTATCACGTACTGGAAGCACTCTTGAAGAGAAAAACATAACACAATGACAACTTGTCGTAGTTTTATCAGAAGTTTAAAGAGATCTTGAATGCCAATATAAGCATGTATCGATAGGAATGTCAAGTTTTAAGCGAACCTTAAAAACTAGTCTTGAGAACCTTCTTTAGTATGGGCCTCCTTCGTCTTATGATGGTTTTATGGCTGTTTTAGAGTAGCTTTGTAGAATAATTAGTTTTATGTTCAGTTTTAGAGAACTTGTCTTGAATACTTCTTCAAGTGTACCATAAAATTCATTTTGTTACTTGGGATATGAAGTAAAAAAATCGATCTACGCATATGATCAAATCTCAAAGATTACTGAGTGATTGAACTTTTTCTGTTTAAGTTTATGATTGTCATAAATTGGCTCTAACTAAAAAAAAATATGTTATTTAGCACAAAACTCTTTCCTTCCTTGGACAACTTGGTAACTTTCCTACTTAATAATGTCATTTCTACTTCATGTAAGCTACATTTAGACACATTTTAGGAATAAACGCGTCGAAAACTTGTGTTTTCCTACGGGTTTCCCTTATTATTTCGTCTAACCAAAAAATGCGCTCTATAACTCTCTCTTTAGTGGTGTCGTGGTGTAGTGGTAAGCGTGATTACCTCTCACCCCAGCAGGCCTGGGTTCAATCCCAGTCGGCGTCGCCGGGATGTTCTGAGGCATAAAATCTCTGATCACGCTTTCTTTCGAATGGGAAATAAAGCCGTTGGTCCCCGGTTCATGAGTTAATGGGTCGATAGGTAGGGTCCAGGTGTGGGAGCTGCCTCCCTGGCGTCGGTAGCATTGGTGCTCAGCACGGAAAACAAGTTCGACGGAAAACAAATCAAGGAAACTCTCTCTTTGACACTAATTTTCTGAAGTAATGAAATTGGGTTGTTAGCGGAATGCTAAATAAAACAGCAAAAGGGTTTATCTTCCATTTAATTCCACTTAATTAATTTTTGTATCCATGACAGATACGTATTTCGACTACAATGTACAGTCTTCATCAGTGTCATTCCCACTAAAGAACTTATCAAAATCTAACCCCCTTAAGTACTCATCCCCTAGGTAAAAAAGTCAAGATCATAGGTATAAAAATGAAACTACAATGTGTTGAATCGGAACCTACTTAACTAATAAAAACCAAAGAACTAATTTTCTATCTTGTTTAGTTTTGTCCCAATTTTCTACTAAACACATCATGTTGGGTCGCTAATTAACGGTTGCGTAAAACACGAATTCAACCCCACCGTGCGTTGCTGTTGACGTCTGTTTGCAACGCGCATAGCCAGGCATGGAAAATCATTTACATTCGTTTCATGCATTCATTTACATTCATTTGCCTCTAACTTTTTTCATCAACAGCATTCCGCAAAATGATGTAAAGAGCTTTTGTAGGTTTTGTTATCGATGCGTTGCCAACATTGTTCATAGACGAATCAAACATAAAATTCTTTCTTCATTTTAAACCAAAGTTTTTGAAGATTTGGGAGTTTTTGTTGAAACAAAATTTGGACAGCTTAAGTTTATAGCTGCCTATTTGCCATTCCAATGCGTATGCCAGCAAATGAATTTTCTCAAGGGTGACCTTCAGAAACTTACCCGTCATATGTCTAAATTCTTCATTATTGGTGATTTAAATGCAAAACACCGCTCATGGAATAATGCTCGAAGCAATTCCAATGGTTATATTCTGTTTGATGATTGTTCTGCAGGTTATTACACTATTCAATATCCAAACAGCCCAACATGCTTTTCTTCAGCAAGAAATCAAAAGGAGCTGCTTACTGAGCAGAAGACCGTGGGTTCAATCTCAAGCTCGTTCGCGTTATAAATATCATCGTTCATACATCAATTCAGCTTATAGTTTACCAAAACGACCTACCCATTCTTTCTTGACCTGTGTTCGGGCGCGGCCGGCGCTGGTATTGCCTAGTTTGAGATCACCAGTTTTTACACATTGAGGATGATTGCTAGTTCCAAGCATCGTCTATTGGTTCTTTGTATAATTACAGCTGAACTAGCAATAACAGAGAAGCAACCGGGGGCGGTCAATCATGCTCATGCGCATGGAACCGATAAGATAATGTAACTGTAACACTTTCTAACTGGAATTAAATAACACGTACAAACATGTATGCAACGGCAACTATCCATTGACTATATTGATACATAAAATCACTACATATATTTACATTAAATAATATATGGGCTTAGATCTGATTTTGGGCCTACTAAGAACAACCCGCCCTTTGCCTCTATTTTTCGAGGGGATTTTTTTCACAAAATATAATGTTTTCACTGCATATGACTTCTATATTTGTTTACCTTTCCGTATGTACCGTAAGATTTGGTAAAGAGAATCAAATTGTTGAGATATTATTAAAAATCCAACACTTCTTCTTGACCCCACACTCGGCCTACGGATTTTAAATTCGGCCTAAAGCATTGAAACGCTATTCAAACGCCCTTGAATTCACTTCGGCCTATTGGATGATTTACCTGAATATGAGGCCCAAGATTGCTACCCTCAGGAACTCTAGCTTTAACAGATAGTCTTTCGGATTTTGAATCCTGATAATTTACCTGTAGAATTCTGTCAGTTAAATAATTTTGAACTACATAATTTCATAGTTTAGAGTACAAAATTAAACTTCCAATTTAGCAATCAAATCTTCGTACCGAACACTGTCAAATGCTTTTTCTATGTCTAAAAAAAAAACAAGTTCAATTGAGCAGCCTTCAGATTTGTTTGAATGAATTAAATGTGCAACTCTTAATAGTTGATGAGTAGTTGAATGCCCATGGCGAAATTCTAACTGCTCATCTGTAAGCGAGTTTGTATTGATGTGAATCATCATTCTATAAAATGTTATTTTTCAAAAAGTTTACTTATTGATGAACGCAAACTTATTGGACGGTAGCTAAGACCTTCAGCTGGATTTTTATCCGTATTCAAAATTGGAACAACTTTTGCTTTGCAAAATGAATAGATCTGTTAAATAATTTTACTTAAAAGGACAAAGTACTCTCTGGGAGTATTTTGATGATGATATAAAACATTCTATCATCACCTGGAACTTTCATATTTTGAATTTTGTAGTTTTAGATCTCATTGCGTCCAAATCAGTCCCCCAGGAATCATCAAAAATATTTTCCCGAGAGAAAATATTCAGATAATCTCGAGCAACCTGATGTATAATGGGTACTCATTTTCCCATTGAGAATTGTATATTTCTGAAACCGGTGACAGTAATTCTGTATCACCCTGTACTCTACAAAAAAAAATGCCTTGGGCTGTTTCGACTATCCAATCTCAAAAGAGATTTTTCCGCAATCATTTAACGCACTAGACTAACCACTAACCTTAGTTCAAGCATATTGCTATTTTACGTGTCTCTCAAATGCTGGTAGAGTTGCCAGTTACCTTGATGAAATGTAAATGATCATTTTAAAAAAATGGAATGAAATAATAATACATGAATAAATTACCGATTTGGACAACTGGGTCTTGCATAATGATTAGAATGACAGATATTTCAATGTTAAATCCGACGAGTTTCAAATATTTCAATCTAACATTTTTTTTGGACGTGATAAAATCGAAACTTCACAGAAGCAGTGACAACCCAACAAGGTGATGAAGTATGCTCCTATGGGATGTATTTGGAATTAGAAATTTACTTGACATAATCAAAATATAAACGTTTCTCGAAGCTTACCTTATGTGTCCTTTAAGGTGCAACCACAAAATAAAGGTAGCTAATTTCACCTGCAACCTAACGTGGTTGTGCATTTAGCTTTGTCAAATCTTTAAAACCCCCTAAATGGCATTATTGTAACCCCACCAAATGGAATCGGGCAACTATCTCGGCCACCGGATTTTACATTTCAGCAGTCGAGTCCTGTCTGCTTGAATCAAAAGCTTACGCGTACGGGATCGCATCATGGAAGGCTATACCTTGCGGCTTAGTTGACAATTAGGGGAGGATAGACAAGAAAATACGATTTTGGCTTGATGCCGACAGTCGTCGGTACTTTCGCTTGCAACAGGTCTCAATAATCGACCATAAGGAACCACTGAACCGAGTTCCTGTCACCCCCGGAAATCGAGACTCGTTGCCAAATGTGTACTACAGATTGTCTAAATGGTGAAAAGGTATGGCTCATAAGCCCAAACGTAACGATTTGCAAAAATGTGCTACCACAAACAAACGGACAGACGTTCCGGTAAATTCGAGACAGATTAAATTCAATTAGATGCTTGGCGCCCGGTGACCGCCAATAAAAAGCGTATTGCTGCTGGCAGAGGCGTGCAACAGATAGTCTTCAGGACGAAATGCAAGGCCTGAGTACGCCAATGTCCTTACGAAATCGACGTCAACGACCAGGACGACGACTCTCATTTTGGCATTGACAGTGCCACCTAGGAAGAGTGAAAGTTGTTTCCATTATTGTAGCCATTGCTGCATCCCCAGTCGGACCTCGACGGCACACGACGAGACACTGCGGAAACGTCCGTCCCCCGTTCCCGTTTGTGTTGCAAGGGCTTTACGTGATCCCCGGACAACTGTCCGCAGAGTATTATCCGTTTTCCGTTTGCTGTGTTTCCATTGCATGAATATTGGACGGAAGAGATTTTCGCCTCCCCCCGAGGCAACTGACGGTGGATGGGCAGGCGGACATCTAACATTTTTAAGCTCTTCCGATGTGCGATGACAATGTACCTACTTCGCCTAAGCTTCGTCGTCAGACGGACTCCGGTCGTTCATGGAATGCATTTAAATCATAATCTGTTGGGATTTGTCCTCTCGGGGTGTGTATGTGTGTGTGTGAAGGTATTCATGAGCAAAAAAGTCGTCTTTGTCGCAGGCTTCACGATTTGCATGCAGATTTTCGTTCGATTCGAGGAAATTCTCCCGCATGGGCCCACGCCGGAGGGACTAATAAAGATGGATTTTTCACTGCAGATTGATTCATAATGGGGATCCTCTAAACGTGGGGGATGGAGAGATGGTACGTTCCTGTCCTTCATTTGTTCTATAAAACAGCGACGCAATTTGATACCCCTCGAACCGGGTTTCCAGTTGTAATAATTACCTTACCCTTCTTGGATGGCTTGTTATTGAATTTCGAGCCATCACAGCATACTCATAAAACGTAAATTGTCGATCCGTAAATTATTTAGACCCTTGCCACAATGATACGCCTTTATTCAACCCCCAAGCCGCAACACAATATCCAATCAGGCATCATTTTCGTTTTAACTCAGTCCCATTTCCCTCGACCCGTCAGACGGAACCGAACACCAAAGCCACATTTCATACCGGAAAACTTTCTTAAGCAAGGCTCAGAAAGTACATTTTAGATTTTCATCAAACTATCAAATACAAACGTTCATACACACCCTTCTATGACGAAGAAGAGGGTCGGTTTTTTGAGTAACGACCCCACAACTTGGCCAAGCATGAAATAAAACTTGATCCTTTTGCTCACTGTTGGCTCTAAAGGTATCATTTGATATAGTTTAGTTACAGTACCATCACTCAGCTCATTGATTATTTTGATTGGCACTGATACGGTGGTTCTAAATGACTTCAGTTTACTGTAGAATTTGCATTTACGGGAACAAAATTGTCGTTTCTCGAGATTCTCAAATTTCCCGGGATATTTATATATTTCAGCCGAGCTTTATTTCGTTCGTTAAAATTAATCATTAGTGTGAGATTTTGCTTGTGATTTACGTTGACCATGACAGGAAAATACGCCAAAATAACTATTGAATTGACCTTTCAGAAAATTTTTGATCGAAACATCGGGGTTGGCTTTAACGCACCTCAACACCTTTCTGCGCAGCTGGCGATCCCTGGTTCCAGCTTTTTCATAGTTCCACTGATTCCTTTCCACACTCTGGGTTTCCTTGAAGGTTTTGAGCACTCGACAAAATGTTGTTTTCGGCATCTTCAGCACTTTAACCAGCTTGTGCACAATATGTTTTTCTTCTTTCGAGTTCCATTTGACGTTATTTCTGAACGCAATCGACTACTTCGATCAAACTTGCACCAGTTGTTCACTATAGAAGTGTAAATAAACCACTGTCAAAAAATTTCAATTCCCAACACTACAGGCGTGCTAGCGGAGCGCGAGGGGCGTACCAATTTACTGTTAGTCAGCCTTTAAAAGGATTGTTAGTTCGAGACCCGTTGGTATTAGAGGCTAAGTATGGGAAGAACACTTTTGCTAGTAGGAAGGGTGATTCACTTTGGAAAGTGATGCGGTCATTTAAAGCATGGTAAGCACATGATGCGATCCTGTCAACTAGTGTAGTGTAAATGGGCAAGGGTTCTAAGCCATGATATTTTGCTCAGTCATAGTCACCGTTTCCCTCACAACAAGGTACATCCGACGATTGTTCAAGCCCGAGTACAAGAAGCTATAAAAGGGAAATGACGTCCCTGAAAACAGTTAACTATGATTTCCATACCGGATCAAGCGTTCGTCAAATGTTTGTAAATATATTACTTTTTCCGTACCGTTCCATAGTTCTATCAGTAACGATGTTCTATAATTGTTGCAATATTGCGACGACCGTATCTTGATTCCATATGTCCTGAGAAGGAAATTGATCGAAAGCTGTCACGCCAGCCACAATGGGATCTTGGCTTCTTTGAGGCTAGCTCGGGCGAATATCTTCTGGTCAGGAATGTCCACTCAGATAAAGGAAGTCGTGAAGAACTGCACCATCTGTGTGAAATTTGCAGCATCTCAACAGAATCCTCCAATGCAGAGCCACCAAATACCGATTCATCCCTTCCAGTTGGTCTCCATGGGTGTCTTCTTCTGTGAGCTGCAGGGCGTTAAGCGAAAGTTTCTGGTAACGGTGGATCACTATTCGGATTTCTTTGAAGTGAATTTGCTGAAGGATCTAAGTTCCAAATCTGTCATTGCGGTGTGCAAGCAGAACTTCGCTAGACGACTGGACAATTGCTTACCGACCCCACTGACCAGCTGAAACGCTGGTTTGAGCAATTCGAACAACTTCTTCAACATCTCGGCATGATCCGCCTAGGGTGCGGCACATCACTCGCGTCAATTCCGAGGCCCCATCACTGCAGGAGATTGAAGTAGCTATCTGAAGCATGAAATCCAACAAGGCTCCAGGGGTCGATCGCATATCAGCGGAGATGCTCAAAGCTGACCCCATGCTATCCGCACAAATGTTGCATCAACTATTCTGTAAAATGGGACATCGCGACTTTTCCGGCCGACTGGATGTAGAGCATCTTAGTCAATGAATTCCAAGAGTCCCTTTATTTGGTATTCATTGACTACGAAAAAGCTTTCGACCGTCTCAATCACGAGAATCTGTGGGACGCCCTGAGACGCAAGGGAGTCCCGAATAAAATCGTCAACCTCATCGAAGTGCAGTATGAGGCTTTCACGTGCAGAGTTCTGCATAACAAAGCCTTGTCCGACCCTATCGGGGTAGTCGCTGGTATGAGACAAGGATGTATACTATCACCGCTACTGTTTCTCATCGTAATCGACAAGATCATGGTAGGTGTAATTGACCGTGTACCGAACCGTGGGCTGCTTTGGCAGCCTATCACCATGGAGCATCTCAACGACTTCGAATTGGCTGATGATGTTGCTCTACTAGCACAACCGCGCTCTGATATGCAGAGTAAGCTCAATGACCTAGCGGAACGCTCCTCTGCGGCGGGTCTCACCATCAACGTCAACAAGACCAAATCGTTGGATATCAACACGGGCAACCCTTCCAACTTTACGGTAGCGGGGCAAGCAGTGGAGAAGGTCGAAAGTTTCCAATATCTTGGCAGCCAAATAGCGTCGGACGGCGGGACCAAGAGTGACATAGGTACACGAATCAAGAAGGCTAGGGCTACCTTTGCAAGTTTACGAAACGTATGGAGATCCAACCAGATAAGTCAACGCACCAAAATCTGAATTTTCAACTCGAACGTGAAATCTGTGTATCAGCGGAGAACACTCAAAAGCTGCAGGTTTTCATCAACCGATGCCTGCGGTATATAATTCATGCCTGGTGGCCTCACAACTGGATCTCGAATGCCGAGCTCCATCGTCGATGTCATCAGAAGCCGATAGCAACAGAAATTCGAGAGCGAAAGTGGAGGCCACACACTTCGACTGGGCGGAAACGAAATCTGCAAGCAAGCGCTGGATTGGAATCCGGCAGGACATCGCAGCAGAGGCAGACCCAGGGGCTCATGGTGGCGGAGCCTCAATAAGGAAATTAAGCAAGTCGATAGAAATCTGACCTGGGCACAGGCCAAGGCAAAACCGAGCAGCCGCCTAGGATGGAAGTCTTTCACGTTGGCCCTTTGCACCGCTGGTGGTGCACAGGACCCTTAAGTAAGTAAGTTAAACCAAGAAGGAAACTATTATTGAACTGCCTACTGCGACGACTACGACACTCGCATCTCCAAGCCAACCACGTTCTTCAGTGCTAGGAACATCAACAACAACAACGGTAGCTGCATCGTCATGGCTAACGCGAACTTGAAAGCAGGGCTGGTAAATATCACGGCCGTCATGTGACAATGAGAAAACAGGTCCTCTTACTATCACGAGACGAAACGACCGATCATTAGCTTTCTTGTCATTTTCCAATGATCAAGCACTCATGAGAATAATTTTTATGCAGTTTTGACATCAACATTTCTAACTGGTTTAGATGAATTTAAGCAAGTAACCGTATGTAATCGGTAGAGTGAATATATTTTTAAGATTTCCTTGGTACAAGTAACTTTAAAAGCAATACATGAGCTAGTAGTCACGATGATCACAGCACTGTCACGTTCTGTCATGACAAAAAAATCGATGAGATTTTGAAGAAAATCTCTGTCATTTTTTTCTCATCCGATGATAGTGACAGAAGAATCTCTCTCTGTAAATATCGCGTGAGATCTTTCATTGAAAATGACATTTGTCAGCCCTGCTTGAAAGTACCCATTAATGAGTAAAATTTTACCCATTTTGAAGAAAAGTGGCTTAACTCCTGAAATGAGTAAAACTGACTTTACTCATTAATGAGTATTCGCCGAATAGTTACTTAAAAAAATGGGTATTTTTAACCCTTAATATTTTTTTTTTGTACATGAGTAAAAAGTACCCATTATATCGAAAATCATATAATTCTAAAATCATTGATTGGAGTTTTTTTTAATATAATCGTAAAACACTAAGTTTTGTTTATTCAGTTATTAAAAAAAAAACATGAAAATATTTTATTCTTCTACCGATCATAGCCAAATCACATCACAACTTCGAGACAGCTGATTCAAGTTTTCATGAGGTCTTCTTTTGTCAACATGCTCCCATAAAGGAATTTTCAACTCCTAAGCCGTATCCTCCTCCTACACCCACTTTACGTCCATCGGTGCGACAGCTGGTAAAGAGGCATTATCCAGGACAGGTTTCTGGGGGTAATAAATTATAAGATGTGAGCGTTCAAACAGTAAATGCAATGAGCTCCATGAAGTCTTTCGTGGGACGGGAAAAATCCTTACCTTCCAGTTTTTCGAATCCTTTCGGATTATCTTGGATCATCTATTTTCACAATACCACACCGAAAAGATTTGTTCCATACTTTAGTTATCCGAAATTAGCACTGTTTAATTCGATGCAGCTCAAACATGGCGTCACGTTTTGCATTGAATTATTAATGAATATTTTTAACCATTTTAAATTGCCGAAGATATTTTCAAAAATGAGGAAAAAGTACCCGATTTTGGTATTTTTGTAAATACTCATGTTTTGACAGTTCAGACTAATTTCAAAAAGTGAGTAGGAGATACTCATTTAATGGGCTCTTTCAAGTTAGCGTGCAGTTTCGAAGCTGAAGGGGATTCGGCCCATTACACCGTCGCAGACTAACCGTCCTAGAAGAGAAATTCGTATACCAGAAAAACTTAAAAATGATCATTTGCAATTTTAATAACTCGACAGTGAGCATGCATAAGGGCGAATACGCGATGATCGATTCTCTTCATCGTTTTTCTCTTTGCATTGCTACAGCTAAGCGAAATAATTTTCTAGAATTTGTTTAATGCAGAGTAGTAACAAGTTGCATTGGCTATCAAAAGCAACAGCAAACGCACCGAGAAACGTTAATCTAGGAGTTATTAACAAAAGAGAAAATCGACGCAGAGAATCGATCATCGCGTATAGGCCCTTATGCATGCTCACTGTCGAACTCTTCGAAGGAAACGGAGGATGTCGCAATATTGAAACACCCCTCGTACAGATGAGCGCTTGTGTACTTGTATGTGTGAACTTGCAGGGTCAGAGTATCATAGAGAAAGAACAGTCCAACATTATCCTTTAGGTTTTGTGAAGTGAAGTTCAATAAACGAAGTTATTGACCGTAATATCTGGTCTTTTATTATGTTTATAACAATAATATCGGCCATGGATGGATTTTTAAATTTTCGCCCAGCAGGACTCACTATTGCGTTAAAACAAAATTGAGTGAATTCTGTAGTAACACTCACAAAACTTCATATGGTCACGACAAAGTCAAGTTAATTTATTCATTTTGTAGAAGTGAATCTCAGGAACTCAATAAAATTGGTGTATGAATATGATGATATGAAATAATAAATTTAAACCATGTGGGTCCACTAAATGTAAAATATTTACTCCACGGGTATGCTTTAAACTATTATTTCCTAAATACTACCCACTAAAACTAAGTACTCCCTCATTTACGACCAAAAAATAAATCCAAAACTCTATGTTATAGAATTACGTTCGTGGTATCGGTGCCGAATAAACAGATCTCTTCAAAAACCTAGAACCGAACAAGTACCACCAGGAAGGCATCATAAACTAAATTCTATTCAAACAACTTCCTATCCATCACCAACCTCAAACGTGGGAGGTTTCACTGGACGGGTGGAGTCAGTTTGGATGATTAAAACCACTGAATATAGTCAGGTGAGATAGGTGGCTTAAAGCAACAGCAGAAAACGTATCCTTTTCCAGTTTATGGGGTTATTCCTACCGGAAAATGATGAATGCCCTCCAACGAAGCGAAAGGGGAAGCGTGTTAATACGAGAGTATGCGTAATAGTTTTGATGGTTAGTGCCGATGTAAAACCTAGTTGAGTGTTTCGGGTATGAAATTCGATGGTCGGTGGGAAACTTTCCAAATGGAAATTTTTACGGGTTAATGACAGTCATTATAGTGTAAAATTAACACTTGGGCTGGCAGTCTTGGAAACTTGGGTACGCCACGGAACATTACCAATCGAGCTGATAGTGCGTAAAATTCAATTGAAAATGCTTAAGAGCACCTACATTTTGTTTACAACCCACAAAAGGAAGTATCCATAATAAATTTGCAAAATCATCATCATCTGGTCCTTTAAACTTCGTCAACAACTATAAATCATCGTGCTAACGTGAACACCTAGTATGTCCAATTAATTATCCTGGAATAAAAGCCTGACAAGTGAGCAGAAAATTCCTTTTCGAAATTATTCAAAAATCCTTCTTTCATTATTCTGCAGGTCAACGTTTTCCTTCTTCTTTTGAGTAAAACCATCCACCATAGCAGGCGCTGCGAACCTCTTATGTCTACAGTTGCAACCGGGTCATCGCGGTAAGCCATGAGAAAGCGTATGTGTTCAGTGGTTTGGTGCACACTTTCCATGTCGTGTAGCTTTTTCCTCCGATGCATGGTCGCCTTTTCTCGGGTAAAAAAAAAGACCCGTTTCTAAACCCTTTTCCTCGTTGAAGGAAACCATTGTTCATAAAACAAAACCCGCAACTATTTTATTTTCGAGGAAGTCGAAAGCGAGCCGTGTATGAGTGTGTTGAAAAGCTGGATTCATTTAAATATGATGGATTCACTACGCTCTGCCGACATGTTAATATTTTAAAATTTGTGGAAAACTATTTCGTTTTGTACTGTCTTCATCCCTCCCCTAGCCAAACGCTTTCATCGGATTGCTTTGGTTTCAATAGCCGACTCGTCTGTGTGGCTGTGTAACATGTTCCAGCAGTACCTACCGGCCGATGTTGGACGGGACACAGCACAGAACTTGAAATTTTCACCAGGAAGTGAAATTTATGTCCTGAATGATAAAAATGTCACAGCATACCATTCGGTCTCTTTTTTCTCTCCCTATTCCTCCTCTTTTTTTCCGGTATCGCTCAGAAGAAATGTCCTACTGCACTTGGTTGCTATGCTGCAGCACCGCACACTATGCCCGGTGATGGAGTACTCCAGTGACACACTGTGTGCATGGGTTGCAGTAGTCTGGTGGTGCATCAATGGACGGCGATGGACGAACCCGAACAGACGGCAGTAGTCGGTTGTGAAAAGAGTGTTTAGCTGTTGTAGCAATTATCGTAAATTGTCGAGTGCCGAGGAGACAGTGAAACATCGGAGATTTATTCCGCGATAATTTTCATCGGAACATGGGAGGACATTTGTGCATTGCTGGGCGAGCTAATGGGTAGTTCGTAGGGGTAGTATTTTTTTCTCTGAATAGTTCGACAAAAAGCTAGTAATACCTACTGCACATCAGAGCTCGATTGGGTAAAAATATTTCTTAATTTATATATGAAAACTAAGTGCAAATTAAACGGTTCGGTGGATAAATCACTTATAATCCAAGTTGAGTATTTCCTGATTGTGGTTGATTTTTCGACAAACACTTTCATGACTTAATTGGAATTCTAAACATAAAAAATTTATTATGTCACGTTCTAAGGGGGGAGGGGGCGTAAAATTTTATGACAAGCAATGCATTAGGTATAGGAAAACCGTGACGAAAGAGGGGACATAATTAATGTATGGCCCTTAAAACCTAAAGTAAACACGATGTTACACCACACGGTATGTCTGACGGCACTTTTTTTTTTTGCAACAATCATATACCTCAGATTTTTCTTCACATGATGTTAGTATTGAAAAAAAATGTCATGGAGGCGACCCCGGCGTAGTGGTTAGAATCCATACCTCTCACACCAAAGTCACGAGTTCAAATCTCACCTCCAGACAAGTCGCGAATGACGTTAAAGTGACTATAATAAATCATCTTGGGTTATTTGATCAAAACTGTTTTGAAGTTTAAAAAGCCGATTATGAAGGCTTATATGGACTATTGACCTTACAAAACTACTACGAATTGAACAAATGCAGTTAAATAAGGTTCAAAGGTTGATTGAATTGATCCAAATGGCATTAAAAAGTTCTATTTGACTCCCAAGTAAGATGATTATGTCGACTTTGCGCAAAATCAATTAATATTTGTTGGTAGCACAACATCTTCTTTAATTTCTCTTCCCTCATAATAGTAAAAAAGAAAGAAGCATTGATTTTCATCCAGATTGGAGTGTTTTTTTATGGATGTATCGTGTAGAAAATCTGGGAAAAAATAAAAAAAAAACTCATGTAGAAAATAGAGCGTTCGCTTGTTGTGCTTCGAAAAAATCAAGGCATCTTCGTAGTGACGATCGTTGAAAGATTTTTATCGGAGCTCAATAAAGAAGATAGCATGTCAACACATTCCTTCCCATTCCCCTATTTGACCTGCATTCGGACACGGCCAGGTATTAGATCTGCTGTTTTTACACATTGCGAATGAATGTTAGTCCCAAACATCATCTGTTGGTTCTTTGTGTAAATGCAGCTGATCTGGCGATAACAGAGAAGATGCCGTGTGTGGTTTATCATGTTCATGCTGATGCTCATGCAAGTAGTCGCTTACCCAGTGCTTCCAAATCAGGTTGGCTTGGATTAGAGATAATCGCCATCATTGCCACAGCACGGTGACGCCATTATCGTGGGTGCAGAGTGGATTGACACTATTGAATAACCCCAGGAAGAAGTGATTATGCTAGCGTACTAATCAAATTCCAGTTCGACATGGTCAAATAACCCTGTATCAAAGGAATTCAGAAGTATATTATTTTGTATGGATCCCTAGGACACATCGGAGTAAATGAAAACGAGGAAACAGCATATTTTGCAGCCTTTGGCAGACTAACAAGCTGCTGAACCTGGGAGGTTCCTGCCCTGGATCTACATCATTGGCTCGTGACCACAATATTAAACTGCTGAAAATGCGGAATACTTACAGTCAGGAAATCATTTCTTCCGGAGGATTAAGGGGGATACCAGGAGATGGGAAGACCCACCACTGAGGAGCATTGGCGACATAGCCTGATCGCAAGGGCGTAGACAAGTTTTACATGGCCAGATGTCAACAGGCGCTATTAAGCCGAATGTAACTAGGCCCAAGGGTCAAATGAGTGATTTAACTGATTTTTAAGTTTGTGCAGTTTGCATAAATGATTTTCAAATTTGCATGGTGAAGAGCATATTCCGAATTGACTTGATAATAGTGACAAGAATCGGGTAGTGACCACCGCCATTATGAATTTCTATATTGTATATTTCATATCAAAAATATTGTTTATGCTCATAGATTTCACATAATACTTTCCCCTTTGACCTTCTCCTTTTCCTTTCCCTTTTCTCTTTTCAGAAAGCGAGTAATGGCACTATAGCCATAAGTCATAAAAGGCTAGGACAAGAGTTAGTGCTCAGAAGAAAATGGAGCATCACTTAACCTTTCTATCTTTGATGCTTTCAACGACCAACCAATCATATAATTACCAAAATCGGAACGTACGGTACGAGATGTCCACGTTTCATTCGATTTAAACAGGCCCGATGTCTTCTGAATCATCTTGCCCCTTAAATACTGCACAGTAGGCCTGGCCGTTTTGATACGTGTGACGCATCTTCGATGTGAAATATATATCAAATAGACAAGAAAAGTTATGTAGGTATATATATATATCATTTTCCAGGATGCTTTCAAGAACTGGCTGTGTTGGTGTTAGATTAGATTAGAGATTAGAGCTCAATAAAGAAGATAGTAGGTATCTGAAAGCTTTGTGTCCCATACTCAGCAGGTGCCATTTGCTACTAAAACATCCTGAGGGGCGGAAATTTGCATGACATTTTCAAAATAAATATATGTTTGACTCAACGGCGAGATCAAAAATAAATTCTGGCAACCATGACGAATTTGTTTGAAAATCGTTTAACCGATAATACCTTTAATACAGCAATGAAACTCACATGAGGTGAGCTACCCTTGCCAGGTGATTGTAGGTAGCCCTCACCATGAATTACTACAGAATTGCTAGAGCTTCATTGCAGTTAGCATTTTTTGTCTAAGGAAACTTTCAGGAAGGTTCAGTGACTTTCTAGGAAACTCTGCAAACTATCATAGGGAGCTGTAGTGAATTTTAGGAAATTTCTGCATACTTTCAATAAGTGCCCCCAAAGAAGCAAAGCAATTCAACAACTTTTAGATAAGTTCATTGAACTTCAGAGAGGTTCTACGAACTTCAGGAGAATTCTTCCAACTTTAAAGATGTGCTTCGATCTTCACAGAAGGCCTATAAACTTCTGGAAAATTATGCCAACTTCAGGGACGTTTTGTGAGCTTCAGGGGAGTTAAATGTCCACCTGGTAAGTTCTATGAACTTCAAGAGAGTTCTGTGAACTAAAGTAACATTAAATTAATTTCAATGATGCTCTGTAAAAAGTTCATAAACGTGAAGAAATGCAAACTTTAGGATGGTCTGTGAACCACAGGGAAAATTTAATAACATTAGGAAAGAACCGTGAACTCTAACAAGTATCCAAGAATTTCAGGAAAAAATGCCAAACTCAGATGGAAGAACATAAAGTTTGAAGAATTTTTTTTTTCCTCTGGATTGTTTTTTCCATCGATCTTGTTTTCCGTGCTGAGCACCAATGCTACCGACGTGCCAGGAAGCCAGCTCCCACACCTGGACCCTACCTATCGACCCATCAACTCATGAACCGGGGACCAACGGCTTTACTTCCCATCCGAAGGAAGGCGTGATCAGAGATGTTATGCCTCAGAACATCCCGGCGGCGCCAACTGGGATTGAACCCAGGCCTGCTGGGGTGAGAGGTAATCACGCTGTTAGTGACCGGCACCGTTGGTTTGAAGAATTTCATCGAAGTTCAATGAAATCAAGAAAAAACTTATGAACAGGGCTTTGAATTTGAATGTAACTTCTACAAACTGTCTCATCGGGTCGTTGGTGGAACAACTTCCACTCCATGTCTTAGAAAACAGGTATATTAGGTATTCTTGCGATATCTCTTTCTCTTTTACGCTTCCCTTATGAACTGTGACCGATGGCATGAGCAGGGTGGAAGGGCGTGATAATGAAAGTCCGCCACCTAAAAAAATATCGTGAGTATGGCTCACGCATGTTACATTGCCGTTTACCGGTTGTAACCGTCGTAGAACGTACTCTATCAGGACTCCTGCAAACACAGTGACTTATGCGCCACTCTCGATGACGAGAGACCACTGGTCGTGTTTTTCTAAGGTTGCCCGACTTAGCTATTGTTGCAAGAAAGCAACTCTCTAGGGTTTTCCGAACGGTTTCGAGGTGAATTCAAACGCAATGAAAGTAAACAAAAGATGATTGCAACCAAAAACGAACGCAAAGCGGAACGTAACGCAGAAATCACCCGGTGGACTGATTTACCACAGGGATCTTGAACGTAAACGAACGTAAAAAGGTAGTCTATGTTGAATTCATTTTATGTATATTGTCCTTCTTTTCTTAATTCTTGTGTGTGTGAGTGTGTGTGTGTGTGTTGTATTGAGTGTTCATACAAGCGACGTAGCAGGGATGTAGCGTCGATGGTGGATGCTCACGAAAACAACGGCCGAACTAAAGGTGCGGGGGAGGTTGTTGGTGGGTGTTGGTACTCTCCAGATCATCCGTTCGAGGTAGCCAACGTGCTCCTAGTGGCCTTCACGTACTCTGATTCTGTTACGCAACCACTATGGAACGGAATGGAACCACCCCGTCAGGAATCGCAAGGCAGGCCGACGGAAAAACCACAGAGCAGTCGCACCGGAAATACACCACGTGTACAGAAGACAGGTAAATGCCAAGGAATTGCCCTCGGGTTTCTAGTCCGTAATAAAAACGTCCGATGGACGCTCGCTTTTGTAATAAACGCACAATGCACAAGGGCAGAGTATTCACCGTTGTGATTTTAACACGCCAAAAAACTTTAATTAGAATAAAACCGAAGAGAAATATCACTAAGCTGACTTCTGCTCTCTAGCCGACAATTATTTAAAGCGAACGAGAAATTAAGTTTAAAGACGTACTTTGCCACTCTGGGGGACGTGCTCAAGGAAGCTTACGACCAGGAACACCACGTTGAAATCATCTCTTTGGACATCTCCAAGGCTTTCAACCGGACGTGGACGCCAGCCGTCCTGAAAAAACTAACAAACTGGGGCTTGAAGGGGCATATGATGTATTTCATACGAAACTTCTTGACCGACCGGTCATTTCGTGTATTGGTGGGGAACACGCGGTCGAAAAGTTTCAGTGAGGAGACTGGAGTCCCTCAAGGCTCCGTTATCGCAGTCACGTTGTTTCTGGTGGCAATGAACGGGGTATTTGACCGGCTACCTGGGCGCATTTATATATTTGTTTACGCTGATGATGTGCTGATTGTGGCCTCCGGTCCTACACAGATCCGAACCCTACGGCAAGCGCAAGCGGCAGTCTCTGCCGTCGTCAAATGGACCGACTCGATGGGTTTCCAGCTATCCGCCAGGAAGAGCATCCGATGCCACGTATGTCCGTCTCAGCACCGAGTCAATAGCACCCCAATTACGATCCACGAGCAAGCCATTCCAAACAGGAAAACAGTTCGCGTCCTCGGCGTACTGATCGACCGAACGCTCTCCTTCGACCAGCATTTCCAACAGGTCAGAAAGGACTGCCGCATTAGACTCAACCTCGTTAAAACGATCTCTCGGCCTCACCGATCCAACAACCGCGATGTTCGGTTCCGGGTGGCGCGAGCCATCATCGACAGTAGGTTGCTTTACGGGACGGAAATTACTTGCATCGCTTCCGAGAAGCTCATTAGAACCCTAGCACCAGTCTACAACAGCTACATCCGCATCATATCTGGTCTCCTGCCATCCACTCCAGCAGACGCCTCATGCATCGAAGCGGGTCTTCTTCCTTTCCGGTTCTGCTTAAAAGCAAATATTGCCACAAAAGCCGCCGCCTTTTCCGCCAAGACCTCCGGAAACAATAGGATCTTTCTCCTCGACGAGGGGAACATAGTCCTCCGCACGGCCGCCGACATCGACCTCCCCCCAGTGGCCAAAGTCCATTGGCATGGAGAGAAAAGTTGGCACTCTTCACGAATCCAATTGGACAATCGGATCAAGAACCGCTTCAAAGCAGGGGATGCATCCATCATTTTGCGCAGATCGGTCGCCGAGTTACTTGGTTCCAACTATGCCGACCACGTACATCGGTACACCGACGGCTCCCGATCGATAAACGGAGTAGGTATCGGGATTTTTGGAGACGGTATTGCTGAAAGCAGCAGTCTTGCTCCACAATGCTCGGTTTTCTCGACCGAGGCTGCAGCGATCTTCCGTGCCGCTACGACGCCAGCCAACAAACCGATACTTATATTAACTGACTCACACAGCGTCGTTCAAGCAATCACCTCGGAAGCACCAAAACACCCATGGATCCAGGCGATTATCAAGTACGCCCCACCGAACACCGTGTACACATGGATTCCCGGACACTGCGGAGTGCCAGGTAACGAGTCTGCTGATCACCTTGCCGGAGCCGGGACATCGGGTCCCAGACTCACCAACAAGGTACCCCTACAGGACGTCAGACGGTGGATCATGCGGACCATTCGAGCGACATGGGAAGCTGAGTGGTTCCGCAACAGAACTGCCTTCATCCGCAAAGTAAAAGGGTCAACTGAACCATGGAGAGAACTGGACAACCTGAGGGATCAACGCGTGATTTCGCGGCTTCGAACCGGGCACACTAAACTCTACTATAACTATGGTGGCCTGCCGTTCCGCAGAAGCTGCATTATCTGTGGGGTACCCTACACCGTCGAACACATCCTGTGCAACTGCCCGGAATTCCAAAATCTTCGGGAGTCACTCTGCCTAACTTCTAGCATCAGCGATGGCCGTCGGGACATCTCAGCTGGATGGATTTCCCCTATTGGACCCATGCCAGCTGAGCTCTGTTTTGTTTGGATTAATCGTTTGTAGCTTGTCTTAAATCATTTTGTTTTCTGTTGTTCTTCTGTTTCATTATTTTATATATTGTTATTTTTTCATAAAAGTTGAAGAGCCAGCAACCAAAGTTATTAACTAAATGTTAATATACCATGCACAGCTAAAAAAAGTAGTGTAAATTTCCGTTACTATGATGCACATAAATGGAGCGTCATAAATCATACAAATTTACATTATAAATCGTGTAAATTTATGAGACATGTCATGCAATATTCCATATATTGTATGCAACTTTCCACCTTTGTTTGCAACATTTCTTGCAAGCTGCTAGTTTACGTGAAAAGGAAGTTTACATGCATGAATGTTTGCATGCATGGATGTGTACATCACCAGTAAAATTCAGATTTTTTTAGTGTGTGTATCTAGAGGTTACTCACTCTGAGCCCGCTCCTTTCTTCGGAGATGAACTAGCCATAGGCTAAAAATCTCCTTAATAAAGAACTAAAAAAAAATAAAAGTTTAAAGAGCTCTCAACCCCTCAAATTCTTCTAATCATCATGTTTGACCCATACCACGATTCATTGAACTATGTTGAAATACGCGTATCTGTCAAAAGATAAGCAATTATAACGGAATTTAAAGGAAATAAACCAGCCCACTCAAAGCTCTTCATATGTTGGACAAGTTAACTTATTGGCCATCCATTGATTAAACCATATTCAAACTTTAAAACTGCTATAGCATTATAGTATGCGATGGATTGGATTTTTAGAATCGAAAGGGATGTTTGATGTTCTTGAATTGGAAAAAGTTCTAAACAAAAGTGATGTTAGAAATAATAGAAAAATATAATACAAACTAACGGAGAACGTTACACGGTATTAAAAAGGGAGCAGATTATGAAAATTAAGGTTCACAAATATCCAGAAGAAAAATGATAACAAGAAGTTCAAACCAAACTCGACAGTCAAAGTTGTGCGGGTGTGTAGATATTTGTTAGCAAAAAAAAAACACCGCAAAAGAAAAAAAAATCATATAAATTTGCAAGTAAGGACACTTTGTTACCAAAAAATGTACACCGTGAACTATAAGATCACGGCTCTGAATCACGAATATGGGAACGGATTTTTTACGAGCAGGCAAAAAACTAGTCGAGGTTAGTTTTACAAACGTCACAGGAAGACCAATGGGTTTAAATTTGATTCAGTTAGGAAACAAAAATCTAAGATTTCTCACGAAGATTTTTTCAGCTTGTCAGCTTTAAGGAAGATCTTAATCTGAGTGTAAATAAGGTCAGTATGTATCAGTTATCTCTATAACTTTTGACGTGGAGGTCACATTAAAAAAATCTAAATTCAGGCATGTAACGAAAACTCCCAAACACGGACATAACAATAGAGCGCAAATCGAACACACGACACATTGCGCATGCTCACATGAGCGAGCTCATCACTCGGTTGACAGCTCACCATTTCACCAATGAATGGAAGGGAGGAGAAAATCAGCGGTAATAAAAACGCTTGCCAAATCGTTTTCGTCGTCAACGAAAACCAAGTGTAACATCTTAATAAGAACACTGTATCCACTCATCAACAGGAGGTCTACCCTGTCCCTGAAAAATTAGCTTGCTGTCTTAGGTTAGGTTAGGTTATACTCGTAGTTTGGTAGGTTATCACTTTTTTCAATTCAAACAGAACACGCCCCCCAAGACGTATTCTGTAGACTAGTAGAAGAACGTGAATACTTGCAACTAGGAACGCTCCACAGCGGCACGAATATGAATAAAGACGGTCAAAAATATTGTCTACCCTTTTTCGACGTTTTAGAGACTGGGTGTCTTGGGAGAAGTTGCTCAAAATTATATCCCGCATCTTTTAAAATACACACCTGAATAATCTTTAAGCTAGTATTACTCATCTAAATTCTAACTTTTTCTAGTTACGAGATAATGGTTGCATGTCTTGGACAAAGTTGCAGAACAGTTAATTTTATGAACATTTGCTAAAGACACTAAATTTCTACATCATAACTCTGTAGAGCTATAATAGATTTTCTCCTAAGACTACCTTAATATTGATTTTTTGAGTTAATTAGTGGTTTTTTTCAAATATGATCAATTTATCATGTTCTAAGAAATTGTGGGCATCATTAAATTATACAACTTTGCTGAACACACCAATGCTTTTAATTGAAATCAATGTTAAATGTAGCCCGTCATGCGTTTTTGTGACGTTATATTCAATGGCTCGAAAATAGGGTAGGCTTGATGTAGTCAAAAACTGATTGTATTTGGAAGATCACATTATTAAAAAATTTTAACCGTTGGGTACCGAGGGGTACTTAGTCAAATCTCGTTTAGAAATATTTAGTACAAGTTATAAACCAATGTGTGCTACGAGTGTGCTACTTACTCATGATAAAATTTACAACTATCAAAATGCATTATCTTGAAATGTAATCAATGGGTGATCGCGCACGGTCAGGACCCTTTCCTACGTTGTGATTTGATAAATAAAAGACTATGATTTCGACCGTCCTGCCATGGCAGAGGCAGATGATACTGTGTTATATTTATTGTATTCGTAATTCAGAGACAGCACATTACAGATAAATAGTAAGAACAAGTGGTGGTATTGTTAAGGTTGATATAATGTACTTAGAGTCAAGGCGGTAAATGTCGCTTGCACGAACAATGGGTTTGTTCATCAATTGTATATTCTGAACTTTGATATTTTGAGTATGCCGATATTGGAAAAAAAAATGTTTTAATTACTGACTATTTTCGATAATATTTGACATGACGATTTCCGTGAATCTTCTCCGCCCACACTTTGAACAATTCCATCCGACAAAAATTGAAAAAATACAGTCTTAAACGAAAATCTATTATAGCTCTACAGAGTTATGATGTAGGAATTTGGTGTCTTAAGCAAATGTTCATAAAACCAACTGCTCTACAACTTTGTCCAAGACATGCAACCATTATCTCGTAACTGGAAAAAGTTAGAATATGGATGTGTAATACTAGCTTAAAGATTATTCAGGTGTGTATTTCAAAAGATGCGAGGTGATGATTTTTTTTTAAGCACACACAAAGCCAGGTTTAAATTGACAAAAGTACGTATTTTAGTTAAAATTTGGTTTTTAGGTTCAGCCAAGATGGATTGTGGCTTCTTTCTCTAAATATTAGGCTTGGATTTTGTTAAATAGACCTTCCTGAATCCATACGTCTAGTTAGATTTTTTGGAGCACGCGCAATTGTTGCGAAAACTAAATTTAAATTTACGAAGTAGGTATTTTCATATATCAATTTGGATTTCCTGTTCTGCCATCTTATATTTGAATATATAGGAACTATCAAAATGAGAAAGATTTTTTTTATATTCGCTTTAACACTCTTGGGTCATTCGTGACTTGTCCGGGGTGAGAATTGAACTTGTGACTTTAGTGTAAGAGGTATGGATGTCAACCACTAGGCTGGGGTCGCCCCCGATTTTTTTTTTCATAAGAACTATTACGTTTGTGGGATTCCCGGAATTTATCAAAACCCAAAAATCACACTTATGGGCGAAATATCTTGTTAATAACTCGGGTGTTACACATAATAAAGTCATCATTTGTGGCTTCTGTTATCCATTATTGTCAAAAATCACGGCTTTAAAGAAGCATAAGACTAAAGCGAAGGCTAAGAAGTAATACAAATGCTTGAAATAGACGGTTGATCGCGCACGAGCAGAACTTCTTCCTACATTGTGTATTACGGATGGTTAGTAAATAATAAAACACGATCGAATTACTGACCTTCCTGCCATGGCGGAGGTAGAACTACTATTATTTATTTATTTATTTATAGGACACAATACAATGCACAGCTGGTAGGGTAGTACCACACGTAGTGGACGTTTGCAAAAACAACGGTTTAGGTGTAATGTAAAACCAATTTTAAATGTTTTAATTATTTTTTTTTATTTTTCTTTTATTCCTTCCCCCCACCCTTGACTGGTGCGAGCATCGAGTGACAAAAGAAAAACTTGTGATTTGTTCCGGCCTTATGAGATCATGACAAAGTTATGATATCTTAGCTACCGAAAAGGAGATCTTACTGTTCCATTGAATGTTAGTATTTTGACAACTTTAGTCCCCTTTTGAATCATTTTAAAGTTGCCAAGAAAGTGCCTTCAGACATAGCGTGCACCAGTAGATAATTATCAGCTTGGTTGGTTGAATAGATAGTCCACTAGAGGAACAAACCATCCGTACCGATGAATGAACCAAATTAGCCTTCAAAGCAAAAGTAAATCAATAAAAGTGCGGCCCAAATTCGCTGTAATTAAACGCGATTTTCAAAACAAACAGAAAAAGAGGGTTCCACTTTGATCTGTTGTACGAAGGTACCTCTGGCATTATTGTATTGAGTTAATGGTAAAAAGCCCGACTGAACCCCCCCCCCCCCCTCCTCCTTTGCTGCAAAAGCATCCAGTCGACAACTGATTAAACAGGAGATTAGGGAAAACATTAGCATTAATTTTGTTTGACTCGCTCTGTCGAAAAAGCAATTAATTAAACGTCGAACCGCGGAACCTCGGTCCGCGGGATGTCCGACAGTCCAGTTGCGCCCGTTCCTCTCTGCGATTCGTTGTTTGTCGACACGGTCGAGCTCCAGCGAATCAATGGATTTTCGGGTGATTTTTGGGCATTAGCGGGATCGGTCGGTGGTTGATTAAATGATTTCGGTGTTTATTATGGATTACGCTGAATTACGCGGGAAAAGCAAAGATGGAAGTGTTGTGTGAGTGTTTGATCATTATGTAATTGAATACGGTAGAAAATTGCAAACAACATATTGTTTTCATGTAGAGAATAAAGGCACAACAGTATTAGATGGAGTAAAGCTTGGGAACTAAACCAAAATGA
Organism: Ochlerotatus camptorhynchus; assembly: GCF_037179485.1. Classification (NCBI taxonomy): domain Eukaryota; kingdom Metazoa; phylum Arthropoda; class Insecta; order Diptera; family Culicidae; genus Ochlerotatus; species Ochlerotatus camptorhynchus. The sequence continues at coordinate 1,778,018 of NW_027040657.1, forward strand.
CATGTTTACGAGCTGTCTGCATCCCATTCAATTTGTGTCTAATCTCCGGGGGAAGTGCCACTTTTATCCCATCACGACAGATGCCGGGATAATTCCTACATCAATGTGTCAAAAACAAAATTTGAGTAGTAAAATTCTCATCGTAAAAGAATCGAACCCATTCTCCGGGTCTGTCTCGATGTGAGCGTTTGTGTTAGTGTGGGGCAGCATAAAAAGTGGGGGAAGTTTAACACGTATCATAAAAATTTCATACGAATGTCTCTTCCCTGTCGATGACTGTCTGTTGGCTGCCTTTTTGCATGGGTCTTTTTTTCCGATCTCTACTTGCGTTTTACGACCCTGTTTGTCTCCTTCACATTTGTCGTAACATAGCAGAAACAGCTTACAACAGGACTGTTGATCCAAAAAAGGGAAAAACAACAGCTCGATGCGCAGTGATCAGAAAGGAAACGGGAACGAAGCAAGGGAGACTCAAATGGTTCACAGTCGGGACCTGATTATCCTCTCATGAGAACTCGATTTGGATTAGTCTAATGCCCAACATAATGGACATGACTACTTTTTTCTAAGGCATATCGCGGCGATTTTTTAAACACAAAGCAATGTTAAGCATATTTTCCAATCCCACCTCGATCCCACTAACGCCCCTGTTTGACAGTGTGAATATGCTTTGTCGCCCGATTTGCCAGGAATTTTCCCTCCCATCACCCTTCGGATCACATTTGTCATATCAACTGTCGTGTAAATCATGTGGAAGGATATGTTTTCGCTCGCAAAAGTTCTCCCAGCATTCCAATTCCAAACCATCGAAGAACGCTGAAGACGACGGAGACGATTCCATAAGTGATTCTGATTCTTGAGTGCGAGTGAAAACTTGCAAGTTGATTGATTCAACTGAAGCGCACAACAAAAAAAATACAAAGAAAAACAGCAAGAAGAAAAACGATTAGGCCCATTAGCATTATTCCGCATCGCGAGCATCAGGCAAGTCGAATAACCAACAGAAAAGGCTCATTTGCATTGACTAATAGCCGACAACTGATTTTTCCTCCATTCAGTTCCGGGGTTTTGTTTTTGTTCGACGAGTGCTCTTATTTTTCATTCCCCTCCCACCCAGACTGCAATCCACAAAGTATTATCGGGCTATCAGATTCAATTTTTCCTTTCCAACTCCTCGCCATTGTGGGAGGGGGGGTGCATGGCGGCATATGATACAATGAAGGCAAAGAGTTCCTTTTCATTTTCTTTTTGTTCCAGATCGATTCTTTCAAAGAGTCAAGAGTCATCGGTAGGACGGCGAAGAAGACACGATGGGTGGTCGTTGGTGGGTTTCGGGCACTGTTTGAATAAATTTGCATTAATTTGCCAAACTCCTGATGAAAGCAAACCGGTCGGCACTGGAGGAAAAACTAGGTAAAAGCGATAATGAAATCTCCGTCTCGCTGGGTTATCCTTCTTTGGGTCGTTGAAAATCAATATTGCATGGATCGATTTTTGGACTCAAGTACCGGTCATGATTACCAAAGGCAGCGACGGAATCTGATTGAAGGTATAAGCTTATAGTGGCTTCTGTTTACTTAGAGCAAGCTCAAACATTGTAAAAGGGATTTTTTTTTGGCTCCAAGAACATTTTAAGGATTTTACTTTATATTCTTTGTATGTGAGACTTTGAGAACACAAGCACTGGTCAGATTATTTGCTTGAATTCGATAGCCTTGTTCATCAGGCTCAGTTATGAGATTGTTTGAAATTTGATTCTTATAATTAGTCTTGATAGTGTGGTATTCTTCGCGACGTTCGGATGCGAATTTACAAGAACACGTTTTTATAATATAGAGAGAAATTGTATTAGTTTTTACTGTGTGGAAGTCTGTTCTAGAATGGAGAACACACCACGATGGAAGTTAGCTCAAACCGCTGACGGGGAGCTTACCCAGAGTTGTGGCCTATCACAATCAAAATCGTCAAACAGATGATGGTAGTAACGCTTGCTATATTCCTCTCAAGCAATAATTTTTGTTTTATTGTAGTTTTAAAGCAGTTGATATAACCATATTATAAAACCTTCACTTACGACCACATTGCTCTAACAACCTCCTGTAAACCGCTATACAGCCATGTCATGGCCAATTAGCCCAGTTTTAATGCAATCATTAAAACTTCATATGCGAACTACCTCAGGTCAGGAGCATAGGCTTTATGTCAGTTTTATGACACTCTACACGTGGTTGTTAAAACTGAAAGCATAGAACCTCCTCCTGGTCTGAAAGTTTTAACAACTTTTTGATGACTACCATAAAACTTTTTTTCAACCGCATAAATCGCTCCTGAAGAAGTTGATAAAACATGATATGTAAACATTTTGACAACCTTGAAGGTTTTAAGTTGGGTTTATTTGGATGATAGTTAATATTGAGAAATATTTTATTGTGTTTTATTCTGTCGATGTTTGATGTGAAATCATGATCAATGTCATCTTGTGATTATAGCTGATATTGTTGGATATAGAAAATAAGACGACTTTATTTCAATTTGGCATTAATCTGTATATGCTTCAGAGCATGCCGTGCAATATTTATGGTGATTATTATACCAAATAGGAGCATAAATTCAATGCGCCATATGAATATCAAAATATAGAGATATTTTTAATTTGTCTACATTAGCACCATACATTAAAGAATAATTAAAAGATTATCTATTTAGTACAAAACTTTTCTAATACGGCGACATTTTTTTCGTTATAACTTGCTGTTCCTAAAAAAATCCTCGATATATCATATTCTCCTAGATTGGAATGCTAAAGCAAAACATAAACCTAATGGTTGTATCTTAGCATTTCCTAGTCCAACTTGATAGCGTTAAGTTATATGTTAGCTCTAAAGCTAGCTTGCTGGTTTTATTAGGTACAGCGAATCAAATCAAAACAAAAACCTTGGCAACCTGTCAAAAAGTGAGCATTCCAAGCGATCCTCCTATTTGCCGGCGCCGGTGGTGTAGTGGTAAGCGTGACTGCTTTCTAACACCCCAATGGGTCTGGGTTCAATCCCAGCCGAGGTGGGTGGGATTTTTCTGAGGCATAAAAATCTCTGGTCACGTCTTCCTTCAGAAAGGAAGTAAAGCCGTTGGTCCCGGCCCATGTGTGTTGAATGGGTGCGATATCCTACGCAGGTATGGAAGCTGCCTTCCTGCACATTCGATTGCCGTCAATGGATGGCAATTGATGTCCGTCGGTGATTGGCACTAGATTGCGGAACAGAGACCGACGTTAAATAAAGGAAAGAAGAAGAAGAAGAAGAAGAAGAAGAAGAAGAAGAAGAAGAAGAAGAAGATCCTCCTATTTTCTCTTGTAATCAAGATGTAAGAAATGCTCATTGTCTCCACTTAAATTCACTGTCTAATTTGAATGGAAGACTGCTTGACTTAGCCTTCATTAGTGATCCGGATAACGTTAATCTTCTTGATCCTCCGGTCCCTCTACTGGATATCGATCATCATCATAGGACTTGATGCCGACTGCAATCCGCCCATGATATCGGACTGTGATTCATATCCACCTGAATTGGATTTCAGGCACTGCGATTTCGGCTCGTTGAATAATGAACTGTCCACTATCAATTGGCAACAGATTCTGGATGGTGTTTCTGTCAACGCTATTGCTGACCAATTCTACGACAATCTGTATGAAACACTCTATGCGCGAGTTCCTCTCCAGAGGCGTGTTACGAGGTTAACCTCAGTGCAACCCTGGTGGAGCCCTGAGCTACGTAATTTGCAGAACGTATTGCGTAAGTCGCGCAAATGCTATTTCAGTACCAGAACCAACGAGAGCAAAAATAGTCTCCGATTAATCGAAACGAGATACAACGGACTGTTGAAGTCTAGCTATGGGGAGTACGTCCAGCGAACGCAAGCGAATCTGAAGCAGCACCCATCGGCGTTTTGGAAGTTCGTGAAATCACAATGGTCTGGTAATCGTATTCCGGACATAGTTGAGTTTAAAGGGATCGCTGCTAGCTCCCCTATCGATGTTGCTAACTTGTTTGCGAGCTTCTTCCAATCAGTTAACAACACAAATTCACCACCTCTAAATCCTTCAAGTTTCGATCGCATCCGCGAGTACAACCTGAATATCCCAACGTTGCGCTTCTCAAAAGACGACGTTATGAAAGCCTTGAATGACCTCGATGTTTCTAAAGGCCCTGAGGTAGATGGTATTTCCCCGTCTCTGCTCAAATATTGCGCTTCTCCGATCTCCTGCATATCCAACCGTTCGCTGAGCGAAAGATCATTTCCCAATGTTTGGAAGACAGCTTCAATTGTGCCAATCCATAGAGCGGGTAATCGAATCCGAGCTGAAAACTACCGTGGAATATTGCATTAGCAAGGTCTTTGAAACCTTAGTGCACAATGCTCTGTACAATGTAGTTCATCCTATAATATCGGAGTTCCAGCATGGGTTTGTCCAGCACCGCTCTACTACTACAAATTTGCTATGCTACACTAATACTCTGCTTCGAGAGGTTGAAGCCCGGTGACAGGTGGACTCCATTTACATCGACTTTTCAAAAGCATTTGACACAGTGCCACACGTGTACGCTACCGAAAAATTAAGAGCTATTGAATTCCCTACTTGGTTAGTTGAGTGGATTCTCTCTTACTTGCCTGACCGCCATTCCTTCGTTTCGATCAATTCTGCACGCTCGAAGGCCTTTGCAATTACTTCGGGAGTACCGCAAGGAAGTGTGCCTTCAGATTTCTTCATTTAAGCAAATGTTCGCCGACGACCTGAAGATGTTCAGAGTCATCGCGACCGTACTCGACTGCCTCGCCCTGCAAAATGACATAAATGGGCTACTCCTGTGGTGCCAAGAAAATGGTATGAGTGTCAACATAGCAAAATGCATCGTTTTCCCGTCGGAGCACCACCGTCAACCACCAATACACAATTGGATCCGTGTCATTAGAGCGTGTTACCTCAATTTGTGATCTTGGTGTTACTATTGACTCGAAGTTAATTAAAAGAAAAGTTAATCGATGGAGCCTTGAGTGTAACATTGAACGCATTTTCGCTTGATGCCCTCCATCAAAGTCTTTACAGTGTCATCCGGTACCAGTTTCTCAGTTTTTTTTTTTCATTTTCTTAACATGTCCTTCTCGTCTTTGACTGTCTTCTTGCTCTTCCGAAGTTCCCGCTTCATTATTGCTCAGTACTGCTCCACCGGGCGCAGCTCCGGACAGTTTGGCGGATTCATGTCCTTTGGAACAAAATGGACAGAATTGGCCTCATACCACTCCAGGACACTTTTAGAATAGTGGCATGATGCCAAATCTGGCCAAAATAGCGGAGCTTCGTCGTGCTGCTGCAAGAACGGCAAAAGGCGCTTCTCGAGGCACTCAGATTTGTAGATCTCGCCATATACTGTGCCCTTTGTCACGAAAGGCTCACTCCTCAGTCCGCAAGAGCAGATGGCCTGCCAAATGAGATATTTGGAGGCGAACTTCGACATTTTCTTCTTTTTAAATTTGTCGTCCACATCGAACTTGCTCTTGCCGATGAAAAACTTCAACCCCGGAATTCGCTTAAAATCGGCTTTTATATACGTTTCGTCGTCCATCACACATTGCGCCATATTTTGTCAGCATCTTCTCGTAGAGTTTCCGTGCCCGAGTTTTAGCAGTCGATTGTTGCCGCTCATCGCGGTTTGGGAAGTTCTGTACCTTATATGTATGTAGTCCAGCTCTCTTCTTTGCAACGTGCATTCTGGACGTAGCTCTGCGACATGCCGATCTTTTTAGCCAAATCACGGCTTGAAACGTTGGGATTTGCTTTAATCATCCGCTTCACCTTTCCCTCCGTCTTTTTGTTCTCCGGTCCCGGTTTTCTTCCAGCTCCTTTGCCGTGGTCCAACGTCAACCGCTCCTGGAACCGCTTCGACACTCTGGAGACGGTTGAATGGAAATTCCAGGTGTTTGGAAAGAATTTGTTCTCTCAACTCGCGTTGGTTCACCCATATTCTCGTTCAATCGAAAAACAAGACTTCGAGTTTGACAGCATGTACACAATACACATCAATGAGAATGTGTGCAAAATTTGGTTGATTTTTACCCAATGGTAAAAAAGTTATGTCCTGTTGAATGTGTCGCAATAATTACGTGTTCGCTCTTTAGTTATTTTCGACTTACTGCGTGGCAACATTGATTGTCCTCAACTACTACAGGATGTCCCTCTATACGTTCCACCCCGACAGCTGAGGAGCTCACAACTTGTCGCTGTGCCGGCTCACCGAACTGGGTTACGGTTTCAACAATCCATTCGACGCTTGTCTGCGAGCTTTTAACGATACTAACGAGGATTTCGATTTTGTGATTAGTAAAAGTGCTTTTAAAAATAGGATTAAGAATATTAGGTAAAGTAGTCTGTACGATTTCTATTTTTTATCGAAGATGAAACAACAAATAAATAAATAAAGCTTTTACAATACAAGGTGTAAAGCCGTGATGCAAATACTGACCATCTCCAACCGGATTTAGTGAAACTGTCTGCGTGGTTTTAAGAAGGGTTCGTGGATCGTTCGGAAGTGTATCGAAAAGCCAATATTTCTAAGAGTTCCTTCACCGTACTTGGTCTTTTGTTAAATGAGGGAGCCCATAACTGTAGATGCTCCAGGAGTTTAATATTGGCGATCGTCTCATCTTCATCGTGTTCAAAAGCACTGAAGGAACACGATTTATTCAATTTCCACACACACATTTTCGATGGTTTTTTAAATATTGGTAACAATTTTCAGAGTATTTTTGTAATTGTTGTAGTAATTTTCTAATCTGTGAATCTTGAGCCTCTGATAAAGATGATAGCTGTAATGAGGCTTTAATGAAGGTATAAGAGTGCTTCAAGTTTTATATGAGTCATGAAAAGTATGCCATAAAACATAATTGCATGTTTTGTTCTGGATTTATTCTTCAGTTATAAGTAGTGATACAGAACCACCTTACAGCTACCGTTGAAACTATGAACCTCGAGTTTTAATTTAGTAGTCATAAAACATTTTTATAGACGACTTTACGGCCTGATGTTATGACAACCACACAAAACCGTAATACAACCACAGGATGCAAGAGATGCTATGATAAAACAAAGAAAAAATAAGAATAAATCTTCCAAGCATTTAGATTGTTACTTAAGGGTAGTGAGTGACCCCAACAGTTTCCGTTTAATTTTGCCTGCTTTGTTTGTAACTCACACAGGCGTGCGTGGCGAGACGAACATGGACTGCGTAGGCATTGTTTTCATTTTCTACTGAATACGCGATATTGAAAATTTGATACAGATTAGCTTGAAAACAATATGGCAACGCTGCTTGGTGTATTCCTATCAATGAGCTCATCGAATAACTCTCCATGACCATCCATCAAGTTGACGAAAGAAGTAAAAAGCAACTGGTGAATGTCATCTTCATGGTGATCCATCACCTATCTGGTCATTCCCGACAATCACGACAGTCATCTCAAGACCAAAAATTGAAAAGGCCTTAACTCCACTTTGTAAACAAACCTTGTAAGGTCATTTTGTCGCGACCCGAAGTCCGCCAAGGCAAACCAACAAAATGAACATGTAGAGGAAATTATCATCTACCTGATTGTGTTTTAGGTTTGCGAATGCTTGCTGATTTGCTTGCTTATGTGAGTGTATTGGTGAGTGAGCACGAACACGGACTCGTCAAAGTGACAGCGCGTCATGCGTTCCTCGAAACGCTGAAGTTCTGTCTCTTGTCGTGTCTGTTTACATTTCACTTGATCAACTTTTTTCTTATTTAACCTGAGCTACGTACACGATTTCAAACAAATTTTACTCACAGTGTTTGGTACTTTTCTCTTACTGAATTTCTCCATATAAGTATCCGACATCTTCATAATCGATTTCTGGATCAGAAAAGTCATTAGGCTCATCATTGTTGCTCTTCTGATAAAGTCGCATGTTCACGGGACCTTTAAAAAGTCTGTTCGAAAGAAAAATTAAAAGGTTGTGTCCTAGACACGACCGCAGTATGACGTAGAATCTATCTATCTATCTATCTATCTCTATCTATGATGCAGGATACATGCATTTAGGTTAACTTCCGACGTCCCTCCTTTTTCACATATTCTGCACAAAACATACTTTCTAAGCCCCACAACTGACAGGATTTCCCACCATTTTATTATGAATGGGGGCGGGGCAGAACGTTTCTTTTGTGCAGAATATGTAAAATAGGATGGACTTTGGATGTTAATATAATTGCATATATAGAGGTACCAGATATGTTTTACAGTCAGTTGTTGGTAATTCAGCGAGTGTATGTCTCCTATTAAGCAATATTTTTTTGAAAATGTTAGCTCTGCATGTAAAAAATTAATTGTTCTTACATTATTGGGGTTTGCTTAAAATTTATTTCCCGAAAAAAAAATGATTGCAAAGTCCATGTCTTTTTCGGGTTATTGTTAAGGGGGAGGGGGTTGTTAAGCGGGAGGGGGTTTTACATGCACGTTTTTTTCAAGTCCCATTCCTCATTGTGGTGGATACGCTGTGATCCACCTTTAGCCGCTAACCTAGTCCTGCTTGATGCAGGACCTAGTGCCACGCCGTCCGAAGCGGTAATGAGCAGTGGCATGAGAGCAGTAGTAGTAGTAAAATTTACGTTTATTTTCTGGGTTTTATGTTTCAACATTTGATTTAACATTTCAATTGGTTAGCCTTTGGCTCTTCATCTTTGTTCTAGTTAATTGGTTATTCTAATGTGATGATTGCGTTTAGCGCTAATTTACAGGATACCCTTTGTGGGATTGTTTTGGTTTGAATTTAAAAAATTGATAACCTACTTACTTGAGCACCTAACTACTTAAACTAGGTTGCCAAATCACGAATGATCTGGTGGTTTGATCGCAGACAGGCGACTCTGAACCTTTCCAGCGTGGAAGTCTTTCGCTCCTCGAGTGTTTGAAGACCGGCCAGGTGGTGAATCTCAGAATTACGAGTTCGCGGTGGACTGTTAAGGATCATTCTGAGGATCTTGTTTTGGATCCTCTGAAGCTTTAAGTGGTGGCACTTAGCACCAGTGCTGCAAAATTTCGACATTCCACGGTGATATTCAAAATTCTCCTTTGGTCACTCATTTGAGCTAACAGTCATGGTCAAGGCAAACCATGTCAATTGTCAGTGACAATGCTGTCAGTGACGAACATTTGTAGATTTTTGTATAAGCTAAAATTGAAACGAAATTAAATTACTTGAACAAAAAAATTGCATGTAGCCGTTAAAGTGATCAAGCATCTACGTCCTGGACCGCTTGGATAACAATAATGTGACTCAAAATGCACGAAATTACACTTTTTGGTACCAGGTGAATCTTTGTCATTGACGAAAAAATGACAGAGATTTTGACAAAGGTTTTTTTGAGGTTCAAGTCTATCAGTGACTATGTGAATAACCATTTGGTCAATATCGCACGAAAGTCGTTCAATGACAATGATAAATCTCAGCACTGCTTAGCACAACTCTCCCAGATTGGCATACCATACTCAATAGCCGGCAGAATGATTTGCTTGTGGACAGCAAGCTTGTTTTTGAGGGACAGGGTGGACTTCCTGTTGATCAGAGGGTAGAGCGACCTGAGCAAGATGTTACACTTGGTGGATGTCTTGTCCACATGGGATCGGAATAGCAATTTGCTATCGAGGGTGAGACCAAGGTAGACTACTTCACTCGACCATTCAATGGGAGTGCTATCAAGATGGATCTTGACGTTAGCAGGCGGAACAAGCCGAGGTGAATACGAATGTGGAAACAGAATGGTTTGTGTTTTAGCTGCATTGATACAAATCTTCCAGCTCTTAAAATAGTCGGACAAAACATCCAGGCCTGATTGTAGTTTACTCGCCAGAGCACGGATCACTCGACCCTTATAGATGATGGAGGTGTCATCTGCGAACATTGACAGGATACCACCACCCGGCATGAGAGCAGCGCTGATTTATATCTTTTCAGGTTCAAGCAGAATGATGTGCAACCAAGTGGTATTAATTTATGATGACTGGGTTTGGGAAAAAGGTTTATTCCATGAAATAAGTAATAAAATTATCATTTGTACATTTTCAAAAGTTTAATTACAGAAAAAATGGAAAAATATTTATTTCAACAGGTTCGTAATGTTATATCCTATCGATTGGCGTATTTGGATTTTAATTTCATTTATAAATGACAAAGTTACAAGCGTTCAAAACCTAACACTCCTTCACCACACATATGTTTTGGTTTGCACCCCAGTATAGTCGACAAAGACGTAGTTCTACGTCAAAATACCGATTGCAATCAACAACCTTTCTGATGACAAGGGCCTTCAAACTTTGGCTGCAATTTTCCTCTACTTCCTACCAGTCTAACACTCGAAAAAAGGTCGTCTTCACTGTAATGCGTACGTACCTTGCAACGCTTATCATACTACTGTTTATTATACTGCTGCAGCACTAATCGATCGCGCGGCGTTCTCGCGGATATCGGACAAATTCCGATCGTTGTGTGAATTCAACTCATCTACGTAATCCGTCAAACCATCAGAAATATACCGTCTTTGCAGCACACCAAATAGCAACCGATAAGGAATATCTCCGATAGATCGATGAAGCGTGTTGTTCAGCAGAAATTCTGCATCGACGAGTACAGTATCCCATTGATGCTTACGAGTTTCTACTAGTTTACTTAACAGCGGAGCTAAAGCGCGGTTGTAGCGCTCTATTTGGCCATTACCCTGAGGACACGCGGTGGCTACAAGCTGGTGTCGAAATCCATGATCGTTAGCGAATGATTTGAATTGATCTAAGGTATTTAAGAAGGGAGATTTTACACGATAGTTAAGATTCAGATTTTTTCTGTGTAGATAGAACGAAACGGAAACGACCGAACATATTCTTGCAGTAGTTGACGCGTTATCCAAATTTTTGAAGTTGTTTCCAACGAAAACTACAAACTCGCGTAAAACTATGAAACATTTGCAATCGTATTTTATCGCCTATTCTACGCCAGATGCTCTCGTATCGGATAGTGGTACCGCGTTTAAGGTGGAAATCAGTTCAAAAAATTCAACTACATACAAACTCATACTTGCGAGTGTATGTGTGTTTGAGAGACACTACTGTAATTTTCCAATTTTACGGCACACAGTGAAAATTGGGAATACCATTAACAAAAACTTAAAACACCTACCTTGCTATACCGCTCACATGAATCTGAGTTTTAACCTTTTTCGATAAAAAAAGCTGCCCATTTCAATTGAGGCGCGCCATCATTTTATTTTGGGCCGCCAACGCACACCCTCTCACTACACTACACTAACACACTCCAAAAAAGCAATGTTTTGGTTCAATGCTCATTTTTTTTATGTTTCACAACACTTTCCGTTCTTGTACATGGCTTCACGTTGTTGGTCTATGACTCAACTATCAATAAAACGTTAAAAAAAATCCGCGGCGACGAGCACAAAATCGCGAAAACTTCATCAAACGAACTTTGCAAAAATTTGGAAACTTCGATCGCTTCCCCCGGCGCCGTGAGAAAGGGACAAAAAGAAAACACATGTCCAGTCCTGTTTTGTTGGCGCAGTCTCAGAGGGTGTGTGTGTGTTTATTTTCAGTTGGGCTGATTCACAAGGTTGCTAGAATCTTTTCACCGAATTCCAAATAAAACATCAATTCAAGACCAACAATTAAAATAGCCTTAACTCCATTTTGTAAACAAACCTTGTAAGGTCATTTTCTCGCGAACCGAAACCTTCATTCGCAAACCTAAACCACAAACGGGTAGAGGAAAATTTCCACCTCCCTGTTAATTATGTTGGTTTGCCTTTGCGGACTTCGGATCGCGAAAAAATGGCCTTACAAGGTTTGTTTACAAAATGGAGTTAGGGCCATTTAAATTGTTGGTCTTGAATTCTCAAATGAATGTTGCGTGAGGATTGCGTTAAAATTGAAAGAAATATTGATTGCGATAGCATATTACGCGTAATAATGCATTTCTACTTCGTAAATGATAATGTCGAGTACTAACAGAAATTATGACTCAATACTAAACTTGCTTTTGGCAGCACTGCCAGCTGACTAATGTATGTGAAAATTATGCTCAATTCGTGCGTAACTTCTTCGTGTTCTGGACAGAGTTTTTTAATCAGAGATAAAAAATGCCGCATTTAACGATTTTTGCCTACACGAAGCTTTAAAGCGTAAACACAGGAATTCAGTATGTGAAAGCGTGTCGATGTATAATCCAGAACCGGAACTGAAAAGCGATGAGGAGTTTGAAGAGATCCTGAACTTTCTTTCTGAATCAGATTCAGCATATTCGGTCAATAGTGAGGGCAGTGAATTTGAGTGTTTTTTCAAGTTTAAAGATGCAAATGTCGAGGAAGGATAAAAAATAAATAAATAAAATACATACTATATATAAACTTTATGGACGAATAAGAATATATCGTCGAAGGACCATTATTGAAATCGGAGCTTCTTTCGGACTTCGGATCCACAAATTCTAGATTAGACCAAAACCGAAAACTTGAAGTTGTGTTATGGTGTTCGGTGTGTATATACTAGCATTAATGTAAACAAAATACTTATTCATATTAGTTAGGGATCGTCCATTAACAACACTATTTAAAGTTTTTTAACCCTTTTTTTCTCTAACAATTTCGAGATATAAGTACACAGAGGACGGTTCCCGTGGCGTAGTTGGCTACACATTTGCTTCTCAAGTGGATGGTCATAAGTTAGATTTCCAGACCGGGGGGGGGGGGGGCCACAGCCTTCTATAGCCGGAAGGAAAGTAAAGCCGTTGGTTCCCGGGCCATGAGTTGATGGGTCGATAGGTAGTGTCCAGCTGTGGAAGCGGTTGGTAGCATTGGTACTCAGTACGGAAAACAAGATCGACGGAAAAAATAAGTAAATAACGCAATTTCGAAAAATAAGAAAATGCTGAACTCAATTCCCCCAATAAACCCTTACGTAATAAGTACATGACCCCTTGCATGTTTGAATTTATTTGAATCTGAATTTTACACTTGCCATGAATTTTTTAGAAAATCTTGTAGTTAAACTTAAAACTGCAAAATAACAATACTTCCCCCCACTGCAAAATAACAAAGATAAACACTAATATACTATATGTATTGGTATTCCTGTACCAACACCAATACATACGTTCAAATACTATACTTATATACTTATACATACAGAGGCTAAATCCAATCTGAGCTATGCTTGGCATAAACAGCGAAATCGTTTACAAGTTTGCATACAATATTATTAATTTATGCGATATTGCGCTTCAATTTACACGAAATATCGTGTAAATTTATGCCAAATCTAGCGTTAATTTTATGTGCGCTATATCTCACAGAAATTTATATGAATTTTTCGAACGGTAAAACGTTCCCAAACAATCAATATAGATCGTTGCAAATGGAACATTTGTCTTGTCCACGAGGTGTAATAGTGCATCTTACTTCTTCTGCTTCGGATTGAACGATATACACGTCACACATTTCGCGATGTGATCCTTCAGCTTCGACCGTAAACCGGAAAACTAATACGAACGTTTGATCAGTTCACTGGCCTTATCGATACCGAAATGTCCAAAAATCATTGTCTTGAAGAAATCTGTGTTGTCGGTAGCAACTGTTAAATTAACGACACAAACACAACTATCGATCAAAATACTAGTCGAGTACGCCCTACTATTTGGATCTTCGACTCGTTCACACCTACTATGTCCCTATCACTGGACCTACTAGGCTCAATATCATCAGGAACACAAGATTGTTTGATCAAACTCACCGGATAACCTGAGTCAGCCAACGACTTCATCGTCTTCAATCGTCCACCAATGATGACGCCACACACCACCATCGAGCTGGAATCCACCCCAAGAAACTTGCAATCGTTCGTTTGCTTCGGTTCCTCCTGATCACCGATCGGGTACGCCGCTGTTGCTGGCTCCAACCTTCTTATACAAAGTGCATCTAGTTCGTCGCTAAGGTTGGGGACAATTAATCAAAATGTGTCCCGTTCCACTACAGTTAAAACCTTCATCGTTTTGCTTGGCTGTTAGATGTTCGGTTTCACTGTGAATTGTGGATTGTTGCTTGGTGCGATGAAAACACTGCTATCACTCGGACCACAACTCGCGCTCCCCGTTACATCCGTACATCAAGCCCCAATCTACCATCTCCTAGCAGACGTCGAATGCATCCTCAAAACCAATAGCGATACTGAAATCCAGGATCGAACTCGTTGTGGCATAGCCAACCTGATCACGAACTACATCCACCACATCAAACACGTGCAGATCCTCTGGACAAATTCCTCAATCATGCTGAACGCGTTACGAAGAACTTCGTCAAGGCAAACTCCGATGTACTGATAGTTCCGTCGGACAAGGGAAACAAAACGGTGCTCATCCAGGCAGACGAATATCGGCGTAAGATGCAAGACATGGTAAGCGATCAAACAACTTACAGACTTGTACAACGGGATCCGACATCGAGAAATCAAACTCGGAACAACAACCTCGTCAAACGGCTCCTAGACTTGAAACTGATTGATATCAGAACAGCGAGAACTTTGAAAACATACAAAGCCGTATGCCCGCGCATATATGGACAGCCGAAAGCGCACAAGGAAGGACTACCACTCAGGCCAGTAGTGCCAAATATGACCGCACCGTCGTACAATCTGTCTAAATATGTTGGTCAGATCATTTAAAAATCCATCAACAGTCCATACAACATAAAAGATTCCTTTTCATTCTGCCATTTCATCAACGAAGTTGAGCTACCACCCGACTACGTGTTGATTTCGCTCGATGTCAAATCGCTTTTCACATCGATCCCCATCCCACTTATTCAACACGACATCATCATGCGATGGAACGAGATAATGCCACACACGAACATCAACCTGGATCTGTTTCTGGAGCTGGTTAACTTCTGCGTAGGATCCAGCTATTTCGTATACGATGGGAAGTACTACGAACAGGTGTTTGGAACGGCCATGGGCAACCCACTATCACCCATAGTTGCTGATCTGATAATGGAAAGCCTATTGGACACGACTATGCGCAAGTTGGACTTCAAACCACCGTTCATTCGCAAATATGTGGATGACCTGATAACAGCGATACCACTTGAAAAACTACAGCATATTCTGGACGTATTTAACAGCTATGACGTTCACATCCAGTTCACACACGAGTTGGAAGTGAACAACAAATTACCGTTTTTGGACATGTTGCTCGTCAGACAGGACAACCAGCGGATAAAAACAGAATGGTACATGAAACCCATCGCCAGTGGACGTTTTTTTGATTTCCTTTCGTACCATCCCATGAGCATAAAACTGAATGTTGCCAAAAACTTCATCAGCCGAGTCTACCGACTATCCACCAACCAATCAGACGAAGAAATAGCAAACATCATCGACAACCAGCTCAGACTCAATCACTATCCTGCTCATCTACGACACCGTCTGATAAATCGCATGACCGAACATCGCCAATCGCCTAGCATAACATCAGCCGACGAGGATCAACAACAGCAAACACCTCCAGTCCGGCAAGACACAGCACCATCCGAACAATCTACAGGATCCAACCAACAGCACCTGGAACATACTTACCGGTCAATGGTCCACATACCTCATCCCTCGAGCAGAATCGAAAGGCAGCTAAAACGAGAATATCAAAACATACGTCTGGCGAATCGAAATACCCACACTGTTAACAATACTTTCAGCAAGACTAAGGACCCAGTTCCTCCTGGACACCAAACAAACGTCATATACCAGATACCATGCAAAGACTGCACTGCATGCTATATTGGGATGACGAAAAACAAACTCGACACCAGAATGTACGGACATAAATCACATTATAACACTTTAGATGCACTACAACAAACCAACACCAATCTCCAAGACCCAAGTTTCACGCAGCTAGCTGAGAAAACAGCACTTTTGCAGCACAGCATCGATAACAACCACCGTTTTGATCTAGGGAAAGTGAAAATTATAGATAGACACGAAAAAGAATACGCATTATCACTATTAGAAATGTGTCACATTCACAATAGTCAAAACAGTATAAACAAACGTACAGACACAGAAAGTTTGAACGTAGTATATGCGGGGATTCTACATGCTCTCAAAAACAACACAAATATTAACACAATCAATAGCTTGAGCTTGCTTGAGCTTGAGCTTGAGCTTGATTGACCGCCCACGGTTGCTACTCTGTTACTGCCAGATCAGCTGTAATTACACAGAGAACCAATAGACGATGCTTGGGACTAGCAATCATCCTCAATGTGTAAAAACTGGTGATCTTAAATTAGGCAATACCAGCGCCAGCCGCGCCCGAACACAGGTCAAGAACGGAATGGGAAGGATTGTGTTGACCCGACACTCGCTTTGATGGAAGCCGAGAACACCTCTGCACTTCCACGAGGAATCACTGGGATGTTGGATAAGAGGGTTGGGTTTGCAGCAGGGTTCGTTTTGGTAAACGATAAGCTGAATTGATGTCCTAACGATCATATAACGCGAAGGAGCTTGGGACTAAACCCACGGTCTTCTGCTCAGTAAGCAAAAACGTTTGCCACTAGGCAGACGAGCACCTTTTTAATCACCGAGTTGCTGTTATTACCATTTAGTCATATTAACAAATAAAACGATTGACGAATCTTGAATGTGGATGGGCCTGAGATTAGACTCATGATGTTCTGCTCAGTAAGCAAAAACGGTTGCTCTAAGGCCACCGAGCCCCTCATATCACATAATACCGTTGCTCAAATTTGTGTATCCATTCAAATCCGCAACCAACGACAACAACGAGTTTCGCAAAATACACGATACACAAGCGATTTTACCATAAATCTGACCTGGGACCACGTTTTTCTGCTCAGTAAGCAGGCCACTGTAACCAACGATTTCATTAAGTTCCACTTTCACGCGACGTTCAATGTTTCAATTTGCTCTTTACGTATTGTTCAGGCTATAAATAGGCCCTTTTCAAAAGCTACGCGAGAAATACGCACAATCGTCGCCTACCTCGCAAAACTGGTTCCAAACGACAACAAAGGCATAAGCAACAATGGATTGTTGAACTTTGCTGGCTCCGGTGGTGTAGTGCACAGCAAAAAAAAATGTAATAACGATCTGTCTCTGTCTTATCTCAAATACAAAATGCCAATGGTATGAATGTATCTATATATAACTTGGAAATGACGTACAATCAAATAAACCCGTAACCCACTCACTTGGTCAGGTTTCAGAATCGTCCAGTGGGCAGTGCGCTCTACACTCCAAGTTCCCTTTTTTTCAAATTTACCGCAAATTTGATATTTTACCCATTGCGTGTTGATTAGTCACAATGAAACATTGTGACAGAAGTTGAGGTTACTAGAGTATTAAATAATCTAGGTCCTATTTAGGATTATCCTATCCTATCCAAATCTGGCCAACGCCCACCCTAAACCTAAACCTGTTCTAATCCACCTGAAATGACTAACGAATTGAGGACTTTGACTACCCAGCCATGCAATAGTCTCATTCCGTGCCTTATGGCAACTTGATGATTCTATTGCGCTCATCTTCTGGCACCACCCAGGGGAGACTTGGTCCTGTACCCAATGCTTAACTTATCTCCATTCCACTCAGCTACTCGCAATTTCTTGTGATATAATGGGCGGAATATTATTATATGAGACAATTCAATGCAGACGTCTTTCCAAATTTGGCAGATCGACAGGTAATCGGTGATTTTCCACGATAGTTGCTATTCAACAACTCGACAACGTCCCATCGTCAACGCCTGCTATGAGAATTTCCCATTGCAGACGCCAACGAAATGACGTCATCGAGCTATCGATCAACTACCCTGGTTATCGCCTGGTACCTTATAGCACGATGCTAGGAGGCGAACCGGAAGAATCGATGAGCTACCTCCCCCACAAATATTAACACAATCAATAGCAGACAAACCACAACTCAATAACAGACTATACAGACAAAATATCTCAGAAATACACACAAACAGAAAGTGAGAAGCAGCACAATTGCCACACGCGTTTCCCATCCAACCGCAAAACTTTATCTTAAAAAGCACAGTTGCTTAGGTAGTGTTTTTAAAACTAAGCGAAAAAAAGCCTAACGTAACAGGGAAACACAGAGTTGTGGAAACGCGCTTAGTAAGTTGGGTGTAGAGTAGAGCACAACAAGAATCAAATCTAACCGAATTTGTATTATAGCCGTAGATGGACGCCATAATTAATCAAAGACGGATTTATGTAAAACCACGCATACACTTAACAAAAAAACGTAGCCTCTGTAAGCCACGCAACCAACACAGTACCTATCCAATTTTCTAAATCCTCTTAATTGTAGAAATCCTTGAAAATGGTGAAATATATCACCGAAACGTCGGAGAGTTGAAGCAATACAACGTTTTTGCTGCAGTAAAAAGACTGAAAGAGCCGTTAAACCCTTCAATCAATCCCTATAACACACCTGTCGCAAGCTCTCAAACTTTGGTTAGAAGTTTTCATGATATTTAAAGTTACTGGCAACATTGTATTAAATCTACGCCTGCTCAGTGCATGTGTCAATATGTTAATCATTATTGTTTCAATCGGTTTCATAAATTCAACCGTGAATTTCCTCGTGAAGCTCTGCCATAGATTCCTCACAGCGCACATATTTTCAAAATATACGCTAAAAACCGGTCAAAAGTTAACGCGGTATGCTAGCGGGATGAGCGAACCTCCACTCAAGAAGACGATCGAACTGTTCAAGGATCTGGTGCGGAAGGCTTTGTTGTTTCAGAACAGTTTGATCGAAGTTGGGTATACTTCAACGAGCTTAGGTACATCATATTTATACCTCTAGCTGTATCAAAATTCTCGAACCAATCAGAACCCGTTTACCCGTTTACGCTCATTCGACTCTACTCATTTCTATTCCACACTAACTCTGTCTACTACAGGTCTATCACGCTATCTACTACACCAGATAGTCAATAAGGGTTGAATGTCAACAAGGAAATCAAGTATGTTGAATGAATGTGGACCCAGGCCCAGGTCAAGTGGAAAGAAACTAGCCGCTCATGATTGAACTATTTCACGTTGGCACTGCTGATGGTGCTCAGAATACATGAGTTAGTGAGTTGTGTGAGACCCACCACGAGCTTGCACAATCCTGAAGCAAGTTCATCCTGATCCTTCGAAGAAAGTAGCCCTCATTGTGAAACATTTCAATGACAAATTAGCGCTCAATGTCCATTGCTGCATGAATAAAACACAACCTGGAGTTCCTTCAGCATTCAAAATTTCTTGCATCACCAGTGGACCCATGAAACCCAACGGATCAATTTACTTCTAAATGATCTCAATAATCGACCTGCTAATGTGTATTTACTCCTATTCCATTTTTTTTTTTTTTTTTCATTTCGTGCAACAGAGTCCTAAATTCACAGTTCCAAAACAGCCCCCACCCACACGCACGCACTTGACTTCCGGAATCGCCCTCTTGAGACATTATTGTCCCGTCTTCGTCGTCATCGTCATCATCTTCTTCTGCTTGGTTCAGGCTCAAGAAAGCGTTGGAAATCACAAAGAACAACAAAAACAGTTTTGCTCTCCAGCTGAAAAAGTTTTTCATTCATTCGATTCGTGCGTCAAGTCAGCTTTCCACTCGAGGAGCTGCAGGAGATAAATCTTAAAGTCGATACATTTGAGCTTAATGTCTTTATAGGAAAACAAGGACGTAAGGGAGGAGAAAGGGGAATGGAAATCTCACGTGAAGATGTTTATTTTCCGTCGATGCCGAGTGGACCGTAAGCCCAATCTTTCGGATGGGGGTGGACCGTATTTCTCGAAAATGGACGAACGATGGGTTGAAATGTTTTCCGATGAGGGAAAAAAACTTTTCCAAACATAATCGGTATGATTTGTGATTGATTCAATGGAAAATCGGCCTTCCGAGGGTTCGAAAAGTGATGTTATTTTAGCAACCAGTAAATTTATTGACTTTCGAGTGAATGGGTCACATGTTCGCAGCGTAACTCGAGTCATAATGAATTTGTTTTCTTTGCAAGCATCGCAGAGCAACAGGACAAAAATAAAAGACGCTGATCACAGCAGGAATCTTCTGCCCGGGTGCGATGGTGGATGGTGAAACGAATTCGATGGAAAAGTTTAATTGGTTTTCGGCTCAATTGGAGGCTGCCATTGAAATGTGTATCGTTTCTTTGTGTCGGTCGATCGGCACGCCGGCAGCAGAAGGACAACGAAATTCAAAGTCATCATTTTTGGGCGAATCGGAATCCGATTTGGTACAGTCGATTGGCAACAATAATGACAAATTTTTCGCCAGTTCTTCCTATTGTGTTGGAAGTTTTGGTGCGATAGCAAAATACAAACCGGAATGAGAGGGCAATCAAGCATGGTCCAATCAGATTGGACGTAAAGACGATTAGAAGAAAACGATTTCTCCGTTTCGAGTTGTGGAATGATGGAATTACTACTGGGACTGTCCTTGAAAGTTATTTCAAATGAACGACAGTTCATTGTTACAAATGCTGCATTAGAGTAATTACCCATCCACGCTTATAATTGTGTAATCTTGATGATACCCAGAAACCACCCCCGGAACACAAATAATCGCATTAAAACAGAACGAGTGGCTTTAAATTATCCTAATAAAAATTCAAATCTTCAAACACCAGCAACAAAAATCATCCAACCAGAACACCCTCCAGAAGGACACTTTGGTTGTTGGCACAGATAAAAATGGGAAAATACAAACGGATTTTGCGTTTTCGTCCGCTCAATTGTTGCATGTAGTGAATTTTTAAAGAAGAAATGTGGAATACGACGCGCGTGACTGCAGTCAGCGAACTGTTTCAGATGTAAGCGTGATTAGATAACGTTACACAATTGACAATAGTTTTTTAAGATATTCAGCAACTTTGTATTCTTATGCACAATCATGACTTTGGATTCCAATCTCTACAATATTAGTTTTAAAATGATTAAAATTCTACTCTATCATTATCCATAAACAAGCACTAACAATGAGAAGCTGCCACATTAATTGATTCCAGCAACGAATCCCGTCAACTCTCGTGTGGATGTTGGATTCCCCAACAAAGCCATGACCAACCGGTTGGAAGTGGCATTATCAATGGCACTCACTGGAATGTGACATCGAGGGTTATGTTGCATGGTTTCCCCTACATTGCATGTCAAAATTCGTGACATGCGCATTAGGTGGTTCCATGCTTTCATTGACAGCCTTACTGTTGGCGCACTTTTGTAAACTGCTTGAATTCTTCTTCCGGTAAATCACGGTAAAGTCTGTATTTAAAGAATTGTTGAGTCTAGTAAACCTGCAAATCAAAGGAAAAAACGGTCATGCAGAATTCATGTAATTTTCAGCGATAAATAGTGCACAAATTAGTAACGCTAGATTTGGCGGGATTTTAAACGATATTTTATATAAATTTAAGCGCAATATCGTATGAATTTTAAACATTGCATACAAGCTTGGTAGCAATTTCGATATTTATGCCAACTACTGTAACTTCTTGTAGCTTACAAGTACAACATATCATTATAACGTCTAACGATTTCATAATTCCGAAAAACAATTTTTATAGCAAAACAGTGGAAGCAACCCTGCCCGCAGGAATCACTTATTATGGAAGTCTTGTGAATTTCCACCGCAAGAGATTTATGATTGCATTAACCTTCCTATAGTTGGATGGTTGTTGATGGCCAACTAATACAAAAAGTGCAATAACATAATAGTATTTAATATAAAAATGTGAAGCCATATATCAGCCTTATACTGCAAAAAGAGCCTTTAGCGGGCTTTAAACGGGCTTGGTGGTTACTACCCCAAGGCAGAGGTGAATTTCAGCCTGGGAACACTTTTGATTTTCCCTTATGCAGTAGCAAGATTAAGCTGCTTCTCGACAATCTTATTTTAGGAACGTCACCCTAACAGAGGGTCATTGAAGTTCTCGAAATGCAAATATTTGGAATGTCACCTACCGGAAACCTTAAAATTCAAATGCTTCGTCCTTACGATCTTCTTCCCGTTCTTATATAAAGAATGCCACCCTTCCAGAGCATCATTGATGAATTGCTGATACTTTTGAAATTCTAATACTTCGTCCTCATCTCTATGTGCAAATTTTTAGCATAAAGCTGCAACAGCATATAACTGTCACCACATTGATAATTCAGTTATTCTTATGCTGCATCATCGTGAAGCTTTCGATATTCTCATTTTAGAAGTGTCATCCTAACAGAGGACTACATCGTTGATAATTTAATAATCCGTCCTCATGAAGATCTGTTTCTCATCTAGGCAATGTCACCCTTATAGACGATTTTTGTCACACCGATGATTTCTAAATTGTATAGCTGCTGAAGCGCTCGAAACGCATCTTTTGTATGTCGTCCTAACCAGTGATGCAGAATATCATGACACTCACTCGACACTCGTCAACGCATCAACCGACTATCGCTGACAGAACATTTTGTCACGCAGTGAGAGACAGAGCCATGGCAAACAACAATCACCAGTATTGGTCGCTGCTCATAAGCAAAACGTAACACTCGCTGCTGATGATGTAAACAGTGAAGACTTCTGCAGTACGATGATGAGGAAAAGCGAAACGACAGAAGAAAATGAAAACAATGCCTACGCATTCCAAGTTCGTCTTGGCAGGCGCGACTGTGTGAGTTACAAACAAAGCTGGCAAAATTAAACGGAAGCTTTTGGGCTCACTCACCAACACAGTCACTTAAGCAAGCAAAGCAGCAACTGGTTCAAAACTGAGCACAAATGATTGTCGTGATTGTCGGGAATGACCAGTTTGGTGATGGATCACCACCGAAGAAGACATTCATCAGTTGCATTTGACTTCTTTCGTCAACTTGATGGATGGTCATGGAAAGTGCTTCGACAAGCACATTGATAGGAATGTACCAAGCGTTACTACTATCAGCTGTTTGACGATCGTGATTGTGATAGGTCGCATCCTTGAATTGTAACGAATCTGTTATTATTTAACGAGCAAAGGACTGAATGAACGTAATGAACTGAAACTTTTTTCTGATTGTATTGAAAACAATATTATCTAAAGCTGTGCAAAGTTTGTTGAAATCAATTCACCACGAAGAAAGTTTCATCAGTTCGATTTTATTTTTTATTTACAAGGAAATTGGAAAATCGTGTGATCAAGCCGCATTGGCACTCAACAGTGTAACAGCTTCTCTGTTACAAAAAATCTCTTAATAAAGTATGCCTAGCAGCACACATGTCACTGAAAAATTGTGGCTACTTGTGTGCTACTTATTCCAGTCACAATCAAGTTGCAGCAGCATATTTCGATCGAAGTGTGCTGCTTGGGATTTGAGAAGGTATTTCAAAAACTGGAAGTCCTCATTTTGCTTAGTAAATTATGTTATTGTTGATTGTTTTTTAAATGAGTTTTATTTACTCGATAAATTTTAGTTAATTTTCCATCCAATTGAGATAATGGTGTTTGGAATAAACAAAAAAAAATTACAACTCATTTGGAGCTTTGAGCTTCACCAAATAGCAAGTATTTAGATAACAAACATATGACCGAATTTGGTCAAACTTCGTACAAACTCAGCCCATCAAACATAAAATTTTACCAATAAATTTTGATAATTTAATCCACCAGTAGCCAGCATTTCAAAAAAATTATGCACGTACTTGAAAGATACAGCTTTTCAATTTTTTTTTTGGATTAATAAAAAAAAGGTGACTAATTAATAATTGCCAATACTGTAGGAGTTAAAACTATTTTTTTTAAATAAAAAAGAACAAATGTAAATGATATATTAAATTGCGCTGCTCACATGATGCAAACGATTTAAAATATTCCAAATATTGATTGCTGTAAAAATTAACTTATAAAAGTGAAATAACAAAAATTTCAAAAGTTTTGCTAAAAGTTGGTGTTTTAGGATTTTTGTTGATTTTTAAGCAGTGATGGGCAACTGAACCAACCGGTGCGCACCGTGTGCTGGTTCGTGTTCAAAAAATACTCCTGTGTTTATGTAAGCGTGTACCCTGGTTCGGTTGAGTTTTAGTGTACCAGTGTGTTCTAAATCAAAACCGTGTGCCGGTTTTCGAGTTGATGTTCAGAACCACAGCTTGAAAACCGAAAACCGGTGTGCTAGAATTTTGGTTTTGGTACACGAGATATAAACCGTGTGCAGGGTTCAATTATATGTTACCAAAACCGTTCTTGGTTCCGAACATTGGCAAGAATTAAATAGCAGTGCTCCCAAAAAGGTGAGTAAAATATGTGTACCAAGCGACAGTTATTAATTCAATTGCCAAATATTTTGATAGACAATATTGGTAGCGAAGGAACTAGAAATCATTTTGAAGTCTGACAAATACCCTTCGATATGGGTATTTTTGGAGTCCGAGTGACGCCTATAGTCTGGAAATCGATAACCGATACCTTCTTGAAATCCAGAAGGCGGCATCCTGTGGCAGATAAACTGAGAAATCCTGTCAAATACCCTTCGATATGGGTATTTCTGGAATCGGGGTGACGTATAAATACCGGAAATCAATGTCTGACGCCATTTTGAAATCCAAGATGGCGGCTTCCGGTTGTAGGAAAACTGGGAAATACTAGCAAATACCCTTCAATATGGGTATTTTCGGAATCGGGATGACGTATAGAGACTGGAAATCAATGTCTGACGACATCTTGAAATCCAAGATGGTGGCTTCTGGTTGTAGAAAAACTGGGAAATACTGTCAAATACCCTTCGATATGGGTATTTTTGGTATCGGGATGACGTATAAAGACCGGAAATCATTGCCAGACACCATCTTGAAATCCAAGATGGCGGCTTCCGGTTATAGGAAAACTAGAAAATACTAGCAAATACGCTTCATTATGGGTATTTTCGGAATGGGGATGTCCAATTTAGACCGGATATCAATGTCAGACACCATCTTGAAATCCAAGATGGCGGCTTCCGGTTATAGAAAAACTGGGAAATAATGTCAAATATCCGTCAATATAGGTATTTTTGGAATCGGGATGACGTATAGAGACTGGAAATCAATGTCTGACGACATCTTGAAATCCAAGATGGTGGCTTCTGGTTGTAGAAAAACTGGGAAATACTAGCAAATACCCTTCAATATGGATATTTTTGGAATCGGGATGACGTATAAAGACCGGAAATCAATGTCTGACGCCATCTTGAAATTCAAGATGGCGGCTTCCCGTTGTAGTAAAACTGGGAAATACTAGCAAATTCCCTTCAATATGGGTCAAATACCCTACAATTTAGGTATTTTCGGAACCAATAAGACGTGTAGATGCCGAAAAAAAAAATGTCCGTTGCCGTTTTGGAATCTAATATGGTGGCCATTGGGTTAAAAAAAAGTGGCAAAAACTCTACAATATGGGTATTTTTGAAATAGGGACGACGTGTAGATCCCGAAAATTGATGTCCGAAGCCATTATGGAATCCCCAATGCCGACCATATCGTATAATATTTTACACTTTTTCTAAAACAGATGGTCACCATCTTGCATTCAAAAATGGCGTTTTACATCGATATTCGGCCTACACGCGTCATTTCCGAGGTGATAATACCCATGTTGTAAGGTATTTCAAAAGTTTTTAAAAGCCAATGCCTGCCATCTTGGAATCCAATAAGATTTTGGACATCGATTTTCAGCCTCTATACCCAAGTAACATTGAAAGCTTTATCGTGGTTTTAAAGCATGCTACAAGTGTAAATCAGGGTCTACAGAACCCTCATAAAACCAAAATTGTTACTTGGGTACGTCGTCTCTTACACACTTAGATTTTTTTTGACGATATTAGCACCATCGAGTAGTTCAGCATTTTATATTGCTGGATCTCAGTGAAAACTTACCGCGATTGAGCTAAAAAACGGGAATTTTGCTGAGGTCTTCGCTAACAAACAGAAATTTCTCGGTAAAAAATCTAAACGCTTATCCGAAAATACCTAGTTGATGATGCTTATTTCAAATAACAGACTGTAGTGGTAATTTTTATACGATAGATGGAGTAGATGAAAGCATAGAGTTGATAGTTCCGTTAGAGTACGGCAGTGTGAAGATTGCATATAGATATTAGAATAGCGATCTAGGACAACTTTTAAGGAACGTACAAATCGGTTTTTTCATCTCTCTTTACCAAACTTCCCCTTTGGAAAGGGATGGTGCGGGGTGCCCCCCCCCCCCGCCTTTTGGTCTCAGTTCGGAAAAAAACAGGAACGAATCGCTCATGTATAATGGGATCTTCTTAAAAACGCTATTCAAACTTTGATTAACGATTCAAAAAAAGGTCCATCGAGTTCCACCGCAAACTTTTCATAGAATTGTTAGTAAAAGTGTCGTTTACAAGACCATGTATGATTTAGTTGTAACTTTTTGCAACTCTACCAGATTTTTAACTTTTTGTCGGACAACGCCAATTGCTCTTAAATCAGCAGATTTTTGAAAAATGAGTCACATGTGAGGAAATCGAAAAAACGCCATGTGTTTTCCGCTATTTGGCGTCATGCTTATCGGATGACACACCTGAGAACGTTTTGAAGAATTTGCACAAATTTTGCGTCGTGAATATTGAACTCCAAGTGTGTTAAATGTCATCAAGTAAAGAAGTATTTTATTAAAAAAATATACAATTGAAGTCATCAATTGAATTGCCTGCTTACGATACAAATTTTGACGATGATTCCAATGAAAATTTTACTCGCGGTCGGCCCCAGAAAGATTTTGTAAGCTGCTCAACCAAAAAAAAAAAGACGAGTTGCAGAACTAGTTTCCAAAACCGCTCCAGAAGAACTAGTATTCGCCGCAAACGTGTCATTGAATTCATCTGTTCCTGCAGAAAATACCAATACTTAGATACTTAAGGCCTAACCAAGCTCTAGCTCTGTTTGTTGATCTGGATCTATCAGAGTGGAAGTACATTGTGCTTCGAGATGCTGTGAACGCCATTCATAAAGATTGTCTTCCAAGTCTGTATGCTTTAAAACAAGCAAAGAACTGAATCGTCACACAAAACCTTTCGGTTACGGCTATGGTAGATCTTCAAGAATTGCTCAACCTAACAGTTAATGGCATCACTAAAGTAATACAGATAACTTACCCCACAAAAGAAAGATTGGTTTGTAAGTGGGGAATGGGTGGTAGTTCTGGTCACAGCATTTATAAACAAAAATTTTCGGATTCAAATGCAACCTACGAATGCTTATTCCTAATTGCTATGGTTCCTCTCTAACTCATTGATGCAGAAACAGAATACATTTTATGGCACAACCCCCGACCAGTCTCTACAAATTTTTGCAGACCTATTAAACTTATGTTTGCTAAGGAGGATTCAACTTTAAATGAGCAAGCCACAGTGGAGTCTTGTATCAGTGAATTAGTTCCATATGAGACATGTGTAGGTGATACCAATCTTCACGTTTCCTATGAATTTCTTTTTACTATGCTGGATGGGAAAGCTTGCAGTACGCTGTCACACGAAAAAGCAGCAGCTCAGTGTTACATTTGTGCCGCAACTCCAAAAGATGTGAACCAAACGAAAGAACATGAAAAAAATGAGAATACAAACAACTTCAGATTTGGATTATGCGTTCTACATTGTTGGATTGAGTCGTTTGAGTGCCTTCTGCATATCGCATATAGATACGTGACATTTATTTCCTCACTAAGATTTGTGCAGTAATGAATTTATTTAGGATGACCTTTAAAACCTGGCAGGTTCGTGGAGAAACAAATAAGAAGAGCCACGAAGAAAACAAAAAAAACGATTCAGCAACAGTTTAAAGTACAAAATTATTTTCTGGTTCTGTACAAGTGCTGCTATCACGGGAATTGACGAAACTCTAATCGAAAAATTTGGTACGATGTTGAGAGTAGTAGACAGTGGAAAACTAATTGATATTCCCAAATATCAAACATTATTACAAGAAACAAGGATTCAATACTTAGATATTTACTGCTGGTATTACATGCCTTTGACGGTTCATAAACTGTTGACACATAGCGCCAACATTATTTCAATGTTTGAGTTACCCATTGCCGAACTTTCGGAAGAAACTTTAGAAGCTACCCATAAAATTATCAGGAAAATCTACTGAACCACACAAGAAAAACATCCAGAATCAATACAAACGATGACTTGATGAGATCATTGCTGTTGAATTCGGAACCTTTTGTTTCTCTTAATCGAAAAACATTTTCATCTAAACATCGCGAAGATAACGCAGCTGTTTCATATTACATAAAACATGCCGAAACAGGAGAATAGTAAATGGAGTTTTTGGAGAACGTAAGTTTAAACATTGAAGAAACATCGTAAGTAGACAAGGCTGGAATCGGAAGAAAGCAATCGAAGTAAAAAATAAAAGTAAGCTGTATTGAAGATTTTCCCTAAGATTGATACTAATTGAATTTTTACGTTTTTCTTGCGTTGTTTTTTAAAATAAAAACAAAATTTTGCATGGGTATAAATTCAAATTATTGCAAAAATTCGAAATAACAACCTTTTCAAATAATTATTGGTTAGTAGGGATATGAGACACATTCGCAAATACATAGAAAATGGATGAGGCAATCAATTTCATATCAAACATTTTTATTGGATAACACAATAATTATGTTGAATTAATAAAGTTAATTTGGCTTATCAGACATTTATGCGATCACTTACTGCACATTTGTCATTACTGCATATTGTAGCTGTGAACCTCTAGAGTAACTTTTTCCATAACACCCATCGGGTAAAATTACGATAACTTCATTGTTTTGTTTTTGTCCCGCTAACCCATACATTCAACGCACTGTGCGTCATTTCAATCAGAAGTGACATTTTCGTGCTACTATTTATTGGAAAATGAAAAAAAAAATGGAGAAAAAAACTTCATGATCTAAAACTACCGACTAGGTTAGCAAAAATTTGATGATGGAGAAGGTTGAGTCAAAAATTCATATGTTTTATGCTATTCCGCGTGGAACTGCTTATTTGACAAAAGGCATAACTTGCTTATGCAGCTGAAACATTTTTTTTTTTTTTTTTTTTTTCAAATAAAGATCCATGCCCGAATCCAATTTTGAAATCCATGATGGTGGCTTCTGGTTACAGAAGAAGTTTGAAACAATGAGGTACCCATATTGTGGTGTACTTGATAATAAAAAAAAATGAACGCAGATCCCAAATAACCAGTTTTTTTAACGCACTGATTTGATTAATGGTTTGGTTTGCTAATTGAGATTCCAGTATAGTAGGTTAAAAATAATGTATTAATAGTTGGTTGGAAATGCTAACATGAAGCTCTAGTGTGATGATTTATTAGCTATAGAATGATCTTAAGAAAAGGGTAGGTGGATAGTTCCGTTAGAGTACGGCAGTATGAAAATTGAATAGAAGTTGAAAATGAGCGAAGGGCTGATGCGACAGTACTACTAAGTACAGTACAACAGTACAAAGTCAAACGCACACCTTTTTTCCTAACCCGTACGATGAAGTCTCGCGCAACATTTGAAAAGGGCCTATCCTAATTGATCGATTCACTTCGTCGACTTTCTCTTTGGTTTACCACGGCAACATAAATGAATTTCTCGCTAAGCTCGCAGCACAGTTCGACAGAAGATGATGTTAGCTTGCGCCTGAAACAACACATCGAATGGGAAATTCATTTGCAGTCAGGTTATTCGTGAAAGAGAAAATCGATGAAGAGAATCGATCAACAATGATAGGCCCTTTTCTCGTGTTGCGCAAGAAGTATGGCTTCAAATCTACAGGCAAAAAGATGTGCGTCCGCCTTTGCTCATTACTGACTGCGGCTGTGGAATAGTTCTAGTGACGTTTCATCACTACCTAAAGGCCCACGTCGCCGAAAGCATTTCCAGTTGCTGGTGTGTTATAATCCTATTCTTCTTTACCCAACTATTGTGTTGCTCATCTCGTCATGACCAACGTATTCATTTTTTGATGAAATAGCAAAAATACTGCAATGATGCAATTATTATTGGACAAACAGCAAATGAGTCTATGGTGTCATGAACTTTTGTGTTTGAATGGTATACTTAAAGATGGATTAACCAAAAAGACCAGCCCTGTACAGAAGATCTGGAAAATGTTCAACCGACATTATATTAGATTGGTCCGATTTCAGCCAAAATTTGACTGGTCATTAAGTTCTAATACGTCCGGAAGTATATCACCGTAAAACGTTCAAGATAGTTGAATTTCCTATGCCTTTGATCTGGTAGTGACTTGAAAGTACACAGATAAAAAAGGAAGGTTAGTTAAAATTATATTTTGATGTTTTTTCCTGTCATCGTCAACATCAATCACAAGCAACATCTCACACTAATGATTAGTTTAAACGGACGAAATGGCCTCTAATATTGGCCTATGAATCTAAAGATTGGGCCCATCCATAAAAAAATTTCTTGTTCTTAAATTGTTCGTGGAACAATGAGTCATTTGGGCAATACGAATGGATATTTTTGCTTGCTACTGAAACGTGTTCAAACAATGCATTCCTTCGAAATGTATGCATGGGTGATATCAACCCTGCATGAATTTCCCGGGAACTTCGGGAATTTCTAGAATGGAACATTTTGTTCACTGGAATGGAAACCCTAAAGCTTATGTATCGGGTATCAATTACTTCTTCACAATACTTTTCTCGGAACATGTAAATCTAATCCCCTTTCGAACAGCTCACGAAATACATCAATCAAAGCATAGATATTGATTTATCTCACGTATGTGTATGTCTCTTCCAATTATAGATTGGATGGGAATATGATGCTACTCTCAGCATCAACAGCACACTTACAAACTGCAAATTGTGCAATCAACCATCGGCAAGTGTGAAGATGGAAGGAAAGGGCATGGAAAGCGACGAGCAAAAATTTCTCTAATGATGATAAAAACGCCCCCAGTGAAAGCTTGCTCTATTGTTATAATCCGCAATACGGTAAGTATATTGTAAGAGATAATGTCTGTACGCTGATGGATGTGAAATGGAAAACTTTTCCACCGATCATACATCGTCCTCCCAGCATCCTGTTGCTGCTGCTGCTGCTGCTGCTGCTGCTCATCATCGTCAACAACAGTCAGTACCAGTTAGTAGCAAGAACATTGCAAGCATCAGCTGTGAGCCGCGGGCTCTAATACTAGATGTACGCCAGAATTGGTTCGTTGTTAGTCCCGTAACTGGAAAAGGTACAAGTTTTGCTCGTTCATCTCTGCTACCCGAAGCGGAGTGAAACAACTCGCCGAGTGAATGCAGATCATGTTGCTAATTAGAAAGTGGTTCTACATTAATTAGTACTGATACTGGCAGGTCACAGATTGGTCTCATGGTTTATGAAAAAGACGGAGCGGAGGATTGCATCAGAAATAATGGATATTTTTAACTTCATGTTCCGAATATGAATTCACTTGAAGCGCTGCTGCGGGGTAACAAATCACCTCCTCCCGAGAGCAAAGAGGATAAAACTTGCAACCATTACTAATAGAACGTGTCAGAGTTTCATTATCTCGAATTAGTCAAAATCAAAGGTACCATTAGTTTGCTCACAGCTTGAACTCTTGCTCGACTTTCTGTTGCACATTCCACTTTTTGATACAAATGTTGAAGAACTTCCAGGGGAGGGCTTCTCGGGAAGGGATGGGACTGAAACCAACGTCGGGGTAGACCACTGACTGATGACGGATGCCTTCATTTTGTTTTGGATTGTTCCGTTTTTTTGCCGTATACATATTCGGGTTGCGTCGGAGAAAGGTCATGCTGAGCGTGAAAAAAAAAGGATACTACTAGTGGCTGTTGGTGGTGAGGTTTGGTAAGTGAAAGCAGTTTTTCCCCTGACTGTGTAATGGCAATTTGGTGATGGGAATAAATGGAATCCACGATGGTTGGTGCACTTTGCTAGAATGTTATACTTGTTATAACTACCATCCATGATGATGATTATATAATGCCAAGCTTTGATATCTTTCTACAGTATTAAATTTCTCGTGACCGGTTATTTTTAATTTAATATCATCAATAACCATATATCTTCGTACACACAATCTACATTGATCACTTTTGCATTTTTATGAGCTCGTCTTAATGGTAGAAATCTTACAATTGTGATAATTGTTTATTGTTTAATAATTCGTCTGACATAATAGTCTTAGTGAATATTAAAAAAAAATCAATCTTCTTACTCGATTTACAAATTGAGGAGATGACATACCAAAACCGAACGCGGATTCAACGGATGCAAACAAACGAACCATTGAAGATATAGGTTGTTACATAATTCCCGGTCGTGTAGAGCCAAAACTACCATGAGCGGACAGAATCACAAACACTGAATAGCAAGTGCACCAACAAATCAAATAAACGCAAGAAAATCATCTTAACAGTCGTATATTCTTGCTCCCATTTTCTTGCGCTTCTCGTACTCCTCCTTCTCTCAACTATAAGACTCTCAAAGGTCTCCCTGCTACCTTTCTTTTCTACTCTACTGCTGATAATTTACATAAAGGTTTCACTACTCACTGATGGGTCCATCATTGTTGTTCGGCTGCTGCTGCTTATGGGTGCACCGGTGCTATCGATGTCGTTCGGAGGCATGCATTCTGTCGTCGGACGTGGAGACGCGTCGCGTACTTGTCCCTTCATGCGAACACGCAATAGCCCGACCGAGCGGAGCGCCCGTCCGGTGATCTTCAACAACCCGGGCGTATGCGCTCGAGTTTTCCGCCTACTGCTTCTGCTGTCGTTGGTAGCCGTTTCGACGTCTGATCCTCACTCAGATAGCACAGCCGCCACCTGTGCTACGCCTATACACCGCTGCCAGTTTCGGCCGTCGCTGGCCACTCCTTGAGCTACTCTGTCGACCGGCCCGTCACCGCCTGACTTGGATGTCGAACGTATGGCGTCTCTCTTCGATCGTCAACCAGGACACTCGTATCGATCCCGACTGGCCGAGAGGTTGACCCTCGACTCCTGTCCTTGCTCGTATGCACAATCGTTTCAGCTCCTCCTTCCGTCACTGGTGTGCCAGCTTGTTTAGTGGGTGGTCGTATCGGTTTGAAGGTTTCCCCGATCCTCTCCCGGTCGGCTAGCAACTGCCCGGATGTTGACCGTGCTCGCAGACGGTCTCGCTCTGCTTTTCGTCTCTCGTGTCGCACACCGGACACCACCGCACTAAACTGAAAGATGAAAATCAAGAAGAAAGGCCCTGTGGCAAACTAGGGTTAGGTTTAGGCTCATCTCACACGAAATTTAACGACCTACCTCTTTCGAAGGCCTTTCTTGGTGCCAAATCTGTTCGGAGCTAGAACGATTTGCCTTGTGTGCCCCTCTCTGGTTCGTTTTGTATCCTCAGACGGCGTGAAGGTGGATGCGGTGAAAATTATCTTCAACCGATCTATAGGAAGACAGTAACAAACGCTGTATTAGTTGGGCTATCCAGAGTGAGGCATATTTTACACTCACCGTGCACTTTTTCCCCGTGTGCGTCTGGGAAGGGGTCAAATCCAGCCGGTTGTGGGAGTTTTTCTTCCGTTGCTCCATGCGAGTGCAGCACCTCGATCTGCATGGAAAATGCAAATGGGGTTATCATGACGCACATGCAGAAAATCATCTGCCATTACCTGATTCGTATCTCCAACGCCACACAGAGTTCGATCGGAACGGGTGTTATCTCGCAGCACTAGTTGTTTGCCACCGAAATTTCTATCGTCGCTACCAGCGACTACCCGCGAGTTGGTTTTTTCACTCCTTTTTCTCCGCACCGGGAACTGTTTTCCGGACACCAGCAGCGAATTTTTTTCCACGCAAAACCAGCGAAAACGCGACTAATCGGCGGGAGCACCAAAACGATTTTGCCTCTCTGTGTACTTTTCCTTTTGTCTGCTTTGTTCCTCTTTTGGATTCAGCGGAAACTGAGCTGAATGGCTGCACTCAGCACTCTCACGGGTGCAAGATAATCCATAGCATTGAGTCCGCTTTCAATCGGTGCACCCCTGCAGCATCTGTTTACGCTGTTCAGCCTACACTGAAAGCTTTTTCCTTCTACTTTTGTTTTATGTTTTATTAACTATATTGTTGACTAACGTTAACTTAACTAAACGTAACAAGGTTGGTTATAACCATGCAGAGTACGGTGAAATCCCGGCTGCATCAGGGACCGCTGACGTAACATCCTACCTGAAGCACGGAAATCAAGGAGCGATAGAAGATAGGAGTAATTGACGCCACCGCTAAGTAATTTAACGACAAACGTAGCCTGTTGATCGTCTTCGATCAAGCGTTTCAGAACCAAGCAGATGGCATCTATCGGGATACGTTGGAAGGTTAGAAGGATCACGTCTCGGTAGATTCCTGAGGGTAAGCCGTATGATTTTTTTTTGTCACACGAGGCGCACAATATAGCGTTTTTTGGCATTGTGGATCCGTGAAGTCATTAGCAATTTTGGAGATAAAGTGAAGTTGACGGTTTCCCTTGGAATAATCGATGCACAATGGGAATGCAAGGACAGTTTTGAATCCAACACAACACCAAGATCAGTCACATGGTTAAGCAGAGTATCATCGATGTGGTACTCATAGATTATCGGGGCTGTGGAACGATAGAAGGTCATCACGTGACATTTCGCGATGCTGATGACAAGTTAATTCGAGCGACACCAGTGAAAAAACAAGATGAGCAAAATTTGCAAGTGAAGATAATTCTCGATGCAGCGTACAAGCACATATATCATCAGCATTTATGAGCATGCACCTATAGCCAAGTTGTAGCATAGTAAATTCAAGCAATTCTTGAATGCTCTTGTAATATGCTTGCACACAAATTATAAACATTCGAATGTCTTCATTATGTCTGATAGTCAAGCTGCATTAAGTGCTTTAAAATCAGCAACATGCCATTCAAAACTCGTACGGGAATGTGCAATGTCAGTTCAAAAGTTGGCCTGTCGAAACTGTTAAATACTCAATTTCTCATGGGGTACGTTCGGTGCACTTACCTCAACAGCACAGACGAAGACCTACCTTGTGATCGAGCCACCGACAGCTGTGCACTTCACAGCCACCAGCGTAGGGATCGAAGAGTCACCGTTGGCTGTACACGCTACAGCCACCAGCGAAAGGATGCCTCTCTCGAACGAAGGACCACAACACAACTCGTGATCAAGCCACTGACAGCTGTGCACGTCACAGCCACCATCAGTGGGACGATGAGCCACTGACAGCTGTGCACACCACAGCGGCCAGCGAAAGAACGATGCATCGTTGGCTGCGCACACCACAGCGAACAGCGTTGGAACGATGGGTCGCCGATAGCGCTTCACGCTTCAGCCACCAGTCGTTGAGCTGCCAACAGCTGTAACCACTACAGCCACCAGCGAGCTAAACCTCTCTCTTTCGAAGGAACATGGCAAAACTGCCGAACACAAGGCTCCGATGAGCAGGGAAACAGTAAAGCTGGGTTTAGACTAAGCAAGTCAAATGATCAACTCAGTTGAATTCAACTGACTTGAACGCAAATTGCACGTGTAAACCATGTCATTCAACTGACTTGATCAGCTCACTTGAATTGAAAAAAGTTGAACCAGGCTCAACTTTTCAAGCCAATTGAATTCAACTGAGTTGATCATTTGACTTGTGAGCCCAGCTTAAGTTCCACCTAGTGGACACTTTTAAATGAGTTAAACTTTAAGCTGGGTTTAGACTAGGCAAATCAAATGAATTCAATTGGCTTGAAAAGTTGATCCTGGTTCAACATTTTTCAATTCAAGTGTGTTGATCAAGTCAGTTGAATGGCATAGTTTACACGTTGAACGTGAATTCAACTGACTTGATCGACTGATTTGCCCTATCTAAACCCAGCTTTATGGAAGATGAATCGATCACCACAGCAACCATTGGATGAACGAACAGGAACTGGACGAAACACGAATGCTCCGGAAATCTCCGTTCTCGAACGAAAAGGATGAGACACTGTTCTCAACTCTTCCATTTGCTGCTTCCTCTTCAATGATTGAATACAGGATACAGAATGAAGAATGAATGCAATGTTGTTTGCTTTTATACTCTTTCTTCGGCTGCGTCAGCAAAACATTTTTTTACTGGAAGCGTTCATCGCGTACAGAAACCAAGTGAACCTATATTGGGTTCCTGGCCACTGTGGAATTGAAGGGAATGAAAAACCGACAACTTAGCCAGGCTAGGATTATCTCAACAGTTCATAGGACCAGAACTATTCTGTGGAGTTTCTGCTTGTTCACTTAAAAAGGATATCACGAAATGGGAATAAATTAAAGTGGAGACCAACTAGAACAACACTTCCATTACTAGGCAGTCGAAACGGTTCATAACTCAGAACATTTCAATGACTAGCAGAGTTCTTGAATTATCAAAGAAAGATCTTAGTGTCTTTACTGGTTTGATAACAGGACATTGTCCAAGTTAAATATCACTTGAATTTAATAGGAAGTTAATAGGAATACCTGTTATGGTCTTGTACAGCAATCTTCAGTAAAATGCGTGTTTTTCTGGATAAGGGGCTGGCAGAACTATTTGAAATTTGGAATGCAGGTCCCAGTAAAGTACTACATTTTATACCTGACTGGGAAAATGCTTTTGATCAGTCTATGTCGGTCGCTTCACAAAATAGTGATACGGCATATCAAATATATAAAATAAAAAGGAGCAGCCCTATGGGGTTGTACGCAATGGTGACGTAGGACTACGTGGTCTTATATAATAAATCTTATTTGTTAACTGCAGCAGGAGCTAGCGTTTGGTGTAAGAATAGGAATTTGAGCGGGGTTCTCTCTGTTTATACTCTTTTGTATGACGCGCTTGGCATAGATGGCCAACAGCGACTCACGAAGAGTTACTGATTCCGATCAATAGCGGTGCGACTTTTTCCTCCTTCTATGGATGCTCATGTGGGCTGCAGCTCGCTGCTTGCAGGAAGCCTTTCGTTGGGTACTTGAAAACACCACCACTCACCACGTGGTGAATTCAACTTTGAAATCTGTGTTAGGGAAATAGCTTTTCGCAGGCAATCGGTGATACTTTTAATTATCATAGCAACAGTTGCAATGCAATTGCAACGTGCAATTTTCAAAAGTGATATTTTGAAAAATGATAAAATCTAAAACATAACAGATTTGTAGAAATATGTCTAATCGATTGGTGTCAAAATTATTGAAATTGGTCTTGGGGCAGCTGAGTTATTAACGTTCAAAATCTTTCATAATTATGTTACATGTTCCATTTTTGGTTTTCATAAAGTGTTCCCCCATATAGAAATCGCAAACGTAGTCCTACGTCAAAACGGGGAATGTATCACAATAGATCAATACCCAACACGGAAAAAAGCCAAGTGAAGATACAACGCCATAGAAAAAAATGACAAATAATAACGACCCCCAATGGCTTCCTAGCAAATGACGATGAAACACAAGATCCGTGCTTAACATGCAGCAACCTGCCAGGCAGGTAGGATGAAAAACCATGACACCAGTCTATTTGAGGCTTCTAATAGTGAAAATTTGCAGAGTTACATTTTGTGATCTATTTAGTCGAAATCCGCCTTCAGGTCCGTGGGGCCTCCCTTAGCTCAGTCGGTAAAGGCGCAGCTGCAAAGCAAGACCCTGCTGGAGGTGACTGGGTTCGATTCCCGGTCCAGTCTAGGAATTTTTCGGGTTGGAAAATTTCTCGACTTCGCTGGGCATAAAGTATGATTGTACAATTATACTAATGCAAAAATGATACAGGCATCGAAAGCTCTCAATTAATAACTGTGGCAGTGCATCTAGAACACTAAGTTGAGAGCACGCAATAAGCTAATATGCGATAAGCAATAAGCGTAAATGCGAGGAAGAAGAAGAAGAAGCCTTCAGGTCCGTGGAGAATACGTCTACCTTCGCTTTTTTATTCCATAGCCGTAAGACAGATGGTAGTTAGATCCATCAAATAAGTACCCTAGTAGCACGCTTGTCCCATATCGGTTGTAGAAACTTCTTTACGACTTATTTTAATCATAAACAAGTTGCTGCAACTTTTCTTAACGGAAGTGTGCTACTTGGGTAGCTACGGGCCATCCGGGATTCATATTCCGTGTTGATCGGTCGAGATGTGGATCTTTGTAGAGCGCAGAATATGATCGCTGACGATGATCTCGAATAGCTTCGAGGCGGCTGAAAGGCTGGTTACCCAACGGTAGTTTCTGACATCTCGCCGGTCACCACTTTTAAGCACAAGAAACATGTAAGACAGTTTCCAGCTCATGGCAAATTTTCCTAGTTCGAACGCTTGGTTGAAAATGAAGGCTAACGCCTCGGCTAGTGCAATTGCACAGCGACGGAGAACAACAGCAGGAATTACATCCGGTCCAGATCAACTGCATCCAGCCCTATGTTTGACGCAGCCAGTTCGGCCTCGGCGTCGCACGATGATTCTGATTGGAAGACGGATGCAAAAAGTGTCGCGTAGAAATTGCACACTACTGTTTCACTTTTGGACTCCCTGCCGTCATAGACCACATAGGG
The DNA here is from genome assembly GCF_037179485.1 of Ochlerotatus camptorhynchus. Classification (NCBI taxonomy): domain Eukaryota; kingdom Metazoa; phylum Arthropoda; class Insecta; order Diptera; family Culicidae; genus Ochlerotatus; species Ochlerotatus camptorhynchus. Next base: position 1,816,723 of record NW_027040657.1, read on the forward strand.
CGGAACTGACGGATTTATCCTCTAGCTATTTACGAAGTCCCAACATGATTTTAAATCCCGGCGCAAACAAAACTGCACTCGTAGAACGTGAGATTTCTAGAGTGCAGCATTTAACTTTCGGCAGTCACCACTCGATCGTTTGGAGTTAGCTTTTGTAAATAAAAAATCTTTGTCAAGAAAGGAAGGGGTAGGAATATGTTGACGTAATACTCGCTTTAATGAAAACCGAGCACACCTCTGCACTTCCACAAGAAATCACTGGGATGTTGGACAAAAGGGTTGTGATTGTAGCAGGATTCATTTCGGTAAACGATATGCATTGATGTTCTAACGATTCCATAGCGCAAAAGAGCTTGGTTTGAACCCACGGTCTTCCGTTCAGTAATCAATATCGGTCACCACTAGGCCACCGAGCTCCTTATATCACAAAACCAGTACGATCAAGCTTCCGTTCAATTTGTTGTTACTATGTTTATATCACGGTGACAACCTCACCGACGACAACAACAACTGTTCTTGAGAAGAATTTGACATCGATCTCCAATCAACACGTCTGTCCTTAAACTTAAATAATACTTCTTTTACGGACCCTTTTTTAATCAATTTTCATTACGCTCAGTAGTGTAAGAGGCTTGAGTTCTAACCCACGATCTTCTGCTCAGTTAGCAAAAACGGTCACTCGAAGGCCACCGTGCCCCTTATATAACAATAAGCTACGACCGACGATCATTCATTATCGGTTACAAGAAGCTATTACAATGAAATGAAATCCCCGAAAGTAGATAACGATACCTTCAGAACTGGATCAAACATACACACTAAGAAATTATCGCCGACTTCGGTAATTTTTACCAAAATCTGAACAGCTGAACTTTTCGGTAAAATTTATGCAATTCAATTCAATTGCTTTTCAGCTACTTTGAAACTAAATCTCCACTAAAATGACAAGATTTGCTCATTTAAACAAGGTTGAACATGTTTTGATATTATTTTCAAATTCAATAGCCTTCAAAATGAAGGTCGAAGTTTTACCGAACGTTCAGCTGTTCTGATTTCGGTAAAATTTACCTTACACGGAAACAAAATCTTAGTGTGTACGTCACATTTGTCTGAATATACGAATCGAATCGTTCCACCGATTTCTATTATAAACGATTTTCTACAAAAGAGGCCTGAATAGATCAACTCAGCCGACTACGACCGACTAAACCAAAAGCAATTCTTATGATGGTGATTTATTCGGTTGTCGAAGAGCTTGGGATTAAACCCATGATATGTTGTTAATTGAGCAAAAACAGGGTCATCGAGCTTCTAAAACCACAACACTCCACGACATAATATGATAAAATTCTCACTTGATATGTAATGAACAACAGAAAAACGCGATAGTTCATATAGTTTCAGCGTTTGATGGTTAATTTTAAATATATTAATGGTACTGCCTATGGTGACTACGACGGCGAATACGACGGCGCTTATGACGACGACAACAGGGAATTTGGAACTTACTATTTGTCTAGGATATAACACCTTTGCCATGCACATCGACTGGATCTTCATATCCGCTATCTGTCACTGTTTGCAAAACTATCTAATGGCAATTACTTTTGTCGTAACACTTCCTTTATCAAAAACAATGCTATGGTCATCTGGGAGGAGGCTCGTGTCTAGTGCTTTCCACAGAAACCGTTCGCGGCCACCAGCTACCAGCGGAAAACTTGCTGGTTCATGGCAACGTTAGCCATTGAATCTCCACCAAAACTCGCGACGGACACATTATAAGCAATTTCCACGGCTAATTTGCCAACGGGACCGGGTTCAAACTCGCCCACGGTGATGAGACTCTCGATAGAACTACACGCCGAAAGTGTGGCATTTTAACTCTGAGAACCGGGCTTCCGGGAGGCAATCACAATTCATCACAAGCACAATTTCATGATCACTTCAAACTTAATTAACCACTTTATTCGAGCACTTAAAATGACGTTTACTACCACTCGAACTTTGAAATAAAACATTATTTTGAGATTTTTTCTTCTAGAACCTCGAGAAAAGTAGCCAACATTTGTGCGTTTCATAAAAAAATATAAATTATTTGGTCCAGTTTTGTGAAATCGCTGGTAGAAAGTCACGCCAAAACTGCTTGACAAAGTGGTCAATTACAGCACGCACAAATGATGTTTAATTAAAAAAAAAATCCAAATCCTCGGAAGAAAAACACACACACGTCAGATTTCAAACACGGCTTGCTGCGATCCTTCGCAAAACGTCGTCGAATAGCAAGGAATTATGTAGAAGTTCGAGAATTTCGAGGAATTCAGGTAGGTATGTCGATGGGAATATAGTAGAAATTCAACTTAATGTTCTGAGATCTTGATTCAATCTCCGGGAACAGTGAATGAGACATAGAAAATATTTACAAGTTCAGCAACCTTGGTAAAAATGTAGTTGTAGTTTGTGTAAGCTATAAACAAATCGTATAAGTTCAGAAATCTTCGTTAAAGTGGACGCAACTTTCTAGCAATTCGCAGAACTTTCCACTAATTTAAGGAACTTCACGGAGGCTAAGGGATAAATTAAATTAATAGAGAAGAAGTACAGGTAGCTTTACGTTTTATAGACCTTAGTTGATATCCATGGATTGCAATATGATTACAATTAAGTTCTCTTGATGATTTTGAAAATCTTGCAAAATGAAAAGGGATATTCCGTATTATTCTGAAGCTCAGAAACACTCCTTGGTAGGGGCGACCCCTGCGTAGTGCGGTGGTTACTTGGGTCTACTACTTATTGATGATTAAATACGGTTATATTGTTTTCGGTATTGCGTACCAGAGATTATATTTAGCAGTAATTCCTTTCTGCTAACGCTCAGCAACGAAAGATCATCCTCATTCACCCCAAGCCACATCGTATCAATTGTCAATCAACAAAAGAAAATTAAACTCATCTCCTCCAGGAACAAAAAGCAAACATGACGACAGATGATGTGAAGCACAATCATAAAATGAGCACCAGATTCAATCAAAAAAATGTGTTTTCTTCACAATCGACCCGTCCCATTCCACGTATAGGAAATCCAAACCAAGTCACCCAAGAAGCGCACTTTCTGCCCCCGGGATCCACTTCTCATGTTCTCTGTTTAACCTCTCAATCGATTCCACTCACGCCGAAGCCATCGAACGTTTCAAAATTGCTCCAAGATTGCTCCATTCGGGTCGAATTTTCTTTTCTTAAACAAGCACTCCACACAGAAGACATCTCCAGTTGATGATGCTGCAGGGGGTTCCGTTCGCAGCCATCTCGATAGCCGCTAAACAAAAACCATAATGTGATGTTTTACCGATATTAAATTGTTAAGATTTCCCAATCACATCCGCCCATGTTTCGGGTGGGGTCATTCCATGTGGACACATGTACCTGTGTTTCTTCGTTTTCCACCAACGCTGATTTGAGAAAGAATGGGAAGCTCTGTGTGTAAGAATAAAAATGTCCCCCTGAGCGATCTTGATGGAGTGTGTTTGATTCCAAGAGGGGATTTGGAGAAAAATGAAGCTGACAACGACATTGTTTGATTTTCTGTATTGTTCGGACAAAAACAACGATCTGAGCGGTTTGTTAAGTTGAGAAGTGAGTTTTCCCATTTGTAATCTTCAATTTACATAAAGTCAATCGTGTTTTTCAAGGATGACAAATGTTTTCCTTCCAAACTCTCTTCCCTACTTCAAGTGGCTAGTTAGATACTATTTGGGAGCAGCCTGTGGACTTATCATTATATTGATAAACAACCCCGGCCTGCTCACGTCCCCGTCCAGAACCTTTCGAAAACAATGACCACCCATTGAAAGTCCTCTCAGTCCGGTCGCATTGTTATGCTTCTTTTGAAAGAAAATGTCCTTCCACGACAAACTACAAACAAGAACCGTTCGACTACCTCGCCCACCTCCTCCTCTTTCCTCAGCATCCAGGTCAAGTGGCTGGTCCCACTTGAATGAGCAATTCAGAATCGCTTTCCTGTCTCTGCTACCGTGTTACCGCTGAATTCACGTTCCTGGCTCGCAATTAAATTATCGCATGAAGAAACACCCAAGAGCAGGGTAGTTCTCCGGTGCAACTTTTCGGAGCACTTGAGCAGAAGCAGACCAAAGCAGGAAATTCAATTCGCTGCTGGACAATTCGCCTATCGTCGCCCGCTCTGTGGAAGTGATGACAATCTTCCCCCTGTTTGGATTGCTCATGGTCCGGTTGAAGTGTTTTGTATAATTAATTCCATCGAAACACTGACTGCTGTGTTGATGTTCACACTAGGATATTTTCTGGAAAGGATTTTGCCCACTTGGAGCTGTTCGGTTCCAGTAAATCAATTAATATAATTCAATTTACAATTTCTGCAGTGAATTCTCGGGGAAATCTGAAACTGTGCTGGATAGGTTTTGCGTAAATCGTGCAAATTCAATGGGAAGATACATGCTGAGTACTCATTTATACTAATGGATTAATCATCAAGGGTTGGCATTTTGTAGTGCTTATTGTCACTTATCAATTCAAGTGGAGCGACTGGTATTTATAATCATCATATTAGGGCATGTTATTGGATCTGCGGTACTGCCCATAAAAGCATAACAGTCACCTCTTTGCTGGATTTCCTGTTCAAATGGGTTTATTATGCATTTATGGGTAGTGTAGGTCACTAAAGAAAGCTCTGAACGGAAGACTGCTGCTACTGGAGATCTACTGCGATCTGTTGGGTCTGTAAAAAAAAATCGATAGATTGTTAGTAAAGATCCATTCTGCATCAGATATCAAATAAGATAAGTGCTGTTGTCGTAAAATGTGAGCTTAGTAGCCTAAGACGTCTGTTCTCCCTGGAAAACACGGAAGCATCAGGCAGCGAATGAACATTAACAATACCATGCGGATAGAAGACCCCCTCTCCACATCCGACTGCAGGTCCGGAACGACTATGGTGAGTGGCGGCAGCAAATGGCTGGACTGAGACGGAGGGATTGGGGGCTTCCACGAGGCTTTCTACGGCGCGTTCCGGGCTCCAAGGTACGAGAGTTGATTCGGCGGCATTCAAAGTGCTGAAATTTGGATCGGAATCAGACATCGTATTTGCGCTATTAATTATGTACTCGCCTGTTCTAGCAAGTTGGAAGACCCCCAATCCACATCTAAACTCAGGGCCAGGGCGACTATGATGAACGCTGACAGGAATTAGCAGCTTGAGTTAGAGGAAATGGGGGCTTCCATAAAGCTTTCCACGATGCGTCCCGGTTGAAAAGCAGATTGGTTCATCCAGAGTTCAGAAGACATCGAGCTTACTACGTCGTTTTCAGAAGGCGAGGTTGGATCGGATGGTTGCGTTAAGTATTCGCTGCTGGAAGCGGAAGGTGGCTCAGAAAAAGAAGGTTTTGGAACGTATCGATACTTGCCTGTAAGTACAGGCTGGAAGACCTCGTCACAGATTCCAAAACCAGGGCCAGGACGACTTCTGATGATTAGATCTACAAACAGCTCGACTGGTTCGGAGGGATCAGAGGCTTCCGAAGCACTGTGTTGTTGCGTCCCAGGTCCGCCCATCAGCACGTTTGTCATCAAAAAGGGAGTATCTCTCGATGATTTCCAGAAATTCAAGGCACTTCCACGCAAACCAACATAACGTCGGGCAGGGGAAAGAAGTTACAAAGCTGTAACGCCCTAATTCCAGCTCTATCTAGAGATGCGTTGTGCGTTCATTGCAAAAAGGTACTCCAGCGTCCTTCCAGGCGATTTTCTCCCGAAACGCCAGATGCTCAGTCGTTGCTGAAATTTACTTCCCTTCGGTCGTTAACATCGCTTGAATTGTTTCATCCTAATTCGTGGACTCTTCGAGATTTCCTTGCCATAAATTTTGCTTTTATTCACTATGCACGGGAAAAATTCCGATCTCCGAAATGGGAAAAATTACTCATGATTTCATGAACACATTAGAACTTGTATAAGAATGGAAGCCAAAAGGCGTATAAGAGATACCTATGTAGTGTGGTTTATGAACACGGTTTGCCAAGTACGTGTAACACTTGTAGCGGTCTTGATTCCCCTGCATTATGAATTCATGAATTTCCATGACGAAATCATGAATCATTGTTACGATTTCATGGGATGGCAAGTTTTTTGATTTTTTATTCATGAAAATGGAATCGGATTTGTTTCCGTGTGAGGATCCAACTTTTAAGTTCAATTTGTAAACAGAGTAGTTGGGGATTTTATGATACGCTTTAACAAGTCTAAACAACAACAAAATATGCTGTTTGCCCTCATTTAAAACCAAATGGTTATCTTGTTGCTTTTATAATGATATGAACTTTATAGAGTATTTTATCAAGGCGTTCATTAACATTATGTTTTATGGAGGGATTGAGAGCTGCTTTAAATTTATTTATAAAACAAGACAGTTGTTGACTTCGTCGACAGACTATAAAAGGTTTTTATAGTCAGCAATAAGCAGAATACTAACCAGAAATTATTTACACTTTCAAATGCTGTATTTAAACTAAATGGATTGTTCATTGCCGTTATAAAACTCTCATAAATCAGAGTAGATGCCTCTTGCAGTGTCGATGTTTGAATGTCAGGTCTGGGCCAACAGTTGTCCGGTTCATCAAGTGCCAAACTTCGTGTCTTCGTTATGTTGACTTGTCTCAGCATATGCTAACTTCAGCTATGTGTTTCAGAGCACGAATGTTCAGCACACTTTGTACTTTTATTGTGCACGACACATCTTCCCTCTTCTAACAAAAAAATCTTTTTTATATCTTTATCCAACTATATCATTGACGCGATAAAACTGTTTTATTTCCACTGACCAGTCTATTTACCCCAGTGTATTAGCACTGGGTGCAAGACGGGAATTTTGTGGTGCACAATAAAAGTACAAAGTGTGCTGAACATTCGTGCTCTGAAACACATAGCTGAAGTCAGCAAATTTAAAACTTGAAGAAGTTTTTGGACTTCTAGAATTTCTATCTAAATACATTGTTTTCCTTTTAATTTTACTATTATTATATCACTTTCACTATTGACTTTCACTATCACTATCTATAGGGTGTCCTAGAATGTCTAAGCACGACTTTGGAACACTCATGCTTGATTTAGATGACGTTTAAACAGCTGGTTATCACGCTGAATCATTGTTTGCATTTCCACCAACAGTTTCGTGTATCGCAAGTGTCGGTTCTTTACATTTCCGTAACATTGCGAAGCATTTCTCCGGAAAAGCGAAAACAGATTGTGCACAAATGGTGTACTATCCCCAATTAATCTCTGAGTCAATTAGAGAAATATGAAGGTGTAAGCATCGGAGCCGTTTGAAACATGCCATTTGTGATTTCCCTTTCACAGATTACACAAAAGAGTACCTGACACTACAAAACATGTCTGGTACCTCTATATATGCATTTAGTTTAACATTTGAAGTCTCTCCTTTTTGACAAATCCTGCACAATTTGTGCAGCATGTGTAAAAGAGGAGGGACTTCGAATATTAATCTAAATGCATACATAGAGGTACCAGACATGTTTTGCACTGCACTGTCCTCTGCGAAGTTTGCGATTTTCAGAGTTGGATGAAAATGCTATCTAACATGAAGCTTTAGTGTAATAGTTTATTAGCTAGAGAATGATCTTTAGAAGAGGGTAAGTAGATAGTTCCGTTAGAGTACGGCAGTATGAAAATTGAATATAAGTTGAAAATGAGCGAAGGGCCATTAATGCGACAGTACAAAGTCAAACGCAAACCTTTTAACCATTATAACACACCATCGACTGGAAATGCTTTCGGCAACGTGTAGCTTTAGGTAGTGATGAAACGTCGTTAGAACTATTCCACAGCCACAGACAGTAATGAGCAAAGGTGGGCGCACACTCTTTGTCTGTAGATTTGAAGACATACTTCAAATCTCCGCGTACATCGTACGGTTTAGGCAAAAGGTGTGCGTTTGACTTTGTACTGTCGCATTAATGGCCCTTCGCTCATTTTCAACTTCTATTCCATTTTCATACTGCCCTTACTCTAATTGAACTATCTACCAACCCTCTTCTAAAGACCATTCTCTAGCTAATAAATTATCACACTAAAGCTTCATGTAAGATAGCATTTCCAACCAACTCTCAGATTATGAGTAGTTTTCGGTAGATGTCACCGCAAACAACAGCAGTGACATCTAATGGCACATGAATGCAGAAGCTTGACAAAATGATTGTTTGCTGTGCTGAAAATCGGTGTGCGTGATGATGGACGATGATTCATACGTTAAATTTGATTACAAAACTCTTCCTGGTGATCAGTACTACACCGTTCGTGATGGCCGAAGTGTTGACGACGCGGATAAGTCGATTCGGCAAAAAGGCTATGGTTTGGCAAGCCATTTGTGAGTGTAGTATGCTTTCCAAACCGTTTGTAACAACGGAGAAAATGACAACCGATGTTTACGTGCGTGAGTGTTTAAACAAGCGTCTGTTACCCATAATCCGGCCAAAACAGTACTGAGGGGTCGTGTTTGGAGTCGGTTCATTAATCCAAGGGCACGTTAGCCTGGTATAAAGCCAAATTCGTACCCAAAGAGATGAATCCGCCAAACTGTCCCCAGGCCAGGCCAATCGAAACTTTTTGGGCTCTGACCAAAGCATATTTTCGGAAACATGTAAAGGCAGCGGATTCCGTTACAAAGTTTGCAAAAGACTGGAAAAAAGTATCCAAAAGTTTTGGAAAGGCATCTGTGCTTAAGCTAATGAGTAGCGTGAGATCAAAACTCCGCTCCTTGGCTTACGATCGAATTTCGGATTTTCTATTCTATTTCATTCCTTGATTTGTATTCCGTCGATCTTGTTTTCCGTGCTGAGCACGACCCATCAACTCATGAACCGGGGATCAACGGCTTTACTTCCCTTTCGAAAATCACGGCAGCGGGGTGAGGTAATCACGCTTACCACTACACCATCGGCTCCACTATCTCGGATTTTCTACGATTAACTGTAAGAAAATGCTGTAGAGAACATAATTAAAAAAATCAAATTTGCTGTAAACAGAGTTACGAAATCGTTTTTTAGATCGTGCTTAGACATTCTGGGACATCATATATGACTAGACACTGAAGAAGTCTGCAAGTAGTATACGAAAAACGTGTTTGTTATAAGTTTTTTAATAGTGATAGTGAAAGTGAATAGTGAAAGTGAATAGTGAAAGTGCATAGTGAAAGTGAATAGTGAAAGTGAATAGTGAAAGTGAATCGTGAAAGTAAATAGTGAAATTGAATAATGAAAGTGAATACCAAGTAACAATTTGGGTTTAATGAGGATTCTGTAGACCAATGTTACTTGGATAGTGAAAGTGAATAGTGAAAGTACCCGAGTAGCACACTTTCATCACAATAAGTTACAGCAACTTGTTTATGACTGAAATAAGTCGTTTATAAGTTTTTACAATTGATTTGTGACAAGCGTGCTACTAGGGTAAATAGTGATAGTGAATACTGAATGAGTGAAAGTGAAAGTGATACAATAGTAGCATACTTAAAAGGAAAAACAACGTAATAAGGTGTATCATTATTCTACTATAATGCTCAACAGTCAATTTAGATCTCTAATCTTGTATAAAGTTAAATGCAAACTAGACATGAATATTTTTTTCAATAATCACCGAACTTTGAAAATTTTCAATATCTTAATTTTGTTCTTAAAATATAAAACTTCAGGATATTGAATATTTTGGGATTTTCGATTTACTAAAATTAAGTTAATATTAAACTTCAATATCTAATGGATTTGATTATAATGCCATTTTTTAAACTCTGCAGAAACTTGGAAAGAAGAGAAAAGTTACCGTCAAAGGCTTTGATATTTCGAAAATTGTATTTTCATTAGAGAATATAAGATTTGTCAAAATGAGTACCAAAAGTTCAAAATTTGCCTCGCAAAATGATGTGACCGCACACAGATTCGAGCGATGTTTGTAATTCCGCTCAACAGTGTATCTAATTTCAGGTAAAAGTACTGCAATTTAAACTCTATGCTGGTATTCAATTGGCGAAAAGTCTTGCATAGCTTCAAGGATACTGTTTTCAATAAAAGTATGTGCTTTGGATGAAGGTTCAAGCTTGTGCCATTGGATTAAGATTTAAATAAAAACTATGCTACTAAAGGCGCTCCACGTTCATATTACTTATGACGGACGCAATAATATATGACATTTTGGTCCAACATAGTGATCATACTAAGGTCAGTATCCACAATAATCCGGACACATCAAAACTTAAGTAAACCACAAATTTCACATTATATTTCAATGGTAGTTGTTTATTTCAGATCCATGAGAAATGATATTAAAATTCACAAAGTCAAAACATTGTTATTCGGCATTTGCATTAAATGTTTGTACTTTGGGCTTAACTTCATCCATTAGGGTTTGTACAGATGCCGTGGTGGCTGCTTTGTCCAAATTGTTTTGGAAGTGTTTGATATCTTTGATTTCTTGTTTCTTCCCAGAAAGCTTCCGCTTCATCAGCCCGAATATCTCTCGATTGGACGTAGCTCTGGACGATTTGGCGGATTTGCGGTTTTCGGTACAATATTCACTTGAGTTGCTTCGTACTCCACCACAGTTTAAGCTTTGTGGCTTTTGATGAAGCGTACACACTAAGATTTTTTTACAGGAGTCAGTATTTTTTTACTGGGTTTTGGAATTGCTGAAAAAGTCGGTAAAAATTCAAATGACCGTTATCCGTAAGGAATCAATGAAATCGACCAATTTTATTTTCTATCATTAAATGGAGTTAACAGAACTAAGTATGTACACGTTCAGAACAAATTTTCGTATTAATAAATTTTCCACAGATTTTTAAACTTTTACCGAACAGTTCCGCAATTCAAAAACTCGGTAAAACCGTACTGACTCGATTAGTGTGTAGCAATCGCTTCTGCAGGCACTCTTTCTGGTAAATCGCCTTGGTCATTGTGCCTATAGTGACGAGAGATTTACTCTTTGGGTGACACGTGCAAATTGCGAGCCAAATAAGACATTTTTTGGGAAATTTCGATGTCTTCTTCGTCTTGAAATACTCAGCTGTAGCCAGTGATGGCATAATTCTCACTCAAATGATTTTTTTTCGCTCTCAAGGGCTCTCAATATCACGCATGATATTGGAATAAAATATCAAGCATGATATTGTTTTTACAAGCTCCTTTGATATTGCGAGACTATTCAGAACATGTAAAATTGCAGCCACGAGTTGACTTACCACAAAAATGATTCCTTTGCACATCGTTTTCTTAGAAAGAGAAAGCATAGTTTGCTATCTTTCTTTACGCTTCACAGATGGCAGACACGAAGTTACTGCTGCCAGCAGTGATGGAAGTTTCGTTTCGTGTTCGGATGTACAGCAAAAATCTTGAAGCTCAAACTCAACACAGTTTGGTGAGAATTGTAGCCGGGGAGTTTTGTTAGCATGATATCATAGCAACCGTATCACAGCTTGTAATATCATCGGCTGTTGTTTGCGTGTTGAGTTTTTGGTCTACGATACTCAAATGAGATTATGCACATTGGTGAGATTAGATCTTTTGATATTTTCACAACCCTGGCTGTAGCATACCAGAATAGAAAGCCAGCCCTGGAAGCCGCTTAAAATCCTTCAGGACCTAAGTTTCATCGTCCATGAAAACACATAAAAACTTCGTAAAATATTCGCAGTACAAACGTCGAGCCCGTGATTTTGCTATCAAATTAGGTTTGTCGTTGTGATTTGGAACTGTTCCTATTTTATACGGTTTCAGCTAAAAAAGCTGTTTTGATTTCTGGACAAAACCAGATGACATTCCTATTTTACGAGCCATCCTTCGAACAGAGAGATTCGGGTTTTCCTTCAATATCCTCTTCACCTTTCGGTCTATGACAGGATCAGCTCGTCTAATGTTTTATCACTTCGTGGTTTCCTCTTGACCGTCAAACGTTCCGAAAATGATTTGAGCACTCCGTGAACAGTGGATTTAGGTAAATCAATTTTGTTTACAAGTTCCCGTATTGACAAGTCAGGACGGACATTTCATCCGTACGTACTCGCGTACGTGTTTTTAATTCGTTGCCATCTTGAACCAAACATTTCTAGATAAACATTTCAAAAGGTCCTATCTGCATTGATCGATTCTCTTCGTCGACTTTCTCTTTTGTCAATAACTCAGCTGCAAAACCTTTACCTGTTGTATTTGACGTTTTGGACGCTAGATAAGAACCTCATTTATCGAAATCTGTTTGCAAAGTAGTGGTTATGAAAAAAAAAGTCGATGAAAAGAATCGATCAAAGCAGATAGGAACATTTGAAATGTTCATCGAGATTTAGTGTAAACACCAATCAAAGTATTTTTCATCAATGACTCCCAGTGATTTGAAGGTGTCCGGATTAATGTGGATACAGACCTTATGTAGTCCGATATCAAATCCCATCAGTCACTTAACTCCTCTTAGGTCATTCGTGAGTTGTGCGGGAATGATATTTGAACTTGTTACCTTTATCGTGAGCAACATGGGCACTAAATACGACGCCAACCAATGATAATGTGCCGTTGAACAATGCTCCAAAATTATACATTATTTTATCCACCCGTCGACTATATGTGAAGTTCGAACAATCGTACGCAAAAGCAAAAATAAATGCTTGCAAAAAAAACTCTAGCGGTAGCATCAACTCAGTAATGATTATAATTTTCATTCGGAAAAAATATGATGTGGATTGTCCTGTGGCGAGTGTTCCGTGGTGCTGTGCCGGTGATGTAGATGGAAAGCGGAGGGGGGGAGGGGACGGAGGAATTAATTTTCACTTTTGCTGACTGGTTGATGTTTCCTGTGCCATGTACGACACGGGGTTGATTGATGAGCCCCGTTGCTAATGAGTAGTGACAAATGATTGGGCCGTTTGGAGCGTGTGGACAGGGAGAGAGATTTGTGCGATTTAAAGTGTGCTAATTGATCGATAATCCGGGTGGATGATGATGATGATGGTGCGATTAATATGCGTATTTCATTTTTCTGTATAATCTGAATAAGCATTCCTGAGTGGTAATAGCAGATTAGCAGTTTATTTTCAGATGCATTTTTATTTTTTCAAATTACATTGCTCAACAAACTACCTTATCTGCTCCTGCTCTGACAATTTCCTTTACAAATATAACAATGTTTGTCTATAAGCTTCTTGGAACAAAATTGCTTTCTGATTGAATTCTCCGGTGTACGAGAGAGTGTAACCAATCAATTTTCCCCTTTTTGCACCCAATCGTCCAGAGACAATAATGGGTTTCAACCAATCAAAAGGAGCAAACGGCTGCTGAAATGAAAGAGCAATAATTCCACTCGATAATGCAATTGGCAGCAAGAAAACAATGCAATCGTCCAACCTTTCCAGAAAATTCATTCCAACCTTGTCTTCCCAGATGGCCACAAGGAAACATTCCAACCAACAAAAATAGCAGTAAATCATTCCGTTATCTTGGAGACGAGTGAATGTCTCATTTCCCACACAAACACACATACGCCGCTGTTGCTGTTCCGGCATTCAATCCTTTGAGACCATCGTCGACGGTGGCGGAAAAGAACTGCTTCGGAGAGCAAATTCTATTCCTGAGTTTGCTCCCACATGGCAATTGCGACCGTCTACGGTCGGACCGACGTAGAAGAAATATGGCAACAAACAGGAATGGACAGATGTTTTCCACCTTTCGATTCCTTTTCAATTTGAAACTAAACCGTTGATCGGCTAGACTTGTTCGGAAATTTTCTGAGCATGCTTATCAACGACTTCGATAATTCCCGAAAGTTTGTATTCTATGCATGGAAAATCCATGAACTGACGGACTTGAATCACTATAGTTCACAACATTAAATAGATCAACCTAACCTAGAAAGATAAGAGATAAATATCCATACTGTGCAAGCTTTTCAAGCCACGGAGTACTTTTTGAGTTAAAATTTCTGTGCCCCGATTTTAGAAGAATTCTGAGAGAAAATGGTCTTAGTGGAGACTTAAGGAGTGTTTGGGTTTTTCAAATCTTAAAATCAATTGATCTCCGTAAACATGGCCCTTATCAAGATTTTAGGGGTGTTTGAGTTTCCAATATCTTAAATCCATTTATATTCATAAATATCCCAAGTAAAATCATAAGTTTAATCCAGGTTTTGATGCATTGTATAAGCGTTAAACATGGTCTACAGAACCCTAATAAAACCCAATTTGTTACTTGGGATGGCCTTTATAGAGATTTTAAAATCCATTAATCTCCGAAGTATGGGCTTAACAGAGATTTTAGGGGTGATTGGATGTTCTTAATTATTAAATGCAAATATTGATTGAATAATAGGGAGTGTTCCATTCTTCCGCCCATTTCTAAATCATTACTCTACACTTACTTTCCTTACCAGTTGTGCCAGGCTTCCGGTTTCCGTTTCAGAAAAATAATTTCTTTCACTTCACGCCACACTGCTCCGAAGATGAAAATCCGCAAAAAAATCCCCAGAGATACGTATCAGTGCCGGAAATAACGACCACCATCCGAAACCATATTGAACTGGTGCTTGAACAAATTCTCTCGCAGTAAATTGAATTGGAAAACATCTGCCACGAAAGAAGGACAGGATAAAAAGATAATACCCGAAAGTGGTAATTAAAATTTTATTTCAAGGAATCCCCGCCATTTTCCCTCCGACTGCTGTCCAAGCAACAAAAAAGTTATCACTGAATTCGGACAAGAAAGGGTCCCTATTTGTCACGTTTGCTTCTTTCCCGAGAGGTGGAAGATTCACGATCGCTTGCAGTTTGGCTAATTTATTTGTTTTCCCGGAGAGTTTCACCTGAAGCGTGCAGCGTTGGTAAGGTACGTTACCTTTTAAATGTAATGAATTTCGGATTTCATGGATAGTGGACTTTTCTTTTTGAGATGCTTTTTGCACCGCGGGAGCAATCTGGAAAATTAGAATTGAATTGGTACTAATTAGACTCATTTTGTAATTAGATGAAAACTTTGCAGACGGTGGATGTGTAGCTGCGTGTTCACCTGTAAATGTTGGTCGTCGTAAATTATCGAGCTATACACTTTGGCAATTGGATTTGGATGCATCGGGATTAATTTTCAAAACGTTTCGGAAATCAATGATCATCTTTCATGGAAATCCATCTGTGTTTTCGTCAAATCGCATTTCGAATTCTAATTTCAACTGCACACTTGACTGCACCATGCATCGAAATTAAATTCAAATCGGATTCGTCAGATATTTACTGGATTTGTTTGCCTTGAGGTTTCCTCGCAATCCATTGACTCTAGAAGAGGTTGCTTCCTTTGGCCACGATGTAACGCAGCAAACACATGTCCAACGCAAGTCAACATTCCCCTTGGCAATACATCATTTCGATGAAAATTTGCTTTGATGAGGTTAAACACTGCAGCAGAATGAATGGTTTCCCATGGTCTCCCTTCAGTTCCCAGTCTCTCCTGGCTCCTGGTACACATAGTTGTATTATGACATACTGACTGAGGAAAAGTCATTCCGGTAATTGATCTTCGCTCCAGCCTCTTCCTGTGTCCTATTGCGGTTATCCTGCGACAACTGCACTCCTACCACGAATGTCACCAACAACTCCAAACTGCAAGCGGGCAGCCGAGGGCAAGATTTATAAACTAAAAGCCAAGTCCTATCTCTCAGCAGGAAGGCACCTTCCGACACAAGCAGGGAGAGGTCAAACGGTACGATGCAACCAACCACTCGATTACGTCCTACCACTTTGGCAGCAAAAGCTTCGAGTTGATTTGGGTGGATCAGAAGCTGATGTGATTGGCATCAACCACACAGAGTGAGTTTTCCGAGAAGGGTGAACGGGAGTCAGGCTGTGGTGAACCGAATTTGTTTTAAAACCGGAGCATATTGATGGATCGTACCCGAACCACCCAGACTAAATTGGCAGTATGGATGGAAGGTATTGTTTCTCAGGACACGAGTTGCTGTGGATACACATGGCAAAGGTTCACTTGTTTGGGCAGCAGTGCATGAAATTTGGAACGTTGAACACAAGAGATCCCAGCGTGGCTGAACTTCAAAGAAAGATTATCGAGTTGGAAAATAAGCTCATTCTTACGAGAAGTCTCCATGCTGCTGCGGTTGTTACTGAGGATGGGGTGTGGGTGTGTGTGTGTGTGTACTGTTCTGTGTGGATGCATACAGTGGTAAGTGGTGTGTTAGATGTTTGGAATCCGGTGGGTTGCAGGTGTAGCCGATGTTTTATTTTAAATTAAGTCAGTGTCAGTGTTCGGAAAACTCAAAAACTCATGTGTGAGATAATTTGCCTATTTACTTGCGAAATTGATTTTAATTTTGTATATTTTCACTCGTTGATATTTATTTCATATATTTTCACTCATTATTTGTTACAAATTCAAAATAAATTACATTTCATTTTAACCTACGTGCTCCAGCTTCTACAGTAACTTACCAGCCTAAATTGTTATGATTTATATCTAAGTTGTTTTTACATTGTTCCTGCCTTGGAAATTCACTATTTTAAACAGGTTTTCTAAACCTGCATGTCAGTAGAACAATTGAAATCTTCAAACTAAAAACTTGAAATAGATCTTCATATCCGATTGATATGAATGGGGCGGGGCAGAAAGTATCGTTTGTGCAGAATACATAAAAAGGAGGGACTTCGAATGTTAATCTAAATGCATATAATCACGGAACACATTTCCAAATATAAACCAGCGATGTCATCAATGTACCGCGTAGCAACACATCGGACCACGCAACCACTCCAGTTCATCGAACATCAAGCGTCAGCAGAAATTAGAATTATGCAGTGCTAGCAGAAGCACCGTTGAAAACTGTTGTTTAAGATCGAGGAAAATTAAAGAAATATCATTACGTAATTCTGCTAGTGCTTCTTTCGCATGTTCAAGCCGCTGGATTTGCTGATATCATCATACATCGCCGAGAAATAAACATCAACCATCAGAAATCGGAAGATTGTTATACCATCGCTGTCGAACTGAGGATTCCATTGTCATTAAATCAAAACATGCCGTGCAAAAAGTGCTCTCATCCCATCGACGCAAAAAACGATATATTCACTGTCTGTCAAGGAAGATGCAGTAAAGCTTTTCACGCACACTGCGTAGGTCTCACAACAGATACAGTACATGCTCTTTGCAGAAACGTCATTTGGCTTTGCGTTGATTGTTTGGTAGAATTTGGATCGGTCCGCTATCGAGATACAAATAAATGTATGCAACAACAGCAACCACTGCAGATTATCAAGGAGATGACGGAATTGAAGGCTCAAGTTGCTGAAATCTTCAAAATGTTGTGTGGAGGTAATCAGATGCTGGCCACAGAAAAATCATTCTTGCTGCAACATTCAACGCCAGTGTCGTCGTCTAAACCTTCAGATTCAACGAACATGTGCAGCCATGGTTGTGGCGTCAGCCCGAGAAGAAAGGATGATCACTTTACTATTACTAGGGATAATTCGTTTTCATTGGTGCTCTCAAATATCGATAACCGAGTAAAAGAGCATGCACAGCAAAAAAATAATTTTAATATCACATCAACGTGGATGCACTTGAATCGTGTCGAAAATATGGTGTAATATTAAAGGGTGATACGGTCAAAATTTGGTCAATATCAACTTGACGTATTTCTTTCAATTTTGCATTTAAAAAACCTGAACACCCCTCATTATGAAGGTGTGTGTGTGTAGAATGTTGCTCCTATTTTGATTTTGGAATTCACTCTTCAGTTGTCAAAATGCCGTCCAAGCAAGAAGAGCAGCGTATCAAAATTTTGCTCGCGCATCGCGAAAATCCGAGCTACTCGCACGCAAAGTTGGCAAAATCGCTAAAAGTTGCCAAATCAACCGTTACAAATGTAATTAAAGTGTTTGGGGAACGTTTGTCGACAGCCAGGAAGTCTGGATCGGGGGGAAATCGAAAACCGGAAGCCGCTGAGACGACAAAGAGAGTTGCCGGTAGTTTCAAGCGAAACCCTAACCTCTCTCTCCGAGATGCCGCAAATAAGCTGGGTGTATCGTCTACAACCGTGCATCGAGCCAAAAAACGAGCCGGACTATCGACTTACAAGAAGGTAGTGACTCCAAATCGCGATGATAAACAAAATACGACGGCCAAAGCGCGATCCCGGAGGCTGTACACGACGATGCTGACGAAGTTTGACTGCGTGGTAATGGACGACGAAACCTACGTCAAAGCCGACTACAAGCAGCTTCCGGGACAGGAGTTTTATACGGCAAAAGGAAGGGGAAAGGTAGCAGATGTTTTCAAGCACATGAAACTGTCAAAGTTCGCAAAGAAATATCTGGTTTGGCAAGCCATCTGTACCTGTGGCTTGAAAAGCAGCATTTTCATAGCTTCCGGGACTGTCAACCAAGAAATTTACGTGAAAGAGTGTTTGAATAAACGTCTGCTGCCTTTCCTGAAGAAACACGGTTGTTCCGTACTGTTTTGGCCGGATTTGGCATCTTGCCATTACGGTAAAAAGGCCATGGAGTGGTACGCCGCCAACAACGTGCAGGTGGTTCCCAAGGACAAGAACCCTCCCAACACGCCAGAGCTCCGCCCAATTGAGAAATACTGGGCTATTGTCAAGCGGAACCTAAAGAAGACCAAAAAAACTGCTAAGGGCGAGCAGCAGTTCAAGGCAAACTGGCTTTCTGCGGCGAAGAAGGTGGACAAGGTGGCTGTACAAAATCTGATGGCAGGGGTCAAGCGTAAGGCCCGGCAATTCGGATTTGGAAAAGCGGAAGCCTAACTGAATATTTTTCCTGAATTTTATACTAATTGAACTTGAAAAAGAAATTTAATTTGATTTTTTAAATAAACGATTTCACCGATTTACACGCGTTTTTCCTTGACCAAATTTTGACCGTATCACCCTTTACTTGCCAAAAAGGACAAAATTATCATTAATACAGTGCATGAACTGACATTATGCTTCTTTTACTGCATTTGTTTATTGTTGTGGCCATAAAAATTACATGAGATTTTCGACATGATTGAAGTGCATCCTCTTGGATGTAATATTGAAATTTATTTTTTGCTGTGTGACATCGACCTGCTGGTGTCTCAATCGCTTGGTATAAAAGAAACGGATAGTGTTAGGGTGACCAAACTTGTGCCTAGATGGAAGGTTTGTGAAGATATGGACTACGTTTCGTTTAAAGTTGTTCTTGATAAAAAGTGGAAGCACGCAGTTTTGAGCACTTCTACATGGCCTCATTAAATTAAATATCGTGAATTTGTCAACCGACGTGCCGTCGCGTGGTATCCTATCGAGTACCATGTTAATTTTATGCAGTTCAATATCAAGCAAATTCTTTTTTTCTAGTGGTGAATAAATTCTATGTTAATGATTTTGTTCAAATTTGAATGTTAAAGATGTGTTTGTTTTATGTTTGTATGGTATTGTTTCTCATTATTGTACTCAACTAATTTTAAGTCATCATTGGGGCTATATCAAGCCTGTTGATGTAACAAATAAATAAATAAATAAATAAATAAGTATGACCGCTGAGGAAAAATTCAAACAGTTCAGTTTTAGCATTAAGTGAGACAAGTGTAATCAAATGATTTAGTTCAATAAAAGTTTTTTTTTTATAATTATTATGAGCACCGTCTCGTAATTGGCGCAGCCGTCCGGTCTTTGTTGAAAAGTGCGTTAAAAACAGTGCAAAAATACGGATTCGTAAATCCGAATTAAAGTATGCCCGCGAGTAACACAGTGAGAAGTGAAAACATCCGATTTCATCCGAGTGGTGGTTGGAGTAGAGGCTTCGCCGCACGTCACCAGACAACAGAGGAACCCGCGACACACGACAGCAACCAAGGTGAGTACCTCTTTTGTGTTCTCATCGCACGACAAATTAAAATCGATTTATACGTTATACCCGTTATGAGAGAGAGAGGTGTACCGTAAATATCAGTTCAACTTGTCGTAAGGAATAAGGCCGTTCTTAGAGAAGCTTTTTTCCTAACCAGAATTAGCAAAGTTCTTAGAGAATTGCTATTTTGGAAGATTCAGACGAGTTCTAAGAGAACATCTGATTCTAAATAATAAAACACCTCCTGAATGCCAAAATTCAATCGTGAGATTAGTGCTTTGAAAAGAGCAAGAAAACTACACACTAAAAACATCTGAATTTTACTGGTGATGTAAACATCCATGCATGCAAACATTCATGCATGTAAACTTCCTTTTCACGTAAACTAGCAGCTTGCAAGAAATGTTGCAAACAAAGGTGGAAAGTTGCATACAATATATGGAATATTGCATGACATGTCTCATAAATTTACACGATTTATAATGTAAATTTGTATGATTTATGACGCTCCATTTATGTGCATCATAGTAACGGAAATTTACACAACTTTTTTTTAGCTGTGTATTCTTCAGATCAGAATCTTCTGATTCAGAAGAGAGTGATTCTTCCCACGAATCAGGAGAGCATTCTCACATACCCATTAAGTTTCCATTACCCTTAATTGAAAACCTCGAAATATTTTCGGAAATGGAGCAGTTAACTCACCAGCTCGCTAGCATTATGCAGCAGCTAAAAGAGTTGAATGAAAATCAAAACCGTCAGCAGCGAGTGATCGACAACTTGCAAAACGTAGCACCTGCGGTAGCACCCGCAGAACAGCAAAATCATACTGGTGTGAATCTGGAGCACCTATATAAAATTCCAGACCCTATAAAATCCCTACCTGTGGCTGAAAACAGCCGAAAATACCTTAAATTTGTTTAAGGATCGCGTTAACGATACCCTTTTCAATATGTACGTCACCGCGGTGACAAACAAAATTCAAGGCAAAGTCAAAGACATTATTTGCCTTGCTGGTAACCCGCAAGACTTTAATGCCATAAAAGAAATTCTGATGAATGCACTCGGGGACAGACAAGAACTGTCCACGTACAAATGCCAACTTTGGCAGAACCATATGAGTGACGGAATGTCCGTCCAAAAATATTACCAAAGGACGAAAGACCTAGTCCAAAACATAAAAACGCTGGCAAAGCAAAAGGAAATTTACAAGAATAGCTGGCAAGCTATTAATGAGATTATCGATGAAGATTGCTTAGCTGCATTTATCGCCGGCTTAAGAGAACCCTATTTTGGGTACGCTCAGGCCGCACGGCCAAACGACAAATTCAAATCCAAAGAACTAACCGCAGCATGTATGTCTGATAAATTGCCTTCAAGAAAACTCAGCTACCAAAATCAACAAAAATTTAAAAACTAAAATCAACAGAATTCAACATTCTTAGAAAAGACTTTTAAAAGGAATTCTGAAAATTCCGAAAAACCAGAATTTGAATCTTCAACAACACCTATGTAAATCGATCGTTTAATCAGAAGTCAATTGACACTCAATAAAAAACTCATAAATAACCAAGAAATGGACTCTGAACATGATTCAGAATCAGAAAACGAATCAGAACAAGAGGTTGCAGTAAATTTTCAAATGAAAATCAATACACAAAACGAAACATGAATTTTCTCCCTTATCTTGAAGTAAAACACCCAGAAACAAACAAAATTATCAAACTTTTGATCGACTCAGGCGCAAATAAAACTATTATTTCCCCAGGTTTACTCACTCGTCCAAAACCCATAAGTACTTCTATCACAAATGTTTCTGGAAATCATACAATTGAAAATAAGGGAAAACTAAAAAAATTAAGCACCTCCCTCCATTATCATTTTATGAATTTAAATTTCTTGAATTTTTCGACGGTATATTAGGCGCAGAAACACTTGCAAGATTTAAGACAAAACTGAATTTTGAAGCCAAAACACTACTATTAAACAGAGAAAACATTAACTTTTTTAAATTCTTCCCTTCTAAAACGCCTGAATACCATCACACAGTAACTTTGAAAACATTAAATAATGGTGACTGGTTTGTCCCCGAATTTCAAAATTTGAAAAGCAACTCCTTTGTGAAACCGGGTTTATACAGTGCAGATAATTTTAAGACTACTATTAACATTGTAAGCACTGAACAGAAGCCACCAGAATTTTCGAGTATCCAACTCACAATAAATAATTTCGAAACAATTGACCCTATCCCCATGGAATCAACACATACATTGAATTACGAGGAAATAGGCGAACTCATCAGGACTGATCATCTATCTTCATTAGAAAAATCAAAACTAATTGATCTGTTTAAAAAAAAACAACTAGTTTTATTGCGCAAAGGAGAAAAATTATCTTCGACCACTGCTATAAAACATAAAATTATAACCGACAATGATGCTCCGGTTTACACCAAAAGTTATCGTTATCCACATTATTTTAGAAAGGACGTTGAAGAACAGATCCGAGAAATGTTAGATAACGGTATAATTTCCCATTCTACTAGCCCATACTCCTCGCCGATATGGGTAGTACCAAAAAAGCCAGATGCCTCTGGTAAACGTAAAATACGTGTCGTTATCGACTACAGGAAACTGAACGAAAAGACTGTAGACGATAAATACCCAATGCCACAAATAGAAGACATCCTCGATCACCTTGGAAAGTCTGTTTATTTCACTACGCTGGACCTTAAATCTGGATTCCACCAGATCGAAATCGATCCAAAACACAGGGAAAAGACAGCATTCTCCACTGGTAAGGGCCATTTCGAATTCACACGAATGCCCTTTGGTCTGAAAAATGCCCCCGCCACCTTTCAGAGGGCAATGAACAATAAACTCGATTCCAGTACTTCCTCGTATTTCACGAACTCGTCAGGTGTACCACAGGGTAGCAATCTTGGCCCGTTGCTGTTTGTGTTGTACATCAACGACGCACTTCTTCTACTTGGAGATGGCTGTAAGCTTGCGTATGCCGATGACCTAAAGCTGTACTTCGTGGTGCGGACTGCTGAGGATTGCATTCGTCTTCAATCGGTATTGGATCTGTTCGTTGATTGGTGTCGTCGGAATAAGCTTACCCTCAGCATTCCTAAATGTATGGTAATGTCGTATTACCGCATCAGGCAGCCGATTGTTTTTGACTATGCCATCAACGGTGTGGTTCTTCAAAGAACCGACCAGTTCAGCGATCTTGGTGTTCTACTGGACCATAAGTTGACGTTCAACCTCCACCGCT
Organism: Ochlerotatus camptorhynchus; assembly: GCF_037179485.1. Classification (NCBI taxonomy): domain Eukaryota; kingdom Metazoa; phylum Arthropoda; class Insecta; order Diptera; family Culicidae; genus Ochlerotatus; species Ochlerotatus camptorhynchus. The sequence continues at coordinate 1,839,908 of NW_027040657.1, forward strand.
CTGCTCTGATCACAAAGGCGAATCGCCAGCTAGGTTTTGTGTCGAAAATATCGAAGGACTTCATTGACCCACACTGCCTGAAAGCTCTCTATTGCTCACTTGTGCGACCAATCCTGGAAAATGCCTTCTTGGTCTGGTTTCCTCATCAGTTGACTTGGAGCTTGAGGATCGAAAGTGTTCAGCGCAAGTTTATCAGGATAGCATTACGTAATCTACCATGGCGTGATCCGCAAAATCTCCCGCCGTATTCTGATCGCTGCAATCTGCTGAGCTTGGATACTCTGGAATGCCGACGGAAAAATCAGCAAGCAGTTTTTGTTCCCAAGCTATTGAATGGTGAGATCGACTGCTCGAGGCTTCTCTCGCTGTTGGATATCCGAGTACCACCGAGAACATTACGAAGTGGTACCCTTCTTCAACCGCGGTACCATCGAACGGCGTTCGGTTACAACGATGCGTACGTTTACGGCTGTCGAAGAATTATTCGAATTTGGGGAATCTTCATCTCGCTTTTTGGCACGGATTAGAAACACTTGAATTGTTTTAGCTTTAAGGTTGTTTCATGTAGACAATAGTTCGATGAATAAAATTAAATAATAATAATTATAATAATAATAATAATAATAATAATAATAATAATAATAATAATAATAATAATAATAATAATAATAATAATAATAATAATAATAATAATAATAATTGGGGATTACATAGGCACAATTTGCTATGTATATCTTGACGATATTATTATCGTTGGACGAAACTTGAATGAACACTTAAAAAATCTAGCTCTTATTTTGACGAGACTTTCAGAATTTAACTTAAAAAATTCAATTAGACAATTGTGAATTTTTAAGAAAGGAAGCTGAATTTCTTGGTCATATTATCTCTGAAAATGGCGTAAAGCCAAACCCGGAGATAATAGAAAAAAAAAATTTAAATTGGCCGATTCCAAAAACGGAAAAAGAGATAAAACAGTTTCTTGGATTAGCAAGCTACTACCGTCATTTCATTAAAGATTTTTGAAAAATTACTAGATATATGACGAAGTATTTAAAAAAGGATACTACCTTAAACCTTCAAGATCCACAATACATAAATGCATTTAATTCATTGAAAAATATCATTTCAACCGATCAGGTACTAGCATACCCACAATTTGACAAACCGTTCATTTTAACAACGGATGCGTCAGACCACGCATTGGGTGCAGTCCTTTGGCAAATGCAAAAAGGTATTGAAAGGCCTATAGCATTCGCGTCAAGAACACTGACAGACACAGAGTCCCGTTATGCTACCAATGAAAAAGAAGCATTAGCCATAAAATGGGCTGTAAACAAATTTAAAGCTTACCTCTATGGTGCCAAATTCACCCTCGTAACCGATCATAAACCATTGCACACTGGGGACAAAATCGAAACAATGTGTTAAAATTCAATAACTTCGGTGCTCGCTGGAACAAGAGACTAAAAAATAGTCAATCTTATAGAAAAAAGTCTCAGGAATCGATTGGAGTAGGTTTCATCTTGGGCACGATAGGGTAAGTTGGGGTTTTTCACAGTTTTGCCCTAAAATCTCCTATTTTGCATGATTTGAATGCTGTATCTCAAGATACCGATGATATAGACGGATAATTTCTTAGGCAAAGTTAATCAGGAGGTCAAGGACTGTTGGACGATGGGCAGAAAAATTCGGAATTCCTCCACTAGGTGGCGCTAGTGAGCATTCGAAGTGTATATTTTTGTGCTGCTGTATCTCAAGATCCTGACTATTTAGACGGATGATTTCTTCGGCAAAGTTGATCAGGAGGTCAAGGACTGTTGCATGATGGACAGAACAATTCGGAATTCCTCCGCTAGGTGGCACTAGTGAGCATTCGAAGTGAATATGTTTGCGCTGTTGTATCTCGAGATCCTGACTATTTAGACGGATGATTTCTTCGATAAAGTTGATCAGGGGGTCAAGGATTATTGGATGATGGACAGAACAATTCGGAATTCCTCCACAAGGTGGCGCTAGTAATTATTGAAAGTGAATATATTTGTGCTGCTCTATCTCAAGATCCTAACTATTTAGACGGATGATTTATTCGGCAAAGTTGATCACGAGGTCGAGGACTGTTGGATGATGGACAGAACAATTCGAAATTCCTCCACTAGGTGACGCTAGTGAGCATTTGAAGTGAATATGTTTGTACTGCTATATCTCAAGATCCTGACTATTTAGACGGATAATTTCTACGGCAAAGTTGATAAGGAGGTCAAGGTACAATCCGGAATTCTCTCGCTAGATGGTGCTAGTGACCATTTGAAATGAATATGTTTGTGCTACTATATGTTCATGTATTCTTCATTGTGTGTGTGTGTGTGTGTGTGTGTGTGTGTGTGTGTGTGTGTGTGTGTGTGTGTGTGTGTGTGTGTGTGTGTGTGTGTGTGTGTGTGTGTGTGTGTGTGTGTGTGTGTGTGTGTGTGTGTGTGTGTGTGTGTGTGTGTGTGTGTATGTGTGTGTGAGCCACAGGGACACATCTGTGGTACTTATCCAACGGAACATTCAAATATCTTCTTCATCGCTCTCGTTAAGTTCACCGGGGTCATCATCTTCTTCGTCACTCTCTTCGGTGAGTTCACCGGAGTCATCCGCTTTTCCATGGTTTTCATCGCTGTCATCTTGTTTCAAGGTGTATTCGTCCAGCCTCTCTTCGAACCTGGCATCAGTACTTCTCGATTGTCTGCTCTGGTTAAAAAAAACAAGCTTTGGGTCAGACCTAGTCAAAGCTTCGGTCATCATGTCGGTCAAATTTTCTTCCGGAAACGTTTTCCGAGCTAGATGTGGCCGAATGAATTTATAAACCTTATGGCAACGTTCACCGGACTGCTCGTCAACAAACTTCATGGTATAAGGCTGGATGTTTCAATTGAAGGAAAAGAAAACAAAACATTTATGATTGTGATTCGATATACTATTAAATCTAAGCTTACCAATTTTTCAATGAAATTTGCTAGATGCATGTACTTATGTATGGATGGCGGCAATTTCGTTAGGTATGGGAATTCATTGAAAATCTTCTTTTCAAGAGTGTTATACAACTCCATAACTTTGGTAGGATCCAATACTCTAGAAGAAAGTGCCAGGCAACTGATGAGCCGCAGATTTTCCACCAGGTCCTTGTGTAGGCCGATGATTTTTGCAAATTTTCCGGGTTCTGCCAATAAACGGCGGGCCATATTGCCGTTATTGCAGCTTCCGGACCCACCAGTCTTAGGACGGTTGATGTTCATGCCATACTCACGTTCTAGTTCATCAGCTATTCCACGGGCTTTCTTTTTAACTAGGGGATTCGTGTATGCCAGGTGGTCAGGAACGGATTTTTTCGCTGCATTTTTGATCAACCATTCAACGGCGTTGAGACGTGAATGAAAAAACGATGGACCAATATGGGGATCAGCATTCGGAACACAAAACGGACATACATGTGTATCCTGATTCCCTACAATTGCATTGGCCGCTTTCCCATCTATCATTGTATACATTGCCGAAATATAAACGCACACACGTACATCACCGGAAATTACTTCTACCGGATCCAGATTCAAGGAATCAACCTCTGCAAAAAAACTGCTCAAACATGGACTTGGTAAGCGAGTTGGTCTCTTTAGTCCAATTCATAGAGCGTATTCTGCAGAATGAATCTGACTGGGGTTTCGGGTTCCGCCAAATATCCTCTCCTCTTTCGGATACTAACAACAGGCTCATAAAATGCTCGGAGAGAAGAGAATCATCCTCTTTTAAAAAGCCAGTCTGGTTGTAGTGCGTAAAACCTGTAGCAGAGTCCGGACCAGCCGTGACATGCAATTTACAAGTCAACACTTTCTGGTTTAACTTTGAAATCCTGTCTGCTACATCATCCAGTTGTAGAATCCGTGTCAAAACGCATATAACCATATCACGGATTAAAACGCTTGATGATAAGTATCCTTTTTCTCGGTTTGGAGTTGGGAACGGTGGAATTATGGCGTTTCTAAATTCAGCTACTTTTTTCCAGGGCTGCAAAATTGCAATACCTAAATGGGACAATATGAAGCGACTAATAACAATGCACATCTCTAAAATTGATCAAAGATTTAGAAACTTGACCTATTTTAAACAAAAAAATGTTCTACTAAGTATTTCTTTTAAACTGTCATACCTAGATGCTTCTTAGTGAATCGAGCCAGCTCTCCATATTTGGTTTTATTTTACCCAAGTTTTGATTTTATCGCCAAAGATGACTCCTCCGAACACAGAGATGTTGCACGAACAGAGTCAACGGATTCGATGGTCTCTTTTGCCCAAACCTCACCGCCGCTCAACAAGTGCTGTAAGATTTGAGCAGTTGCTGGATTAGCAGCCTTTATGGCAGCAATTTTGGCTGAATACAGCAAGTTATCAAGACCTTGTTCTTTGAAAAGTCCGATACTGCGTCTGTATTTCGAAAATCTTGTCAACTGGCTAAACTCCTTGCGCTTTCGACCTCGAGGCTTTAGGGTTGACGGTGTTCGCTGACTGTTGGAACTGGTATCCAAATTCGGAGTGGCAAAAGGAGGTGAAATAGGAGATGATTGTGACGAGGGATCTTTGGGTTTCCTTGAATGGACCCGCGTTTTTTTCGAAGGCCTGGATCCTGAGGGTTGGTCTTCAACCTGATAAAATAATTGATGATGAATTATATTCAAGCATTTTTTCGTAAAATTTAGAGTCTGTAGTTTTTGTTTAGGATTTTTCTAAAATATTCATACAAATATCAAAGACAAATCTTCTTCTTAACGCGGTTGATGCTATTGATTATTTAGTAACAAGAACAAAAACAGATTTCATCAGTAGTATCCCAACAAACAATTTGAGCTGATTAAAAGCTGAATAAGCTAGTTTTTAGTTAAAAAAGCATAATTTTTCCTGAAGAAGCTCTTATTCAACTGTCAATGTTTGTTGGGATGTCTTGCTTTACATTATCGCATTTCCACGCTTTTACTAATTTTCATTCAAGTTCAATTTAAATTGGTTTGGAATCCGTTGTTTTTTTAAAAATTTAGCAGTTCGCTCAACAGGTACAATTTTTCCGAACTGTTATTTTTTTTTAATGTTCGACGGTATCGTATTAAAACATTTCTTCGTTAATTAACGCTGCTTTCTAAAATTAAGCACGCCCAGAGATTCTTACCTCGAATATGCTTTCAAGCCATTCTGCATTCTTCTTAAAGAACCGATCCTTACTGTGAGTTTTTGACCATCGCCGATTAAATTGACCAATCCAGTTTTTAACACCTTGCGCAACATCCGTAGGTGCTTTTGACAGTGCCCTAGACACAAAGTCAAGTAAAAGGTTTTTATCTCGACCAGACGCAAAATATTCCTCAACGATATTTTTATTTGACAGCATTTTGCTTAATGAAATTCAGTGGAACACACTTAACACCACGTAAGAACTGCACTACACTGAGCTACTGTCACGCAAGAAACAAGAATAAACAAAAAAATTCTTTTCGATTGGGTTTCTATGACGAAATTTCACATTTTCGGGTCAAAGTGGTCTTCGTGGTTGAGTGGTTAGCGGCGTCACCCGTCTAACAGCTATTTTTCGTGTGCCATGGAGTGAGGGTTCGATTCCCGCTCCAGCCGGTGGAATTTTTTGTAAAGATATAATATATACAATAATGACCCGATTTTATCAGCCCCCTTTTTAAAAATATTTTCCAATATTCTACGAAACCCATGCGCTATTTCAAGGGTTTTATTGCACCAAAGTTTATCCTAAACATCGATCAAGAAGATTAATGGAAAAGATTTCGAATTATGGATATAGGAAATTACTGAACATTAAAAGAATAATGCGTGAAGGGACTGATAAAATCACGTCATTACTGTAGTTTATATTTTAATGGATATTAAGAGACCAAACTTGCTTATATGTATAGGAAAAATCCCAATTTATTCACCTATGGTCTGACCCTATTTACACTCAATATCACTACCAATGATCTTATTTGAAAATTCTCACGTCATTTGATGTGGCACATGATCAACCATAACTGAAGAAATCATCCGTCTAAATAGTTAGGATATTGAGATACAGCAGCGCAAACATATTCACTTCGAATGCTCACTAGCGCCACCTAGCGGAGGAATTTCAAATTGTTCTGTCCACCATCCAACAGTCCTTGACCTCCTGATCAACTTTACCGAAGAAATCATCCGGCTAAATAGTCAGGATCTTGAGATACAGCAGCACAAACATATACACTTCGAATGCTGACTAGCGCCACCTAGCGGAGGAATTCCGAATTGTTCTGTCCACCATCCAACAGTCCTTGAACTGCTCATCAACTTTGCCGAAGAAATCATCTGGCTAAATAGTCAAGATCTTGAGATACAGCAGCGCAAACATATTCACTTCGAATGCTCACTAGCGCCACCTAGCGGAGGAATTCCGAATTGTTCTGTCCATCATCCAACAGTCCTTGACCTCCTGATCAACTTTGCCGAAAAAATCATCCGTCTAAATAGTCAGGATCTTGAGATACAACAGCGCAAACATATTCACTTTCAATAATCACTAGTGCCACCTAGTGGAGGAATTTTGAATTGTTCTGTCTATCATCCAACAGTCCTTGATTTTCTGATTAACTTTGCCGAAGAAATCATCCGTCTAAATCATCGGTATCTTGAGATACAGCATTCAAATCATGCAAAATAGGAGATTTTAGGGCAAAACTGTGAAAAACCCCAACTTACCCTATCGTGCCCAAGATGAAACCTACTCCAATCGATTTCTGAGACTTTTTTCTATAAGAATGACTATTTTTTAGTCTCTTGTTCCAGCGAGCACCGAAGTTATTGAATTTTAACACATTGTTTCGATTTTGTCCCCAGTGTGCATTGACATTTATCAAGACATCTGACAAACACCCCAAAATTCTTAGATGGAGATTGGACCTTGAAAATTATGACTATGACGTAACATATAAAGAAGGACGAGCTAATGTAGTAGCTGATGCCTTAAGTCGACGTCCTTTGGAGATTAACAATAACGAAACAAAGATCGAAAGTAACACAAATTCTTCCACTGCAGGCAAAAAAGACGTTGGGGTTGACGCGCTTACCGAGCGCCCATTCGAGTTTAATTTAAACAAAATTTATACTGATAATAGCGCAGAATCTTCCATTTTAGGTACCAATGGAAACATACAACCAACCATATCTATAGAAGATGAACCATCCGACGATAACGATACAATTCACTCTGGAGAAGATTCTAATGATTTTTATATCCATTTTGTAGATAAACCAATAAAGTACTACAAGAATCAACTAATACTTCGGACATCAGGGCTTACCACAGTTATCCAGGAAACGCTATTTGGAAACCATAAGAGGACAATCGTAACACAACCCAACTTCACGACGCAGGAAATAACACACTATATCATAATGGTAAGCAAACGGCTATTTTAGCGTCCGAACCTATTATGCTTCTTATTCAAGAATCATTCAAACAACACTTCGACAAGAAAGGTCATTTTGTTTTTGCAAGTAACCTTGTCGAACACGTGCAGAACGAGGAAAGACAAAATCGTTTAATAGTAAATGAACACGAGAGATCCCACAGAGGCATTGCAGAAGTAATGTATCACTTAAAACGTTCTTATTACTTTCCAAAAATGCATAAATTCGTTAATATGTACATCAATTCCTGTAAGATTTGTAACAAGCATAAATACGAGCGCAAGCCGTATAATATTAAAATCTCCCCGCTTCCTATCACTGACAAGCCCATGGAACGCCTGCACATGGACATTTTTATAATGGACAATTGTAATTTTCTATCTCTCATTGATTCTTTCTCCAAGCATGTACAACTATTTTATATGAAAACTAAAAACCTCATTGATGTTCAAAAAGCCTTGACTAAGTATTTCGTTTCATTTGGCATACCAAAACTGATAATAACAGACGATGAAACTACATTCCAGTCCATTCAATTCAGGAACTTTATTTCACAAGCAGGATCGTCTTTAGCCTATGCATCGTCGTCTGAGTCTAATGGCCAGATAGAAAGGACACATTCAACTATAATTGAAATATTTAACAGTAACAAACACAAATTTGAAAATATGGGAACAACATCGATAGTAAAATTATCTGTAGCCTTATACAATAATTCAGTTCATTCTGCAGCTTCCTTCACTCCAAACGAAATAATCTTTAACAATAACAATAATGTGAATCCAATCGACATAGTAAATAATGCCGAAAAAGTTTTTCGAGAAGCTAGGATAAACATGTATAAGTCACACAACAAACAAAGGAAACAAAATACGAATAAGGAAGAACCCCCCCCACAGTCGAAGAAAATCAGGAAGTCTTTGTAATCCCTAATATCAGATCAAAAAGACAACCTAGGGCAAATGAAACTAAGGCACACGATATTACCCATAAAACATTCAAAAATGAACGAAACATTAAAAGACATAAAAACAAAATTAAAAGGCTGAAGAAAACGTCCTAACTTTAGAAATTGTCCAAATTACAGAACACTGGAATACACCTATGCCGCTACCTTATCATGATTGTCTTGGCTGTTATAGTAACGATAGAATCAAAAATGGAAATACGGAACCTTCATCAGGACCCAATACTTTTAGTACAACACAAGGAATGCAAAATTCAAACAGGCTTGATAAAAATTGTCCATCCAATAAATATTGCCGTCATTGAAACAAATGTAAATCCAATTAACAAAACAGGTAGGAAATTAGACGATAATTTACCAATTTCCCAGTTGGTCATACGAAAGAGTAGGGAACTGCATAGTAACCTTCTGCAGATAAAACCAGCGGACCGGAAAAGGAAAAGGCGCTGGGATGCCCTAGGATCAGCTTGGAAGTGGCTGGCCGGAAGCCCTGATGCAGATGACCTCCGCATCATTAATAGAACAACAAACGATCTCATCCAAGAGAATAACCGACAAATTCAAGTTAACCAAATGATTTCAAATAAAATTGCCGATATTAGCAATACAGTCAATCAACTAATTGCTCAGCAGAACTTGGAAAACAAAATCTTGCTCGAGGAATATGAAGCTATCAAATTACTGCTGTATATGGACACCCTTAATAGCATCATCACGGAAATCCAGGACACAATACTAAGAACGCGTATTTCTTTACCCAACAATAAACTACTTACTTTAAAGGAATCAAGACACGATACCCAGAACAAGCATTGGACTACGTGAACCCGGAAAACTAGATGTATAAGTGCTCATTGCAAGACAGCGTACATCACGTGATATACGCTGTTATGTGAACGGGGTATAACAAACAAATCAAGGGCAAATATCCAAATCGACACATCCGGTGCCGGCGCCGGTGGTGTAGTGGTAAGCGTGACTGCTTTCTCACCCCAGTGGGTCTGGGTTCAATCCCAGCTGAGATCAGTGGGATTTTTCTGAGGCATAAAAATCTCTGGTCACGTCTTCCTTCGGAAGGGACGTAAAACTGTTGGTCCCGGCCCATATGTGTTGAATTGAATAGGTGCGATATCCTACGCAGGTGTGGAAGCTGCCTTCCAGCACATTCGATTGCCGTCAATGGATGGCAATCGATGTCCGTCGGTGATTGGCACTAGATTGCGGAGCAGAGACTGACGTTAGATAAAGGAAAAAATAAACATCCGATTCTCTCCGACACCACCATAAGGTAGAGGAATCTTTGTTGTGGTGTTACTTTACATGAGTGATCCAGAAGCCGCCACAAATTGTCGATCGAAGCGACCGTCCACAAAACCAGACACGTCGACTTGAACCGTTAGGCCTGAAATGCTCTATTAAATTGTTTAGCGCTTTAATGCTGGGCTCCCACCGGTAGCGGATCCATCACCCAACATGTGGGATCTATGTGATGTTACGCGAAAGTGACGTCATTATGGCCCTAGAATCTTTACACGAATGCAATGAAAGATATTGCTTTTGAACTCTTATGCATCATAAAGTTTTACATGCTTGATTAATTTTCCATCTAAATGAAATTTGCGAAAAATACTAAATTTAGCCTTACATCATGAGCATATTCAAAATTATAACGGTGGCGTGTCAAAAATGATCATGGCAACGCACCGACTCAAAATCATCGGAGTTCAAATTCCTATGCTGGGCGTTAAAAACTCAATCAAACATAACGGCAAATTGTCAGATTCGAACAATAAATCTGCCCGATTTATCATCCAAAGATGGCGAGTATGATGAACTAGTCGAGAATATTCAAGCCAATCCTAGAAAATTCGCACCCAAGCAACACTTTTCCATAGTTATAGTTGCTGCAACTTAGTAGTAACTGAAATAAGAAACATACAAGTAACCACAACTGCTTCTAGCTAGAACAGGTTACTGAGTTACGGACGTAACAATCTATCGATTCTTGCCGGGCAAATAAGACTTAAAGAATGGACCTCCCTGGAAGTGGTGCTTAAGCCGTCCATTTTCCTAACTCGAGTACGTTTCCAGCAGACGGAAATCGGTTAGCCGAATTTCGGCACGCTACAAGATGTCAAGTCACATCAGTAAGGCTGTAGGCTAGTTCTGAAAATTTCGAAGAAATTTTTTTTTCCAGCAATCTCATCTGTTGCCAAGATTTCGGCTCAATCCAATTGGACGAATCCAATAAAACATTCATGAATAAATTTAGCATCCCTTGCGCTGGTGCTGGTTCGTAATTCGTTTTCCGTTTAGGTATGCTGCTTTTCCATCGAAATGTAACAACAACTGTTTGCACCAACCAGACGAGCAGTGAGTCGCATCCCCCATCCCCAGCGATGCCACAAATACTGATTTTGGTACACGAAAAAAGTTGTTGTTTATTTTGAATTCATAAGAGGTACTGAACCATTTTTTAGCTAACAAACTTGATATATTTAGTACTTAGCGGTATCAACATAAACAAGCGGTTCCCATTTTTTCGTGCACAAAAAACAGTATGTGTTTCATCGCTGCCTCCACCGGGTACCGAATGCATCAGCTGCTGTAGCTCAACGATTCGGGTGGCACACATTACCAAACTACACCTTTATGAAAATTCGCTTGTTTCCAGCATTGTTGAATTTGTTATAACTCTGAAGCTATTTCGGGAAATCTATGCAGCATGGGTTGTAAACGTGTGTAGATTTCGATATCCTTTGTCTGTAGATAAGGCAACCCGAATTTTAGAAGGCATACGGATGCGAAACTTATTGTAGACCAGTTATCTGTGCATTGTATGGTAAGCTTGTGATACAACCCCTTAACCGAGCCACGTGCATGTGGCACTAGATCAAGGAAGGAGGATGAAACGGTAGACTAAATTTGCATCACTCACTGGCAGTCTGAAATTCGGTAGACATGGAGACGAGAACTTTTTAGGCCGTCATAGAGTGTGAAAGTTAAATGAATAAATTTAAATATGAGATTTTATTATTTCATACAGATTTACATCAGTTTTCCAGCATGTTAACCGGGTGACGGTGCATCTGGGATGCATTATTGCTTCTGCTACTACACACGCTAGGGCAACTTCGAAGGAGAAAGTTTCCAGTAGCCTACAGATGTTATGAGGTGAGCTTTTTTTTCGGTTGACACGTACCAAGTCAATTTGGGAGATTAAAGTAAAAGTTATGTGATCATTGAAGTCGTAGGTGCAGTCAGACAAACGAAATCGGTTCCGCTTCCCTCTCGGTTCTTCATTTCCTGTCACGCATAACGAAGCAGGAAATGTCGCCGTGGCTTCCATTTCCGCTCACCAGCATTCAAACAAATAGAGAAGCCCGCTGAAAGCTCCCATCAGCTGCTCGCTTGTTCCACGGAATCAGGTGAGTGATTCTCAATTATAAATCAAAATAATTTATGACTTTTATTCAATTTCCACCATCGACTGGCACTTTCCAGTTCTGCTGGCAGCTCATTTTTCATTTTCATCATGGCGAATCTACGGCTCTCTAGCGAGGAAGAATCGTCATCCCTCTCACTGACGACGGTTGCACACAACACACACAGCTACCGTTGAGCAAATTTACTAATTTAAACTTCACGATAAAAATCAGCCTGTTTCATTTATTTCATTTGCAGACTCCGTCCAAGGAAGCAGATTGCGAGCTTCATTTTGGGAGTAATTTTTATTTTTATTAACTTTTGTTTTCCTTCTCCCTCATTCTCCCAGCAACCCAAAAGGTTTCGCGCCGATTGCTGACTGACTGACTGGCTGAGTGACGCGTGCTTTCCGAGGGTAGCCGCCTAGGGAGATACCTATATATACACAGCTAAAAAAAAGTAGTGTAAATTTCCGTTACTATGATGCACATAAATGGAGCGTCATAAATCATACAAATTTACATTATAAATCGTGTAAATTTATGAGACATGTCATGCAATATTCCATATATTGTATGCAACTTTCCACCTTTGTTTGCAACATTTCTGGCAAGCTGCTAGTTTACGTGAAAATGAAGTTTACATGCATGAGTGTTTACATGCATGGATGATTACATCAGCAGTAAAATTCAGATTTTTTTAGTGTGTAGCCACACACCCACCGGTGGCGAAAAATAAGGTAGGTGACCTGTCAGTTTGATGAAGTGATAAAGTGGTACCAATTTGCTGCTCGCGAAATAATCATCTTGACAGTGTCTGCCGCCGTTTTTATGTGGAATGACGATCGCGAACGAATGATGACGAGATGGGACGACGGGGACGTTGGTTGCCTGACAAATGGAATGAAACAATAATGGTTGACTTCAGGAACGGGGAGGGAGTGGGTAGGTTGCTTGAAAAGCGCGAATTTATGTTTGAAAAGAGGAATTTTTAAATTGAATCAATTTGAGTCGCGAGTAAGGTTTGTTGAGAAGAAGTTTTGCCCAGTCTGAAAAGACGCGAATAAGGCACATGAGGATAGGTTGATGATTTGTTTTAAAGCATGGAACGGCGAATGTAGTCCATAAATAACGTTAGAAATAATCCACGGCCCATACATATTTAAAAAAATGTATGGACAGTTGTCTACGCGAGGGGAGGGGGAGTCAAAAATCCCAAAAAACTGTCTACGTAGTTAATGAACAGTCCCTTATATAGTGCTTTCACAATTTTATCAGCTCCTTCTCAAATTTTAGCATGAGCATGAGCATCAGCATGATTGCTACTCTGTTATTGTCAGACCAGCTATAATTACACAGATAACCAATAGACGATGGTTGGGACTAGCAATCATCCTCAATGTGTAAAAACTGGTGATCTCGAATTGGGAACCGCCAGCCGCGCCTGAACGCAGGTCAAGAAAGGAATGGGTAGGAATGTGTTGACGTGACACTCGCTTTGATGGAAGCCGAGGAGTCCTCTGCACTTCCACGAGGAATCACAGGGATTTTGGGTAAGAGGGTTGGGTTTGCAGCAGGGTTCGTTTTGGTAAACGATAAGCTGAATTGATGTCCTAACAATCATATAACGCGAAGGAGCTTGGGATTGAACCCACGGTCTTCTGCTCAGTAAGCAAAAACGTTTGCCACTAGGCAGACGAGCTCCTTTTTAATCATCGAGTTGCTGTTATTACCATGTAGTCATGTTAACAAATTAAACGATTAACGAATCTTGAATGTGGATGAGCTTGAGATTAGACTCATGATGTTCTGCTTATTAAGCAAAACCGGTTGCTCTAAGGCCACCGAGCCCCACAGATTTTTCCTTTTTCCCGTCTTGGATCTCATTTAACTCTCTCAGTAAATCTTCTGATCTCTTCAATGAATCATTCATTTCCTTCTTTTTTCACCGCTTAGGATAAATTCCCTACTGCTCCTTCATTTTCTAACTGCTCATCTATCTCTTTCCCCGACACGGTTGTTTCATTCAGAACTTCGATTTCAGTTCTGACTTCCTTTAGTAGCTTATTCAAATCCGTTTCCAATATTTCCGTCTCCGAACGAAACTTCTCATCACTTAACTCTGCATAATGTTTACTGAAAATTTCACTTGCCTGTCTACCAATTTTTATTATTTCAGTCCTAAACTTTTCAGCACCAGAAGCTTTGCTGAGAAAATAAATTCGAACTCGATAATGAACTACGCGCGTTTCGAGCTTTTGCCGCTGACGGGCATCAAGTTTAGATTTTTAACTTTGAACCTATAGTGGATATTTCTCCTTCTGGTTGTTGTTGTTGTTGTTGTTGTTGTTGTTGTTGTTGTTGTTGTTGTTGTTGTTGTTGTTGTTGTTGTTGTTGTTGTTGTTGTTGTTGTTGTTGTTGTTGTTGTTGTTGTTGTTGTTGTTGTTGTTGTTGTTGTTGTTGTTGTTGTTGTTGTTGTTGTTGTTGTTGTTGTTGTTGTTGTTGTTGTTGTTGTTGTTGTTGTTGTTGTTGTTGTTGTTGTTGTTGTTGTTGTTGTTGTTGTTGTTGTTGTTGTTGTTGTTGTTGTTGTTGTTGTTGTTGTTGTTGTTGTTGTTGTTGTTGTTGTTGTTGTTGTTGTTGTTGTTGTTGTTGTTGTTGTTGTTGTTGTTGTTGTTGTTGTTGTTGTTGTTGTTGTTGTTGTTGTTGTTGTTGTTGTTGTTGTTGTTGTTGTTGTTGTTGTTGTTGTTGTTGTTGTTGTTGTTGTTGTTGTTGTTGTTGTTGTTGTTGTTGTTGTTGTTGTTGTTGTTGTTGTTGTTGTTGTTGTTGTTGTTGTTGTTGTTGTTGTTGTTGTTGTTGTTGTTGTTGTTGTTGTTGTTGTTGTTGTTGTTGTTGTTGTTGTTGTTGTTGTTGTTGTTGTTGTTGTTGTTGTTGTTGTTGTTGTTGTTGTTGTTGTTGTTGTTGTTGTTGTTGTTGTTGTTGTTGTTGTTGTTGTTGTTGTTGTTGTTGTTGTTGTTGTTGTTGTTGTTGTTGTTGTTGTTGTTGTTGTTGTTGTTGTTGTTGTTGTTGTTGTTGTTGTTGTTGTTGTTGTTGTTGTTGTTGTTGTTGTTGTTGTTGTTGTTGTTGTTGTTGTTGTTGTTGTTGTTGTTGTTGTTGTTGTTGTTGTTGTTGTTGTTGTTGTTGTTGTTGTTGTTGTTGTTGTTGTTGTTGTTGTTGTTGTTGTTGTTGTTGTTGTTGTTGTTGTTGTTGTTGTTGTTGTTGTTGTTGTTGTTGTTGTTGTTGTTGTTGTTGTTGTTGTTGTTGTTGTTGTTGTTGTTGTTGTTGTTGTTGTTGTTGTTGTTGTTGTTGTTGTTGTTGTTGTTGTTGTTGTTGTTGTTGTTGTTGTTGTTGTTGTTGTTGTTGTTGTTGTTGTTGTTGTTGTTGTTGTTGTTGTTGTTGTTGTTGTTGTTGTTGTTGTTGTTGTTGTTGTTGTTGTTGTTGTTGTTGTTGTTGTTGTTGTTGTTGTTGTTGTTGTTGTTGTTGTTGTTGTTGTTGTTGTTGTTGTTGTTGTTGTTGTTGTTGTTGTTGTTGTTGTTGTTGTTGTTGTTGTTGTTGTTGTTGTTGTTGTTGTTGTTGTTGTTGTTGTTGTTGTTGTTGTTGTTGTTGTTGTTGTTGTTGTTGTTGTTGTTGTTGTTGTTGTTGTTGTTGTTGTTGTTGTTGTTGTTGTTGTTGTTGTTGTTGTTGTTGTTGTTGTTGTTGTTGTTGTTGTTGTTGTTGTTGTTGTTGTTGTTGTTGTTGTTGTTGTTGTTGTTGTTGTTGTTGTTGTTGTTGTTGTTGTTGTTGTTGTTGTTGTTGTTGTTGTTGTTGTTGTTGTTGTTGTTGTTGTTGTTGTTGTTGTTGTTGTTGTTGTTGTTGTTGTTGTTGTTGTTGTTGTTGTTGTTGTTGTTGTTGTTGTTGTTGTTGTTGTTGTTGTTGTTGTTGTTGTTGTTGTTGTTGTTGTTGTTGTTGTTGTTGTTGTTGTTGTTGTTGTTGTTGTTGTTGTTGTTGTTGTTGTTGTTGTTGTTGTTGTTGTTGTTGTTGTTGTTGTTGTTGTTGTTGTTGTTGTTGTTGTTGTTGTTGTTGTTGTTGTTGTTGTTGTTGTTGTTGTTGTTGTTGTTGTTGTTGTTGTTGTTGTTGTTGTTGTTGTTGTTGTTGTTGTTGTTGTTGTTGTTGTTGTTGTTGTTGTTGTTGTTGTTGTTGTTGTTGTTGTTGTTGTTGTTGTTGTTGTTGTTGTTGTTGTTGTTGTTGTTGTTGTTGTTGTTGTTGTTGTTGTTGTTGTTGTTGTTGTTGTTGTTGTTGTTGTTGTTGTTGTTGTTGTTGTTGTTGTTGTTGTTGTTGTTGTTGTTGTTGTTGTTGTTGTTGTTGTTGTTGTTGTTGTTGTTGTTGTTGTTGTTGTTGTTGTTGTTGTTGTTGTTGTTGTTGTTGTTGTTGTTGTTGTTGTTGTTGTTGTTGTTGTTGTTGTTGTTGTTGTTGTTGTTGTTGTTGTTGTTGTTGTTGTTGTTGTTGTTGTTGTTGTTGTTGTTGTTGTTGTTGTTGTTGTTGTTGTTGTTGTTGTTGTTGTTGTTGTTGTTGTTGTTGTTGTTGTTGTTGTTGTTCTTGTTGTTGTTGTTGTTGTTGTTGTTGTTGTTGTTGTTGTTGTTGTTGTTCTTGTTGTTGTTGTTGTTGTTGTTGTTGTTGTTGTTGTTGTTGTTGTTGTTGTTGTTGTTGTTGTTGTTCTTGTTGTTGTTGTTGTTCTTGTTGTTGTTGTTGTTGTTGTTGTTGAAAGCACTCCTGCTGCTGCTGCTGCTGCTACTACTGCTCCTGCTGGACTGGACACCACCACTTACGGTGATTGAATGAGCACCGTTCAGTGGGACCGCATCGAATTCGATTTTTAAGTCTGTGTTAGGGAATGCGCTGTTTTCAGACATTCGGTGATAAATTTGATAACCATTGCAACAGTTGGACATTTGGTATTTTTCAATAGTGACCTATTGAAAATTAACTAAGTGTTCATTTAAGCAGATTGGTAGATAAACTTCCAATCGTTTGGCTTGTTTAGAATTAAAATCTATCTGCTATTGGTCGAAACCTGACCTCTTTTCGTAATGCTGTGCATTTTGTTTTTTTTTTTTTTAATTGCGTGGATTCTATAGATCCTGTGGAGATCTATCTAGCCCTGATGTATGTGTTGGTAGAGGGAAAAATGTAAACTTTGCGGCAGACGATGTCTTAACACTCGAAAGCAATTTTGTGAAATATGAAGTAAAACAAATCCTAGCTAGTTCTGCATGATGATTTTGTTTGATTTTATTTATTTGTAAAGTCGCTGGGAAATACCAGCTGGCGATTTGTTTTTTTTATGATAACTCCTTACTTGAAAACAGGCAAAACCTCACAAACAGGCTGCTTTTTCATGGTATGTATACAGTGTGATATTTCAATAATCAATAAATTATCTCAACATTTAGTGGCAAACCATTCATAAATTTTGGTAACATACAAAAAATTCTATGATCCACATTAAATTTCATATGTAAGCGCCGATTGAAACAATCTTTTCGACGTCACTACAAGGGTGATTGATTAAACGAACAAAACGAATCGTGCGGAATGAAAGCCGAAGAAAAACTAATTGCACCAATATATTCGGGCCTACAATTTCACACCTTCTATAGACAAGACAGGTTGAGCCTTGATAGCTAGCTGCTTGCGGGAACTGATGACCTTGACCAATGTCCAAATAATACCCTCTAACAAATTTTTGGTGGCCCTGAAAAGGACCGTTTTGTAGTGATGGTTGAGTAATTCTGAGCTGGGTGTTCAACGCGGATGAGGCTGTCGAGCTGTATATCGTTTGAAGCGAGAGTGACACGCTTGGCATAGATGACCGACCCGCAGCGACTCACGAAGAGCTACTGATTCCGATCCATAGCATAGCGGTGCAGCTTCTTCCTCCTTTGATGCTTATGTGGGCTCTGCAGTTCGCTGCT
The DNA here is from genome assembly GCF_037179485.1 of Ochlerotatus camptorhynchus. Classification (NCBI taxonomy): domain Eukaryota; kingdom Metazoa; phylum Arthropoda; class Insecta; order Diptera; family Culicidae; genus Ochlerotatus; species Ochlerotatus camptorhynchus. Next base: position 1,857,766 of record NW_027040657.1, read on the forward strand.
TGCAGGCAGCCTTTCGTTGTTACTTGAGAACAATTTTCAACGCCACACGCCGAAAGCTACTGCTGCTACTAATTTCGACGACCGAACACCACCACACAGTGGTGTGGTCGTTGGGAGCGTGTGGTTCTGAGCATGGCGATGAGTGTGCAAAATATTATGCAATTCCATCCTCCCTATTCGCATGCGCCCGAGGATCGGAGGCGGATGCCACTTCGACTTGTTTCGTCTACTTACTACTCTCTGACGACTGTGCTGGGGAAGCAACATATGCATGTAGGTAATTGGTGGATTTGTTAGTTAATTCGACGCTTTTGGACAATGCTGGACATTTACCAGTTTTTCAATTTCTTGTTGAAAATCAACATTCGGAAGCATTGTTATCGATGCGTAGCCATATGTCTGATCGATTGGTGATAAAATTATTGAAATTGGACCAGGGGCAGCTGAGTTATTAATGTTCAAAATCTTTCTTAATATGTTCCATGTTCCATTTTCGGTTTTCACAAAGTGTACCTCCATATAGAAATCAAAGACGTAGTCCTACGTCAAAAACACCAATCTTATATCGTTTTCAAATTATCGCACTGGTATCCGATGAATGCACAGCAAAATTATAAGCTTTTGTGAAGGTACGCGCACTAGTAGTATGCTAACTAGAAAATTTTCACTTCACTGCTGGAAGACGATGGTATAACTGAATTCAATTGTTCACCCTCTGCGTAGAAAATTTGATAACCTAATTGTAGCAAAATTGCATATTGAGCAAAAATTAATCAATGGATAACCTTTAATCTCACGTGCTCTTCAATGGAAATTAATTATTTGATAACCTAGCTTTCCCTTATACTCCGGGGAGAATAGTTCTTTAAATCTTTGATCGAAACAATTTTAGTAGGGCGCCAATTGTTAAAAGCGGTCAGACGGACCGCTTCGCTAGGCCCTCGATCCCTGGTCTAGCCAACGGGGATCACTGAGGGTGGGTTCTACAACAACTTCTTTTGTGGTGGCTTTAGCTCGAGCATGAAAGAAGATCCTTCAGGGTCAGCTGTAGGTATATACAGAATGTTCGATCAAGGAATTAAAAGCACTTTCTCTCTTTTTAATTAGTTCTTTTATTTCGACTTACTGTGTGTGTGTATGTGGGTAGTGTCTCACGATGCGGCCGAATGCAAGCTCGAAATGCTGCGGTAATGTCACCTTTGCCTTGTCGCTCAGGGTAATGCCTACGCCGAATCCAAGAGGGACGGATCGTACACCGGATTGGCGAATCACACTCCTTCAGACGTCGGCGCTAGAAGTCCAATCGCACGCCGGAATGGCGGATAACTTTCTGGACAATTCAAGCGGCTAATAATGGATCCTAAGGAAAGAACGTCCCAGGGTGGGTATTAGGAGGGCTACCGGGTATTTTTTAACTTTATTCTGTTTTGTGCTATGTCCTTTTCCTCCATACCTGATTCTTATTTCACTTTCAAATCTAATTAGTTAACGGTCCTGGTCGGTTAACCAGGATGATTATGAAGCATTATCATCACCTCCTGTTACATGCAGGACCGCAGCTTCTATTAAGCACTATCAGATTGAAGTTTTGGCCATTAGGAGGAAGTAATGTAGCTCGACATGTTGTCCATCGTTGTTTGAAATGCTTCAGAGCAAATCCACCGCCAACACAGCAGTTCATGGGTGAGCTGCCATCGTCCATAGTCACTGTGTCTCGACCGTTCGCTAAAACTGGTGTGGACTACTTCGGACCTGTTTTTGTTCGTCCCGGTCCACGTCGTGTCGCCGTTAAGGCCTACGTTTCCGTATTCATCTGCATGGCATCGAAAGCAGTCCATCTGGAGCTCGTCTCGGATTTATCCACCGATCGATTCCTACAAGCACTTCGCCGTTTTTTACCGATATTTATAGCGATAACGGGACAAACTTCGTCGGAGCACGAAATCGACTCGAGGAACTGTTCACGATGTTGCGAGACGGTAAGCACCAGGAAGCGGTAACCAAATACTGCACAAACGAAGGCATCCAATGGCACTTCAATCCCCCGAATGCTCCTCATTTCGGCGGTCTGTGGGAGGCGGCCGTTAGATCAGCCAAACATCATCTGCTTAGAGTCGTTGGAGAAGAACCGATTTCGCCAGAAGATTTTCAAACTCTGCTCGTGCAAGTCGAAGCTTGCCTTAATTCCCGACCGATTACGACCGTCTCCGATGACCCGAACGACCTAGAGCCATTGACACCAGGTCATTTCTTGATAGGTTCATCACTCCACGATCTACCTGAACCTGATTGGTTGAATGTTCCTACAAACCGACTTAACCACTATCAACAACTGCAGCAGAAGTTCCAAGGATTTTGGAACAGATGGCGCAAGGAGTATTTGTGCCAACTCCAAGGACGCACTAAACGCTTAGGTCCTGCGAAATCAATCGAGGTTGGCAGATTGGTGGTAGTTTGCGACAAGAACCTACCCCCAACACGGTGGAAAATGGGGCGAATTACGGAGACCCATCCGGGTGAAGACGGAGTCGTAAGAGTCGTAACGTTAAAAACGAAGGATGGGTTCCTCAAGCGACCAGTAGAAAGGATATTTCTGCTTCCTAGCCTGGACAACACAGAAGGCACTCATCAACCGATCAATCATGATGCTCAACCGACGAACACCCCCCAATCCTGATCCCATCCTTTCCCTTCGTAGAGGAAATTTCATTCTTTTCTTTCAGAAATTGCAACAATTTCAGGGTGGGTGAGAGTGTTCGGAATCCAGATCTCCTGTCAACTACAACCCTGGCATCCTTCTAATGCAGCTGAGCAGTACAATAGCCTGTCCGTGCAACCTCCGGGTGGATTTGTTTACGTTTGGGCTATTGTCTACAGTCTAGACCGTACAATATATACCATCCAATGATGGGGATAAGGAATCGAGGTTTAGGCAAGGTTGCAAAAACTCCTTTCAGCTAAAACAATGTTTTTCTAAATTATGAAATAATTAGATGCCATGATCAAATTTTGAATTGGTAGGATACAAGAAGAGGTTGCAAAGAATGTGTTTGACATATTAAACCTGTTTATTTCACTTCATGAGAGTCACAATCAGCGATTTTTCACAAACTCACTCACTCACTCACTCACTCACTCACTCAGCGATCAGCAAATCGCTGATTGTGACTCATAGAAAGCAAAATTTACAGGTTTTACGTTTCCAACGCATACTTTGTAACCTCTTTTTGTATGTTACCAGTAAAACATGCCATCATACTATCTTTTGGTTTTATTATTCCGAAAAACATTATTTTAGCTGAAATTGAAAAGACACTTGGGTTTAGGTATATAAAAAATCATCTCTTCTCTGGGAGCTTAGGTCAGTAGGTACCACATAGCAGCTAAAGCGATCTAATGAGAGTATAAAGAGAGGATGATAACGTCCGATCAGTGTATCGACCTGGCTTGCCAGACCATCGACCGGCAATATCCGTGACGTCAGCTCTCTCGCAATAGATCAGCTTCTCTGGATCTATTGCGCTGCTCTGGATAGAAAGGGAAAGTTTTTAGTTTACGAACAGGTCATCGGACAGGCCACCGGTCATCTTCATACGTTTGCGGTAACCGCAGAAGATTCGTGTTCTTTTTGTATAATCGTGTAGTTTAATTGATAAGGCAAATAAATGTAGTATTTTGACTAAGTGTTTCCATCAAACGAAGAGTTTTATTGCGATGCAAAAACGGATTAATATCCTCCTGATACACTCGCTGCATGAAGATCCCTGACAATAAAATTCAAGGCTGGTTGGATGATGGTGCTACCGTTCCTGCCGCTGCGTTTCTCAGTGTTGGAGCTCTGATCGAATTTTATCCACTACATATCGAAGGTGAGAAGGTTCAGGGCACAACAGGTCCTCTGGCACGGCCATTGGTTCTTGAAGTTGCCGTCAGTAGTAGTGGTGGCCTTGATGTCATCGTGAGTTTAAGCTTCGTTCATACGTTACCCAATCACCCACGGTCATAAATAGCATGGTCATTGATTCAAAAACCATCGAAAACTCCACGCACTTTATAAATTTTCACCTAACGCAATGTTACCATGGCCACTCAAACAACCGCACAAACGAAGCTGAAACTCTTAATGTTTGAAAAATCGACTTCAATCAAAGCGTTATTTGATGACATTTGTGCCACCGAAATGCGTGAGATGGACCGTCACACAGTGTGAAGCCAGAAAAAAGCAGAAGTAAAAAAGAAGAACAATTTTTTCTGAGTGGGAGGTTATACGAGCGGTTGCTATCTTTTATGTTGCGTATCATGTGACTATCGCTGTATTCCGTGTATTGGCAGCAAGATTCGTAACAAAGCGCTCGTATAAGATCGTGTCGGTGGTAGTAGTCGAGTGCTTAGTAGTGGTGAGCTTCCATGGTCAACTCAGCGGATAGAATCGAAGGAAATAAGAAGAAAAAGAAATTGAAGATCACCTGAAATTGCTCCGGTCGCTGACGGAGGTGGTCAGTGTGAAGCAGAAATGAAAAAAAAACCTGTCGACATCGAGAAGGGTTAAATAATATAATATTTAATAATTAATAATGTAATATAAAATGAAAGTATTATATTCATATATATTACATATTAAAGAGATTTGGATGGGGAGAGTGGAATTGCCAACTCCCTGTTGTTAACATTTCGTGAATTGAAGGTGGGCTCTTCTCCCCACTTATTTGGACATCCTCTCGTATGATGGCTTGTTCTGTATCGGGTCGGAACATTTTTATCATTGGAAGGAGATTCTTCTTGCTCCCGTGTATCTGCGTATCTGTTTACGGGTCCACCCTCCGTTTTTGGCCCTTCATACAGTGGTCAATTAAATATAACCAGTTATCGAACTTGAACAAGTCATACGAGGTGGACACTGTCTAATGGCTGCGCTGCGATGGTAACCACTTTGCCGGGCCCATCCCCATTTTTTATTTCTATATTGTTACATCCTGTAATACTATTAACATAATGTACATTAGGTGAAAAACTTTCGCTTATCTCCGATTTAGTGCGGGAAGACTCATTAAAAATTAATGTGACGATAATCTCAAGATTATGATCATCCTACGAGCACCTGGGAAAACTTTCAACAACTGCCACTCAACCGTTGTATTTATCTTATGATAATCATTTGTGCCACAATGTTGCAAGATTTGAAGTGGCAGACTGCGGTAACGGCCAACGTAGCATCCCCTTTCAGTCGTCACGTCACCGTGTTACAAAAAGACAGTATGTTTTCTCCATCTTCATATTGAAATGGTTGTCACCTCTGGGAAGGCAGCCAAGAGGCACCCATAAAAGCTGACAAATTCCCACCTAGTAGCACTGAGGACTTACAATCAACCGAGATAGAAAATGAAAATGAAAAGTCTCCAACAAACTCTCTGCTCAGAACCGAGGGAAAAGGTAAAGAGCGCAACGGCGACGTGACTTTTACAGCTTCATTTAATTTAATTGGGAAAATCAAGATAATTGAAAGTGATTGCACACTCAGCAGCCTCGGTGTGGGACGAAAATCGAGCAGCGGGAGCTGGCGGGAGTGATTCGTTACCTTACAGATTCGTCCCCAAAATTAAATGATTCCTCCTCCGGCAGAGTTCTTCAGTTCATTCACACGGATTCGGCTTCGGAAGGTGCAGGCGTGGATGAGAGGGACAAAAATTAGTGCCATCACACACTTCCATGGACGATTTTCAGCGGGAATGAATGTGATGTGTAATTGAAGCGAAGAACCAAAGAAAGGCGCCATATCCGCTTCCTGTTGGCTGGCAACGAAAGTAGGCTTCGACGGTCTTTCGTGATGAGAAGTTTTTAATTACTGTTCCATTTTATGGGAAGTGATGAGGAAGTTTTCGCTTGAGATCTTTTTCTTTCTGTTTGGAAAAATGTATTTGATAAGCATTTTTAAAGGAGATGGTTTATTTTCTTTATCTGATTCATGTTTCAGACACTTAAGATAAGTGCTTCAAACATCGGACATAAAATTAGTTTGTTCTTAAGAGCAATCTACGATGATATTTTAATGAAAAAATCAAAACTTTTCGAAAATAAGTGCTATTTAACTATTCAAAATTTCGGACACTTTGTAATGGGTAATATCTATAAAACAGGATGGAAAACCGAGTGGCGACTAAAGCTACAAGCATTGCACTACCTTACAGGTGTTTCAAGAAATAATTTTACACTGTCCGAAATTTGAATCAGAATGGTACTGATAAAATATATTAACCGAAGATGAAAGATAATTCTGTAAATGTGCAATTGTTTATTATCATTATATAATTGGGAAGGCATTTCCCATTTATTGACACTGAAAATAATTCAAACCGACAGGATGCGTTCCATTCTCCCACACAGCACGTAGACAAAAGGACTCGCAGAATGGTGCATGGCAAGCAAACTTTGGACGATTCACCGCAAAGTCACTTCCTGCACCATCATCACATATTTTATTCAATTGACATTGACAGGCTGGCAGAACAGAAGAAAGGAAGGAAGTGAGCAAACCCTCACAACCATGACGATGACGATGATGGTAAATTGGTGGCTACCGATTTGTGCCCGTTGCATTCAATGGTCGTGGCCCGAAGAAAATTTAATCGTTTGGATGGTTTATTGAAAATCGTTCGGATATCTTAAACATATTACACAAAATTAACCTGAACCGATTTTAAACCATCTCTGCCGTGATCATGCTTGGCATACACAGTTTTAGTCACGAACTGCTAATTTTCTAATAACTTTGCACACATTTGACGTAACATAGTTCTTTTTGAAGCAGTAGATAGAATAGAGTTTAAGCTTTTTATAGATGCGTAAAAACAGTAGACTTTAATTCTAGTAATAAACTGTATTTGTTTTTGTGTTGTAAAATGCTCGCTGCATATCTCGGACTTTAAGTGTAAAAAATCATTGGTGTTGATTCAAATATTAAAATTTATCTACTCTTTGCATATCTATGGTAAACTATGATCCTAATCTATCAATTACTTTAAAGAAAAACAAACTTAAACAACTGAGTGAAAAGTTATTAAAAAATGAGTAGTTGGTGTGTACAACTGTGTATGCCAAGCATGGCCGTGATATTGCAATATGACGTAATTCCACTTAGTTAAGGGTTCATAAAACAGATATTTTTGTTTCACTACGCAATTTGCAAAAATTTCTACTGGATCTGTTGAATATGATCCATACAAAGGTAAACATGATGTTTAAAATAGCTTTTAACTTTTCAGCACTTATAAATGGGGAACTTCCCAAGTAACAATCCAATTGTTAATTGGCTTTATTCATGCTTTATGGTGGTTTTATCAAAGCATGACTGAGTCTATGTGGTTTTATCATTGATTTTTTCAAGTAAACTTAGTATCATATCATTGATATTTCTGAAGAGCGTTTCAAGAATACTTGTAGAAAAACTCTATCTTTTGTAAGTGTAATTGACCTTATGAACAGTTTTAAGAGACACTTCAACTCCCTTTCAAGCCTTATTTTTAAGCTTCATCTCAGCAAGCATCGACTTTAAAACAAGACGAACGGTTACGAATAGGTTTACAAAGTCTCAAGAAAACAAAACCGGAGAACATTCCCTCCGATGCACTAGAAAACTAAGCGAAGGAAAAAGATGATATCGAACATACCAGCCTAAGATACCCTATGTAGAGAGGCCACTTTCGTAAAACGAAGATGAAGAGGACAGTAAGAATGAAGCACTATTAGCAGCACTCAGGAGTTGGTCGATATCCCACAATGTCAAGCAAAACGCGTTGAGGGACCTCATAACAATCATCAACGATCGCTTACAAATGTTTTGCTGAAAGACCCTAGAACATTACTACAAACTGTGAAGACTGTGTCCATTCAGTCCGTAGGAGATGGTCAATATTGGCACCATGGTCTTGAACAATGCTTAAAAACTCCTTTTGTTAACATAAATGAATCAAGTACCATAGCTATCAATATGAACTTAGACGGTTTTCCAGTTTACAGACGTCCTAAGGATGAGTTCTGGCCGATTCTCTTCAATATCCATGAAATGCCTCACACAAAACTAATGGTGATAGGTACTTATTGTGGAAAAAATAAAAACCAAGTGATTTAAATACTTTTCTCGATCAATTCGTCAATGAAATGAATGACATTTTAAATAAAGGCATAATTATCAACCATCACAAAATATCAGTTAAACTACAATGTTTTATATGCGACTCGCCTGCAAGATCATTAATTAAAGGTAAAAAATTAAACAGATTACATGCATCATGTATAATATTAATAACTACTATCATTCCAGGTGTAGCATATTTCAACGCGCAAAATGGTCCCAAAAAGTGTACAGCTACTGGAGAGTATTGATATTTATCTCACTGTAATTATTTTCCTTTGTCCAATAGTAGAAGAAGAACGGATGCTGAGTTCCGAACCAAATCTTACGGATCACATCATAAACATGATAGCTGATTTTCCAATAGGCGATTCAATCCATTTGATCGATCAAGGGATCATGAAGAAATGTCTAATGATGGCAAATTCGGAAATTTTAGAACAAAATGGTCAGCACAGCCTTCAGATATCACAAAATACTTGACACAACTAAAGCTACCATCTGAGATACATTGGAGCATGGGAGGTCTCGACTTTTCAAATCATTGGAAGGGTACAGAGTTTCGTTTATTTTTGTATTATATAGGTATAGTAGTTTTGAAACCTTATTTGCCAGAAGACGCATACGAACATTTTTTGGTCTTTTCATAACTATTTGCTCAACCAATTCTAATTCTCATCTTATTGACCTAGCAGAATCATTGCTTCAATATTACGTTGAACGGTATGTTGATATATATGGAGAAGATTACATCACAAGTAACTTTCATAATCTCAGTCATCTTATGGAAGATGTAAATCGTTTCGGTATCCTGCCAAGTTTTAGTGAATTTGTGTTACTTGGGATAAACCCCTAGCTCAGGCGGCAAAGCGAATAAACAAACTAAATCAGTTTGAAGAAAATTGCAAACCATGTAACACAGTTCATGCAACTTCAACGTTGAAAAAAAACGAATTCGTACACCTGAGTCTGATGATAAGTTTGCTAAAGTCGAATTCGAAACATATTCATTAGATAACAATGCGGCCAATAAGTGGTTTCATACTAAAAAATAATCAGGTGGTTTGTTTCGATCACGCTTCTCAACAAAATGGGAATATCTTAGTTTCGGGTAGTTCACTACAACACACCAGCGATTATTTTGCAATACCTTTAAAATCAAGTCATTTACACGTCTTTTATTCTAGTAGTGAAAAAGCTGCAAAAACACAATATACACTATTGGACATAAAATGTAAGATGGTAGCAATACCTATACCAAACAGAAATGTAGGGATAAATAGTATTCATACCACTGCTCCACACAATACATTAAAAGTGATTATTATGTAAGTTGAATATTATTTTTGAATGCAGTAAATGAAATCCATCATAACGTTTATTTTAAACCATTCATTGTATAATTACATTGTACATTCGATTTCTATTCATAGGATAGTTCATATACTGATTAATCTCAGAAGCATGCGTTGGTCCAGAACCAGCCCCGGATTTGTTGTACTGTTCCCTGTTGCCTGTTGCCTGTTCTTATGCTTCGACGTCAGGAACTTTGAGGAGAGTCGCTGCTTACAGTTCTTAAGGATCGTTTTGACGAATTTGTCGCAATCAAGCTCCGAAAACTGCTTGTCAGCTTGTACAATCAAATTCAGAAACAGCGCACGTGTGTTTTTGAAGAATTTCAATAGTACTTTTGTCGGTGCATCTCCACAAGTTGACGGCTCTTGCTGTGAATTTCCATCACCTTGTTGCATCATTCCTGTCCATGAGCATTGAGTGAGAAACTTTCGGGTGTAAAAGTAATCAATTAACCTGTTTTTTTATATTAATTTATTTGTACAGGCTCAATCGAATAAACTTTACAGAGCCGAGTTATCATTTGCATTATACATGATTAATGTCTTAAATCTAGAGTTAAAGGAATTGAACCGATTACTCGCGGTCGTCTCGAGGTTAGTGGAGATTTACAATTTTTTGGATGGGGAAAGGGAGAAGGAGGTTTGAAATATGATTTATTATACAAATATTTAATTTATCCTAAAACATGAACTTATTACTATTCATCTTGAAAACAAACATTAAAAAAACTACACGCTCAATACACAAACTGAACACAAGGTTAATCAAACTTACAATCTAAGGTTAGTATTCTTAAAGTAAACATATATGAGTTTCATAAACTCCAGATCACGTCTAGCCAAAATATCCCGAACTGGAACATTAGGTTGTCTACCTCGAACCCGAAGGGAATCGCACAGCTCAGATCTGACTCCACGATGCTCAGCACAAGACCAAAGGATGTGATCGGCGTCTTGGTAACCTTGTCCGCATTCACAGAGATTGCTGTCTCCCAGCCCAACACGAAACAAGTGAGCGTTTAACGAATAGTGATTGGACATGAGGCGAGACATCAGACGAATGAAGTCTCGACCCACATCCAACCCCTTGAACCAAGGACTCTTCGACACCTTAGGGATGATCGAGAATAGCCATCGTCCCAAACTCCCTTCACTCCATTTATTTTGCCAGCTGGCATCGAACTGTTGACGATAAATGAAGAAAAATTCATTGTAGGCGATTTTTCGATCGTAAATATCGCCTTGCATAGCGCCCACCTTAGCAAGTGAGTCCGCCTTCTCATTGCCCATTGCTCATTGCAAAGGTGGACGCCTCTATTAGTGATCCATCTGTGAAGAACGATCTTGCGGAATCAACTTGGCCAAACTTTGCAGCGTAAATTGACGGAACAATCATGGAACGATGATGTTCTGGGATTCCACGAATCTCCCGCGTCATAGATAAATCAAAACTAACTGAATTGCCGAAGTCGGAGAAGCATACACGATGGGGATTATGCTGTGAAGGGCTGACATCCTGAGTTATGTACACGTAGTACAATGACATAAAACGAGTTTGAGGGTTTAGCTCAAGAAGCTTCTCAAAGTTTTCGATTACCAGTGGGTTCATAACTTCACAACGGGTGAGGAGCCTGAGGGACAATTCCGAAAACCGATCCGATAGTGGCAACATGCCCGCCAACACTTCGAGACTCATCGTATGAGTCGAGTGCATGCATCCTAACGCGATACGAAGACAACGATACTGGATACGTTCCAGTTTGATGATGTGAGTTTTAGCCGCCGACTGGAAACAAAAACTACCGTATTCTAAAACCGATAAAATCGTTGTCCGGTACAACGTTAGAAGATCTTGCGGATGGGCTCCCCACCACGTTCCGGTAATTGTTCGGAGAAAATTGATCCTTTGTTGGCATTTTCGTCTCAGATACTCAATGTGGGATCTCCAGGTGCATTTGGAATCGAACCAGACCCCAAGATATTTGAAAGACATGGAATGAGTGATCGGTTTACCCAAAAGTTGAAGCTTCGGTTGTGCTGGGCTATGCTTCCTAGAAAAAACGACCAACTCAGTTTTCTCCGTGGAGAATTCGATACCTAGCTCAATTAACCTGTAACAACCATCCGTTCCTTGAGCTTTGCCAGTGACGCCGCATATGTAACTCATTCCACTTGAAAATTGCTACATCAGTGTTTCATCCTCCAAAGACCTCTCCGAAGCTTCCAGCTCCTCCACCGAATCGGCTGGGGACAATACATGCTGAACATGTCGTTTAGCTAAAATAGCATCATTTTGGGACGCACTGTAATGGCAATGAGTCATAGTGTATTCCTGTCTGGTTTGAATCTTCGCTAGGGCTTGCATGATTTTGGACTGATTTTACAGAATAGTACGTTGATTTACCAGTACAGTTTCCAAGTTTTGGGATGATTCATCTAGTTCTGCTATTTCCTTCGTGTGAACGTTTTCCGTGACATAGAGCAGTTGTTGATCATTCACAGGAGCTGTAATCTACGATTGAAATTATGAATGTTCAATAAAGGAAACTACTAGATTGAAATACTCACACATGCATTGTTGACAGGAGTGGATTTAGCGCTGCTTTCCGCTTCAAATTATTCTTGAGTGTCCAAGAGGTTGTTACTGATGGCGGAGTCCAAAGTAGAGTAACACGCAGTGCATAGGAATTCGGATGAGACCGGTGGAAAATAATAAACACGCGAAGTTCACTTTGAACGATAGATTTAATTTAGCAAGATGAAAGAAACAATTACACTTGTGCTCTTCTCAAGTATTAGCCATGAACTAATAATATTCGTTGGTAGGCAGTGTTGCCACTTATGCTGCACCGTTCGGGGGGTGCGCGGATGTGATTGTGAATATCAGCGGAGGGTAATCATCGTTCTCCACAGTAAAAGTCTTTCGCTGCAAATACTTTCCTTGAGGGCTCACGACGTACACGCTTCTTTGGAGGTGCCCCCGGAATAGCATGTATCATGTCGTGTTTCCATCCGATCAAGTTCATCATCAACTTCCTTACGTGTCTTAAATTCCCTTTATCTAGCACAGTTCATCTATTCCCATTTCTAGATAGAGCTGGAATTAGGGCGTAACAGCCTTTGTAAACAATGACTTCTCTCGATGATTTCTAAAAAATTCAAAGCACACCAACACAACCCAAATATATAAATTGGGTAGGGGAAGTCTTCATCTACATGAATGTGATGTCGATATGCCAGGGAGAGGAATGACTTTCGAGAAATCATCAACAGAAGTCATTGTTTACAAAACAACTTAGATTTATCATCTGCAGTGGATGTTTCGATCTGGGACAATTTTCCTACCAGGTGCTTTTTCGGCCACCGCAAGATCCCATTGGGCTTCCCAGCCACTAGGTACAACACTAATTCGTTTTCGTTTTTGCGGTGTAGCTACACCGGTGCTACACTGCCGTACACCGAAATATTTTAGGGTGTTGATATAGGATGCACCTTTGTTTACAAATAAATGATGTTGAGCTGTCAAAGACTCGCGCTTATTCCTGCTTACACTACACCAGTGCTACACTGCAAAAACGAAAACGACATAAGGCAAATTCCTCCGGCTTCGATCGTTTGAATAATTTTGAGTGGCATCCTGAAAATGATTCAATCTTTTAAAAAGTCATTGAATAATACACATAAATGCAATTTACTTACGCGACATCAATTAGGACAACAAACAAAAAACGGATAATATGTGGAGTGTTGGTCGAGCATAAATAAACAGCTGTCAAATGATGACGAGCTTTTTCTAGCCTACTGTGACTTACATACCAAAAGGGTCTAAGCGGTATAAGAAATATTCCGCTGTAATTAACCAAATTAAATTATTCATTGCAAATCACTTTACTTCTCAATACTTTATATAACATTTAATTACATCGCTATGTTTTCACTACCTTTCATTAAGGCTGAAAGCCTCCTTAATAAAGTTAAATAATAATAATAATACCTTTCATTAAAGCCCATTAAGGTCCCGTGAAGTTTTGGAAAAGTGGAAAAACGGCTCGGGACGCGATTTAGATGACCAAAATGTGGAACAAATGTGCCAAGGAAGTTGACTCCGGAGGTGTGCAGCGTTTGATGGGAGGAATAAAGAAGAAAGTGCGAATTTTCATTAGAAACGAAGAGAAATGATTTGTATTGATATTTTTTCCTAAAAGTGACAGTGAATTACCTTTGTTTTGATGTATTACCCATATTTGTTCGTCAATCCGTTACCGAGATACAGATGATTTTATTATTCCGCATTCTAAATGGACATAGCTTTATGTACGTTCGAGGGACCAAAACCGTACCCAGCAGCCTACCTCCGAATGCTGACCTCTGCTGACCTTGATAAGAACCGTATCTTGGTGACTTCTTCGCTTCTGGTTTGTATGTCCACTGGGCCATGCAGCATGCACCTTCAGTTTTTACAAAACACTACACTTAACACATTAAATTCACTTTATTAACAGTTTACTACATTTAAAACATTTTATTATAAAGCAACATTTATTCTTAAATATAAACAATTTAAAATTGGGTTTGCGCGAGGGCCTTGCCCTTTTCGACCGTATCCGACGGTGATCGAGTGGTGACTGATCTCTGCTTCGTTAGAAGAGATCACATATTGTTGACGATTCGTTCCTCTCAAGTCTCTCAGCATCCCGACGATAATCCTCGATCCGTGAACTCCGACAGTAACCCACGATTTGGACAGTAGTAATAAAGTTGTGCTGGCTGCGTACGTTGTTAACCTAATTGGTAAGGTATAATCGTAGACACTTTAGAATAATTTATAACTCGAACAGATTCTTCCATCTAGAAACTTGAACCTGTGAAACAAACTTATCACGTACTGGAAGCAGTCTGGAAGAAAAAAAACATAAAACTATGGCAACTTATCGTAGTTTTATCAGAGGTTTAAAGAGATCTTGAATCCCATTATAAGGAATGTCAAGTTTTAAGCGAACCTTAAAAACTAGTCTTGAAAACCTTCTTTAGTATGGGCCTCCTTCGTCTTATGAAGGTATTATGGCTGTTTTAGAGTAGATTTGTAGAATAATTAGTTTTAAAACTTACTAAATACGTGTCAATCAAGTCTTGCACTACTGCTTGATTGAAAGTTTCAGTACATTATCAATGGTGTGGTGCATCGATAATGTATTGGAGCGGGGCTTATCATGTGTAAAAATAGCTTTGGAATGCTTGCGTTCTTGAAATAGGCTATTGTAGCTGCGGTAGAGCTGTCACCTTCTAACTCCCGGGTTCAAGCTTCTTGCATTCATAAGAAATGATTGCAGGCAGATTTTATCCATAATTCCACTGCCAAACAGTAGGAGTTAGGCCAAGAACGAATCTTCATTCTAATCTACGATTCCACATAATATTAATAACCTTTTTCACATGAGAATCTCCTATCGATCAGAATGAATTGTGCATGTGTTTAGGACCAACAAACATTTTCAGGTGTAAACGAGCAACAGGATCGAGCTGATAACGTTTCTTAATTCCAAAATCTGAAGATTTTTTTGAATAATATGTTTAGCAACAACGGACCGATAAACTACTTACAGCTTCTATTTATTAAATGCTTTGCGATTGCCAGCAACGCCGGCTGGGCGTATCCTATGGCTTACCCTCCCTACTAACAAAAATTCACCCTTCCAGTGACACTTATGAGGGGTCGTAGAGTTCTCTGCATCTCTCTTAAGTAAGTGTCGGACTAACATTCCTCACCTTTCCCCACCAGATGCAAGGACGTGGCCAGGACAGCTCTGGTCTATATTGGAGGGAGACACATCCTTTATCTAAGAGGTAGTGATTAATCACAAATTACAGCAACGAATGAAGGTGGGTCTTCTTAACAACAGTTTGGAGCTCGTACCACCTACGACATTGTGCAACCTGGCTTATGCTATGCTATTTGTAGAATAATTTATTTTATGTTCAGTTTTATAGAACTTGTCTTGACAATTTCTTCAAGTGAACCATAAAATTCATTTTGTTACTTGGGTTACGTGTAGAAACAGTGAAAATTTGTCACTGTTTCTCCGAAAATGTATGGCTTGCGTCACTTTGTCTGCATGCTTCAAAATCAATTTTTGTACAAATGTGGAGTGTTTTTGGGTGTCATTAATGGTGCAGAACTCGAATATGGTGAGAATTGAAAATTGACCATGGTGGCGTTTACGTCACTTTGTCATCTCACAGATCTGGAAAATTGCGTTGAAATAGAATTGAGTTAACTGATTTATGAGATATGATTTAATGAGATGCATACACGTTAGCGCTACGATTAAATATATTATTTTAATGAAAATAAAATAAATTTGAAACTTTACTCTTCACAACGGAGCATACTTTAATTTTCAAATTAAAATTATCCTATTTCCATTGACATATAATCCCCAACTATTTTTTTCTTCGGGATCACTCGAATATGCTTTTAATATTGAATGACACATCCATCTATTTGCCGGACAGTTGGCTTCGTTGCCGTTCGTGCCTCCGAAATAAACCGATTGTAGGCACCGATTTCATGCTTTCAGTTGCAGTTTCACTAACGAACGCATCGCATATCGAACTTTTGGACAGGTTGAAATAATTCCCTGTCTATTAAGTATGTTGGCAACTGTTCTCAAACACCTTCCGATAGACCATCGCCGTTGTGGTGCATTCATTCGTTCAATCAAATCTATTACAACCGAAGCCAAATGGGAAACGCCACCATTCGAATGAACTTCACCTTCCGGGAGATCTCATCTTGCAAAGTTTCAAAGTTTCTTTCCTAAAAAAAAAAAACCCCTCCTTCACAATGCACAGCTGAATGTTTTCCCAGAAGAGATTTTTCTCTCAAGATTTTGGCAACGCCAACCGGTATTTATTGGAACTGAGCGATACAAAAACTAGAAAATGGAAAACTTTTCAATAAACATACATCCTTCTCAGACCCCCTCCCAGGAATTGATAGCAGTGCAAGGTAAAGGAAAGAATCTCGGGAAATTGTGTAAACGTGTAAGCCTGAGAGAAAAAAAAAAAGAAAATAGAAAAGGACGAGACTCGCTAAAGTTGGTGACAAAAGCGGAAATCTTCTCTTTTTACCAAAACTTTGTCGTCAAACTGTTATAAATAAATTATTTTCGGAAGAGGAACGAAAATCCTTTCAGCTCCACTAATGGCGCAGGAATGAGGGGCAAACTGATTTGTTGCAATATTTGCAAGCGCTAAGTTTCCTGCGAGTTTCACCACGGGAGTGTGAGTGTGTGTTGTGAAAATCGAAAACTTTGTTGGCTTTTGCATTATTAAAGTTGCGAGTGAAGAATTATGGAAGAAGCGCCATAAAGTGAAGTGAAGTGGGAATGGTGACAAACATTGACAATTTGAGTTGTGAGTGAGTGATCCAATTGGGCTGTAATTCACTGAAACGGGTTTTATAAATCCGATTTATTGTTCTATGCAGTGATGCAGAATATCATGACACTCACTCGACACTCGTCAACACATCAACCGACTATCGCTGACAGAACGTTTTGTCACGTAGTGAGAGGTAGAGTCATGGCAAATAACAATCACCAGTAATGGTCGCTGCTCACAAGCAAAACGTAACACTCGCTACTGATGCTGTAAAGCACAACGAAAACAGCGCAGACTTCTGCAGTACGATGATGATAAAAAGCGAAAGAAAATGAAAACAATGCCTATGCATTTCAAGTTCGTCTCGGCACGCGCGACTGTGTGAGTTACAAACAAAGCTGTCAAACTTCAACGGAAACTGTAGGGTTCACTCACCAACAGCAACTTCTTCAAAACGAGCACAGATGAATGTCGAATTACCACCGAAGACGACATTCACCAGTTGCTTTTTACTTCTTTCGTCAACTTGATGGATGGTCATGGTGAGTTATTCGACGAGCTCATTGATAGGAATGTACCAAGACCAAGCGTTACTACCTTCAGCTGTTTGACGATCGTGTTTGTGATAGGCTGCAACTCTGGTTCTATGAGCCCACAAAACAGGCACAATTGTCATAAAGTGATTTTCGTATTGTTGGTCACTTCGGCTTTGCGGGACATTTGAATTGACCCGGCCAGGATTGCGGGTCAGCTGACCGTTTTGGCGCCACATTTATTCTAAGAATAACATATTGAAAGCCGTGTCTAACATCTAACATCTAACAACACCAACACAGTCAAGTTGTATCTCAGCTGTAGCTCTGTAGCTCAGTCGGTAGGGGCTCAACTATAAAGCAAGGCTATGCTGGAGGCGGCTGGGTTGAACTCATCAACAACATGCGGGTTATAGCTGTAATAACAAAGTATTTCGAATTCTCCAAATCATTCTGGAGTTTAAATCTTGATATTCTACTCAATCCTGTCATGGTGATTACTCATGGTTACTCCAAGAGTATCCAGTTCAGATAGCCGATTGCTATTATTCTATTAGCACAACGTCGCTCTGATATGCAGAATAGGCTCAACGACCTAGCCGAACGCTCTTCACCATCAACGTCAACAAAACCAAATTATTGAATGTCAACATGGACAGGAACGGTAGCGGGACAAGCCTTCAAAGTCTCCAATATTTCCGGAGTTTCCAATATCTTGGCAGCCAGATAGCGCCAGACGGTGGGACCAAGAGCGACATAGGTGCACGAAACTAGAAGCATAGAGGTAACTCTAAGACTAGAAGGTCCCGAAATAACGTGCTCAACTTTTTGGCTCAGCTCTGGTACTCTCTTCGGTCCCAAGCTAATCGATTCACCCCTCGAAACATAAGAAAAACCAATAACCCCTCATTTTATCTGTCAAACTTTCATAGCGAATCAAAACAAACATTGCGTAGTACTAGAATTTCGACTAGAATGGGATACGTTAATCGTTTGCTTGGGACTAATAGGCTTGTCAAGTAGTGAGCCAATTTAAAATCGTTAGTTTCGTATTGATTGTTGCTAGAAGGCTGCTTTTTCGAGTTTACGAAATACATGCAGATCTAACCAGATAAGTCGACGCACCAAAATACGAATTTTCAATTCAAACGTGTAATCGGTGTTGGTATACGCCAGCGAGACGTGGTCAGCGGAGAATAATCAAAAGCTGCAAGTCTTCATCAACCGATGCCTGCGGTATATAATCCTTGGTGACCTCACAACTGGATCTTGAATACTGAGCTCCATCGTCGACATCATCAGAAACCGATGAGTAAGTAAGTAAGATAGAGAACTTCAGGGAAGTTCCGTGAATATCAGCAAGGACTAGAGATCTTTAAGGTAATTCCATTAACTTTACAATCATTGTAGGCAGGACTGTTATCTGGTCACCTAATGCAATGCGTTTATTTTCTGAAATCCACTAAGTTAGAAGCAAGTAAACACAAATATTGCTTGTCTTTCACCCCACATAAGTGTAAAGCAGCGGAAAAGAGAAGAAAGACACACCCAGAAATAACGAAAACTCAATGTGCAGGTATCGCTCCTACGGCTCCGACGCAAAGAGCCTCAGGGTAGGGCTGTAAATGGGAAACCCAACAGAAATAAAACATTCTTCTTTGATATGCAGTGCTATCGTGGTAGGCAAAGACGGCTTGTTGTATTTTATTCGCTCCCTGCGCCACACGGATTGTGTGGATTGCTTTCTTAAAGATAAGTTGGAAAAGGGTGTGTGGAGCAAATGAGAGAACCACACAATCTTTATCGAGTTTTTTGCGATGCATGCACAAAGTTGTTTTGCAAACGCTCTAAGGCACTTTCCAGCCCTGATTGTAGCAACCTTAAATAAGTTCTGATGAATGAAAGGAAACGCCAAGAATTTTAGAACAATTTCATAAACACATTGCTGGAACATAAGGGAAGTTTTTAAAACTACTGGAACATATTGGGAAGTTCAGAGAATCTTCAAGACCTTTACGGTGGTTTTGGCGTTTGCTTCACTGAACTGCAAAAACTGCAGGAGTTTTGACGATATTTTAATAACTTCAGGGACATCCAAAGAACTTTAGGGAAGTCAAGAGAACTACTTAGGTCTAGACATCTTAGGAGATTTTTAGATAGAGGGGTTAATGGGTGGTTCCAATGATTTTAGGGAAGATATAAAGACTTTATGAAAGCCCACATCAGTAAGGGTAATGTAGGGATCAAGAGGGATAGCAAGAAAAATATGATTGAATTTGAGAAGCTCGTAAAGAAAGATGAGAGGGTTACTGAGAAAAACTCGGAAAAATCATAACGGGATTGAAAAGGGTTTTGAAATAACTGAATAATAAGAGGGAGAGAAGTAGAGAGAGTGAGAAGTCGACAAAGGAGTAATAGAGGGAGAGGAAGGTGGGATGAGAACGATTGTATAACAGGAGAGAAACAGAGAAATAAAAATAAAAGACAGTCTTGTGATTGGCTTTAGTGAAGCAAGATCAATGAGTTGTTGTTTACTTCAGAGATGCGAAATATCCGAAAAGACACGACAGGTAAGTTCCAATAAATTCAAGACAGATCCATCAGCTTATAAAAAAAAATTAGCACCCCTAAGAAGTTCCGGGAATATATGGAATGTCCCGAGAACATAACTTTTCGAAAAAGCTTACGTTTTCTGTTCCTTGGTGAAATTTTACCCAAAATTCAAATTGTTATAGCTCAGCGGAGGTTCATCGGATGTTTTCAATTTAAAATGTTTTGCAAAGTAAATCTAGTATACTTTCAGTTTAAAATATCAAAGCTTATTTTTGGGATGAATCTTTCATAGAGATGGTCCTTGTAAAAATATACCCATAAAGTGTCATATTTTGAAGTTAGATATGTTTTTATCACGAGATTCCATCCACATAGGATGTTGTTTCCTTCTGCAACGATATTTTAGAAAACAAGGTCTTTAAAACTATGGATAGTGTATGCCAGCGTTCACTTACTAGATAGTATTGAATCGACAATGATAAAGTTGGGCCACCGTAAATACACATTATAAAATGCTATCTACAGATGCCGCTCATATGGATGGTTTCAGTCTGCAGCAAAGTTGTTCAGATGGACAATACCTATCTTAAGGAAAGGAGTTTAGTGCAGAATTCACTCACGAGACGGTGCTAGTGTCACATTTATTTGGAATTACGCCTTAACTTAACATCTTGACTAGATAGAAGTTTTCCGTCTTCAACAATGTTGCTAAGAACATAGTTAACATTGATCATAAGTAAATTGTTACGCATAAAAAGACCTGTAATTCGTGATTCAATGAGTTTAAAAAGTCCAATAATGGTTGTACTTTTATTAAAACTTCAAAGTTACCGCATTTGCTGGATGTCCTTGACTGCCTCGCCGCTTCGTCGAAGTCGCTGTATTTTTCGATATTGCCCAGTATTATTTGATAGGTTGAAATTCCGGGAAATTCGGAGGATCCATTAGCTTGGGGACAAAATCGATCATGTTGGCAGCATACCACTCCAGAGCCACCTTGAAGTAGTGGCGGCCGACCAAATTGGGCCAAAAAATGACTTTGCCCCTATGCTTGCGGATGAACGGCAATACACGCTTTTTCCTGCATTGTTCGATGTAAACTTGGGATGTCATCGTCGAGGATGTGACGAATGGTTCCGTTTTTAGGCCACAATTGCATATCGCTTGCCAAATCATGGCCTTCTTCGCGAACTTGTCGACTAACACGAACTTGAATCTTTCCGGCACACCCCACGTCCAGTCGCGAAATTTTTGATCGGGAAGCTGCTTAAAATCAAGTTTGACGAATGGTCGTACAAGAGCCTTACTCGCTTTAAGGCCACGGAATTCTGCTTCATGTGCCGGCTCGGATGTTTACTGGTTTTGCACGACTTGTATGATCCTTCCCTGGCAACGATGTTCCGCACCGTTTGAAAGTTGGCATTTACCTTCTGGCCACATCTCGGATCGAAAGACCGGGGATGGCCTTAACACCTTGCTGAGCAGCTGACGATCCCTGGTTTCAGTTTTTTCGTAAGTCCGCTGATTCCTTTCCACACTCAGGGTTCCCTTGTAGGTTTTGAGCACTCGACAAACTATTGTTTTCGGCATCTTCAGCACTTTAGCCAGCTTGGAACCGGATCACTCTGGATTTTCCAGGTGTTTGTGTACGATATGTCTTTCTTCTTTCGAGTTCTATTTGACGTTATTTCTGAACGCGGTCGACTACTTTGATCAAACTTGCACCAGTTGTTCTCTATAGAAGTGTAAACAAAACCACTGTCAAAGATTTTCGATTCCCAACAGTAGAGGCGTACCAATTTACTTTTATCAGCCTTTAATGTTTTGGAAACTTCACAGAACTCCAGAGAGCATAATTATCTTGAGGTTTTCAGGACAGTTCCATTTATTTCAGGACCGGAAAAAGAACTTCTGGAGAATTGAGAGAACTCAGTGAACATTAGGACAGAGTAGAGAACCTACAAACAGTTCAATTAATTTCAAATCCATCGTAAGCTGATTTGGCTGTGATTGTTCATGTTTTTGAATTTTGGATCTGCAGCCTTTAGAAGTGAAATCACTTATATGCTTTCTTACTCCGACGTTTCGGTCCTTATTGGACCTTTTTTAAAGATTCAATATTCCACTGAGTACCTAATTTTTTTTTTAATTTTGGTGCAAAATTGATGTAGAAAATAAGTTCAGTTACAAGAACAACAACAAAACAACACTGGACCAGAAAGCACTGTAGAATTTCGAAGCATTCAAAAAGGACCGAAACGTCGGAGTGAGGAAGCATATAGGTGTTTTCACTTGTTTGAGAACATTTCAAGGGTAGTTCCTTACTGGCGACATCGCTCTGATGAGACAACGAAACCCTACCCCCAAGCTCCTCCCCTTTTCCTATCCTTCGACAATGTACCCCTCTAACCTCGGGTAAGCCGCGAGTATTCGGCCCAACTCCTACTAGACATAGAATTAAGTGAATTTTGTTACAAACAGAGAACAATGAATTATCGGCTCCGGTAAGCTAACGTGATTGAGCCTTACAAATAAACGAACTAGATAAAAAAAAGGGTAGTTCCGTGATTCTATTTTCAGTTTCAAAAACTTCAGAGAATTGCCTTCCCATGGCAGAGGCAGATGATACTGTGTTATATTTATTGTATTCGTATTTCAGAGACAGCACATTACAGAGAAACAGTAAGAACAAGTGGTGGTATCTATCGATTGTTAAGGTTGCTATAATCTACTTAGGGTCAAGGCGGTAAATGTCGCTTGCACGAACAATGAGATATCCCGAAAATTTTAGGAATGTTCTGAAATCTTCAGGAGCATTGTAGAGCCTTCCATTAAGATTTATGGAAACCAGTAAAATATTTAGAAAATATAGGCAACTTGAAAAAAAAATAACCAACCACGGGGAGGTACGGGAGTTTCAAATAAGTTTCACAAATAGGCACCGATGAAGTAGTGGTAAGCATGATTACCTCTCACCCAAGCAGGCCTGCGTTCAATCCCAGTCGGCGCCACCAGGATGTTCTGAGGCATAACATCTCTGATCACGCCTTCCTTCGCAAGGGAAGTAAAACCGTTGATCTCCGGTTCATGAGTTGATGGGTCGATAGGTAGGGTCTAGGTGTGGGAGCTGCCTCCCTGGCGTCGGAAGCATTGGTGCTCAGCACGGAAAACATGATCGACGGAAAAAAAAATCAAGGAAAAAAATAACATCGGTCCCTGTTCCACAATCTAGTGTCAATCACCGACGAACATCGATTGCCATCCATTGACGACAATCAAATGTGCAGGGAGGCAGCTTCCACACCTGCGTAGGATATCGCAACCATCAACATATATGGGCCGGGCCTAACGGCTTTACTTATATTCCGAAAGAAGACGTGTCCAGACATTTCGATGCCTCAGAAAAATCCCACTGACCCCGGCTGGGATTGGGTATTGCAGGAACTTTAAAAAAATACTGAGAAATTCTGCGAAGTCTGTTGGGCATCAGGAGAGCACGGTAAATAGCAGAACGGTTCGAATGTTAAGGAAGTTTTATGATTTTAATGAATTGGTTTTGATAATTTAAGGGCAGTTCCATGAACTTCGGAGTAATTTCGAGAACATCAATGAAAATCTAAGAACTAAATTCATTATTAAGATCTATTTAGAGCAGTTCACGAACTTTATAGTAGTTTAGAAAACCTTTGGAATTATCCGAGAACTTCAGGGAAAATCCGAGAGCTTCAAGGAATTTAACTGAACATCAGGAAATTGGAAGCATTTCCATTAATTAATCCAAGATCATTGCAGCTCCATCAATTTAAGGAAAAACGCGATAAAAATGAAAATTAATTTTAGAACCTTTACATTTTTGTGGAACTACATTATACCATGATAATTATATAGATCTGAGATTGCAAAGTTTTCCGAAATCTCCAAATTTTACTGGAGATTAAATCTTAATGTGCTACAACCCCAGCATAGTCTTGCCTTCCTGAGGGTTCATCACATAATCTGAATCATAAGTTGGATTAGAAAAATTACTTAGGTTCTACCAAATACCAGGAGTTCTAGTCTTGATATTTTTAAAACTCGTGATGATGAAACAAAAACTAAGTTCATAGAAATGTAAATTTATCATTTATCATAAATTTATCAATTATTTTATAAACCACCCCTGGATCAATATTGCTAAATAGGCTCGCCTAATTCAACATAGCAGTTTTCCCGGATAATACGTATACAGTCAAGATTCCTATAGTACGGATTCGTTCTTGCCGGATTCCTATAGTACGGTTACCCCTGGATTCCTATAGTGCGGTCGATCCGGCATTAACGAATACACGTAGCATATGGGATTTGACCTAATTGGGACCAAACACTGATTGTAGGGTAATTTGAAGAGATAACTTCCTGGTGTCTTCTGAACAGTTATTAAACAGAATTTAGCATCCGGAAAGTCACAAGTCTGGTCCTGTGGAAGACCTGGAACATCCGTAAAAGTGGTCAATTCATGAAACTAATCCTAGAGCTCCGCGGTTTTTTCGAAACCGCTCATAGACGTTTTATCAGAATGAATTCGGAGTTGTGACCTGAATATGAACCCAGAGGACCACGGGATGGTCCACCGGAAGATCCGGAACATCCGTAAAAGTGGTCAATTCATGAATCTGATCCTAGAACACCGCGGTTTTTTCGAAACCACTCCTAGACATCTTATCAGAATGAATTCGGAGTTGTGACTGGAATATGGACACTGGAGACCACGGGATGGTCCACCGAAAGATCCGGAACATCCGTAAAAGTGGTCAATTCATGAATCTGGTCCTAGAGCTCAGCAGGTTTTTCGAAATCCCTCCTAGACATCTTATCAGAATGAATTTGAAATTGTGAGTGGAATATGGACACTGGAGACCACGGGATGGTCCACCGGAAGATCCGGAACATCCGTAAAAGTGGTCAATTCATGCAATTTATCCTAGAGCTCCGTGGTTTTTTCGAAACCTCTCTTAGACGTCTTATCAGAATGAATTTGAAGTTGTGACCAGAATATAGACTCTACGAACTACGGGATGGTCCTCCGAAAGATCCGGAGCATCCGTAAAAGTGGTCAATTCATGAAACTGATCCTAGAGCTCCATGGTTTTTTCGAAACCTCTCGTAGACGTCTTATGAGAATGAATTTGGAGTTGTTACTGGAATATACACTCCGCGGACTACGGGATGGTCCTCCGGAACATCCGGAACATCCGTAAAAGTGGTCAATTTATTAAATTGATCCTAGAACTCCACGGTTTTTTCAAAACCGCTCGTAGACGTCTTATCAGAATGAATTTGGAATTGTTACTGGAACACAACTCCCAATTCATAATGATAAGACGTCAATAAGCTGTTTTGAAAAAAATTGGATCAGTTTCATGAATTGAACACTTTTACGGATGTTCCGGATCTTCCGGTGAACCAATCCGTGTTTTCTACGATTAATATTCCGGTCACAACTCATAACATTCTAATAGGACGTCTTTAAGAGATTTCGAAAAAAACCGCGGAGCTCTAGGATCAGTTTCATGGATTTACCACTTTTAAGGATGTTCCGAATCTGCCGGAGGACCATAACGTGGTCCCCAGGGTTCATATTACAGTCACAACTCCAAATTCATTCTAAATAGTCGTCAATGAGAGGTTTCGAAAAATCTGCTGAGCTCTAGGATCAGATTCATGAATTAACCACTTTAACGGATGTTCCGGATCTTCCGGTGGACCATCCCGTGGTATCCAGTGTCCATATTCCACTCACAATTTCAAATTCATTCTGATAACATGTCTAAGAGTGATTTCGAAAAATCCGCTGAGCTCTAGGATCAGATTCATGAATTGACCACTTTTACGGATGTTCCAGATCTTCCGGTGGACTATCCCGTGGTCCCCTGGGTCCATATTCCACTCACAATTTCGAATTCATTCTGATAAAACGTCTATGAGCGGTTTCGAAAAAACCGCGGAGCTCTTGAATTAGTTTCATGAATTGACCACTTTTACGGATGTTCCGGGTCTTCCGGAGGATCAGGCTCTTGACGTTCCGGATGCTAAATGTTCCCAAAAGGTGGCAAATATTCTGTTTAATAACTTTTCACAAGACACCAGGAAGTTATCTCTTCCAATTACCCTACAATAATAGTTTGTCCCCAATTAGCTCTAATCCCATATGCTACGTGTATTCGTTAATGCCGGTTCCTATAGTGCGGTCCCTATTAACCGTACTATAGGAATCTTGACTGTATTCGTTAAAAGTCAGGAACACAGTACAAACTTTTCGGGGTGGACAATTTCTCGATTTTTCTCGGCGTAGAGTATGATTGTACTTGTCACGCCAAATAAACCTATTCAAAATTGTACACGCTAAGAAAGCTTTCAATTAACAACTATGCAAGTGCTCAAAGAATACTAAATTGAAGACCGGTTTAAAATACCAGTGGGGACGTAATACAGCCAAAATAAGATCATAAAATTGTATCCTTCCTGACAACATCTACAACAGACCGTGTCATAACAAATAATCTCAAACGATCGGAAGATGGCGACGGAGACATTCCACTCTCCACCATCATCCGTCCTCCATCGTTGGTTGGATGGTGTTTACCTAGAATTAGCAATTGCTGTTTGTCTTTTAATCTTCAATAAATAAAGTAATTAATTTGCCAAGCATCGTGTCTCTTCGGAAGAAAGCTGCTTTGCTACATTTCACTTCTGTTTCCACAGTCCACAGATGACAAGCTATAAAACTGTGTGGGTTGAAATAAAGGTTTGTTTTACTTGACGATTGTTTTGTGTTATTTAATATATTGGAATGAGCTTTTGTATGTAATTAAATTCGTTTGCTGTACAAACTTATTCGATTCAACGATATCACAAATAGTTCCGTAGAACAGTATTATGCACACTCAATTTGAATCATTAAACAGCAAATTCGCCTCTATCAAAAAGTAACGTCTCTGTTCCATCGTGAACGAACCGGTAGGAAGCCTACTTCCCGGAGTACGTCTGTTATACTCACTGCCAATCTTCTATCCATAACACACCAATCGCACACTCATCGACTATCTCCGACTGATCCGGGGGGGAGGGCAATCTATAGGCAATGACAAAAGCAGCAACAAGGACGACACAGGTGAATCTTCTTCAAACTTGTTGTAGAAGGTAATAATAGAAAATGTGCTTCAAAGTTTCAACCGCTTCCGTCGCCGCCCACTCCCTCAAGAAGGACAAGTGGGCTCCACCAAGCTCCGTGCAGTCCGTTACGAGATCAGAATAAAATATGCATTCGGTTTAGTTGGAAAGTGGAAAACATACTTCAAAATTTAATAAATATATTTTCCATTGTAGTCAGCTTCCTGACTCTGTTCTTCTGTCTGCTGTGCAGCCCAAGAGTAATACATGGGAGGAAAGCTAATCGATGCACATAAATGTTACCATGATGACGAAGATATTATGATGATACATCACATTCGAGTGCGGCAAAAGGATGCTGTATCAATATCAATATAATAATAATGGTTTGCATCTTGATGAGAAGAGGTTGCGAACGAGGGAGTCATTCAAGACGATACGATACGGATGATGATATTGATGGATGTTTCTTGTAAGGTTTCCACATATAAACAAGTTCATTGTGCTGTGAAATTGAATTATTTTGCTGGTGCTGCTTTCGAAGTACATTCAAATTAAAACGCAGCATTCTCAGTCAGTCAGTCAGTATTTATTTGTGAAATTTAGTTGCAATTCAAAATGTACTAACAAAGTTGAATACTCTAGCGAGTATTTTAATACAATTATCCTTCTTGGAATCTCCCTGATCTTTGGTGGCTTAGAGGTTAACGTGACTCAATAAATTATCAATAAATAGTCAATAAATAAATAAATAAATAAAACGTCACCTAACTATTTCTTCAATCACGGCTGAACATCCCGAAAAGCAGAGGGGAAATTGGATGGGAAAGTCATCACCAGGACCGGTGACTGCTGACCAAATCCACCGGGTCGTTGGACTGGAATCTGCTGCACTGGAGGTCGTTGACCGAAGGGGAGTGGATTGGGCTGTTGTGTTTGAAACATTGGGAATGTTTGCACCGGAAACTGACCGAACTGTGGTCGTGTTGGAAACTGTTGCGGGAACTGCTGTGGAAACTGCTGGGGAAACTGTTGAGGGAACTGCTGGGGGAACTGCTGTGGGAACTGTTGTGGGAACTGCTGTGGGAACCGATTTCCCCCAGGGAGCTGCTGAGGAAATCCCGGGAACATCGGGAACGATTGCATCGGATCCTGTTGAGCAGGTCGCCTGCGGTTAGGTGCAAATAGCTCCACATCCGGATGCAGAGGAATCGACTGATCGGCTAGTATGTCATTGATGGCAATGTCATTTGTCAGATCGATCGATCCGGTTGGTGCTGTGGGATTTTCGTCAAATTGGTTCTGATTGCGAACGGGATAACGGTTGATGCCATTGACACCGACTACGATTCGTTTCCGATCGTCCTGGTTCTGTCTCCATTCGTCCGGAGAAAAGTAATCATCCGTTTGTTCAGCCGAACTGACGTCTTCCCGGTCCTTCGTGGGATCGTTGGCCAGGATGTTTCGTTCCACAGAGTCCGATTCCGAATAGAAGGATTTCAGTACGGCGTTCATAAGGTCATCTTCGTCCAATTCGTGCTCAGATAGAGTGTGTTCCTGTTGAATGAAATAATGTTTTGGGATAAGTTCATTTGAAAGTTATGATGAGTTATTATCGATTACAATTTTCTTTCATGGAAATTATCGAAATTGATACCGAGTGTCTTACTTGTTATGCAAACTAAAAAAAAACACAATTTAGGTTTTCAATATTACAGTTTACTCGACATTTTTTTGTATTAGGATAAGTTGGGGATAAAGTTCGAGTGGGGTAAAAGTTCGTTTTGAGGTTTTTGAAGCCTGTGCAATATGAAACTCAAAGACTTGTTTGGAAGGTCATTTATAACTAGAATTTCCGCCAAAAAATCATTACAATTTATGATATTTTCGATAAGTTATAGGCAAAAGTTTGATTCGATGTTTGATAAATTATAACATTTGTACCAACTTTGAGGGCGTAGAACAAGAAAAATATGAGTGAAAAGATCAATTTGTTCCAGGGCATGATTGCGTTTCTCTTGAATGAAGTAATGAAATTTGTCTGGTTAGCGGAATTCTTAAATAAAACAGCAAAAAAAGTTATCTTCCATTTGATTTTGGTATCCATGACAGATACGTAATTCGACTACAATTAGCAGTATTCATCAGTGTCAATCCCACTAAAGACTTATCAAAATCTAACCCCCTTAAGTATTCATCCCTTACGTAAAAATGTCAAGACCACAGACGGGAACAAATCAAAAATCCGAAATGAGACAAATGACTCATGATTTCATGAACATAGCGTATGTTCATGTTATGAAAATACACCATGAATAATATTCATGATAGCGTGTGCTATGGTTGCGTAACGCACCCAAGATTCCCGAAATCATGAATTATCCTAGTTAAAATCATGAACTAAATTCCTGATTTTAACTTTTAGTTTTTAAACCAAAACATATGAAAGAATAAAATAAAGCAACAGACTGGATTCGAACCATGAACCTTACGATCATTAAACCCATACTTTGACCACTAGCACCCACTAGACTATCAGTAGGAAGGCAAAAGGCATATAAGAGATACTTATGTAGTGCGGTGAACACGGTTTTCTGGGTAACGCTTGAAGCGGTCATGATTCCACTGTATTATGAAATCATGAATTTCCATAACGAAATCATGAATCATTATTATGATTTCATGGGATGGCAAGTTTTTTTATTTCATGATTTTTTAATCATGAAAATGGAATCGGATTTTTTTTCCCGTGCAGGTATACAAATGAAACTACAATCTGTAGAATCGGAACCTACCTAACTAAAAAAAAAAGATTTAAGTAAAGTAAAGGAGAAAATAACTCTTTAATAAGGAAAAACATCCAAAAGTACATAAAGGGTGATACGGTCAAAATTTGGTCAATATCAACTTGACGTATTTCTTTCAATTTTGCATTTAAAAAACCTGAACACCCCTCATTTTGAAGGTGTGTGTGTGTGTGTAGAATGTTGCTCCTATTTTGATTTTGGAATTCACTCTTCAGTTGTCAAAATGCCGTCCAAGCAAGAAGAGCAGCGTATCAAAATTTTGCTCGCGCATCGCGAAAATCCGAGCTACTCGCACGCAAAGTTGGCAAAATCGCTAAAAGTTGCCAAATCAACCGTTACAAATGTAATTAAAGTGTTTGGGGAACGTTTGTCGATAGCCAGGAAGTCTGGATCGGGGGAAAATCGAAAACCGGAAGCCGCTGAGACGACAAAGAGAGTTGCCGGTAGTTTCAAGCGAAACCCTAACCTCTCTCTCCGAGATGCCGCAAATAAGCTGGGTGTATCGTCTACAACCGTGCATCGAGCCAAAAAACGAGCCGGACTATCGACTTACAAGAAGGTAGTGACTCCAAATCGCGATGATAAACAAAATACGACGGCCAAAGCACGATCCCGGAGGCTGTACACGACGATGCTGACGAAGTTTGACTGCGTGGTAATGGACGACGAAACCTACGTCAAAGCCGACTACAAGCAGCTTCCGGGACAGAAGTTTTATACGGCAAAAGGAAGGGGAAAGGTAGCAGATGTTTTCAAGCACATGAAACTGTCAAAGTTCACAAAGAAATATCTGGTTTGGCAAGCCATCTGTACCTGTGGCTTGAAAAGCAGCATTTTCATAGCTTCCGGGACTGTCAACCAAGAAATTTACGTGAAAGAGTGTTTGAATAAACGTCTGCTGCCTTTCCTGAAGAAACACGGTTGTTCCATACTGTTTTGGCCGGATTTGGCATCTTGCCATTACGGTAAAAAGGCCATGGAGTGGTACGCCGCCAACAACGTGCAGGTGGTTCCCAAGGACAAGAACCCTCCCAACACGAACGGCGCCGGTGGTGTAGTGGTAAGCGTGATTACCTCTCACCCCAGCAGGCCTGGGTTCAATCCCAGTCGGCGCCGCCGGGATGTTCTGAGGCATATAACATCTCTGATCACGCCTTCCTTCGGATGGGAAGTAAAGCCGTTGGTCCCCGGTTCATGAGTTGATGGGTCGATAGGTAGGGTCCAGGTGTGGGAGCTGCCTTCCTGGCACGTCGGTAGAATTGGTGCTCAGCACGGAAAACAAGATCGACGGAAAAAACAAACCAAAGGAAAAAAAAAAAAACCCTCCCAACACGCCAGAGCTCCGCCCAATTGAGAAATACTGGGCTATTGTCAAGCGGAACCTAAAGAAGACCAAAAAACTGCTAAGGGCGAGCAGCAGTTCAAGGCAAACTGGCTTTCTGCGGCGAAGAAGGTGGACAAGGTGGCTGTACAAAATCTGATGGCAGGGGTCAAGCGTAAGGCCCGGCAATTCGGATTTGGAAAAGCGGAAGCCTAACTGAATATTTTTCCTGAATTTTATACTAATTGAACTTGAAAAAGAAATTTAATTTGATTTTTTAAATAAACGATTTCACCGATTTACACGCGTTTTCCCTTGACCAAATTTTGACCGTATCACCCTTTACTGAAGTAATGAAATTAGGTTGCTAGTGGAATTCTTTTTACTTATTTTTTGACGTAGGACTACGTCTGTGATTTCTATATGGGGGTACCCTTTGTGAAAACCGAAAATGGAACATGTAACAAAATTATGAAAGATTTTGAACGTTGATATCTCAGCTGCCCCTGGACCAATTTCAATAATGTTATCACCATTCGATTAGAAATATTTCTACGCATCTGTTAAAATTAAAACTTCATCATTCTTCAAAATGTCACTACTAAAAACTGCACGAATGTGCAAGTATTGCTATGGTTATTAAAATTATCACCGATTACCTGCGAAAATCGATTTCCCTAACATAGATTTCAGAGCTCCTGGAGCTAAATCCTCAAACATGTTTTATTACTTTGTACTACCTATATTTAACACAGGATGTCAGCCCTTCAAGAAATATTCCCAATCGTGTAGTCTTCTCCGATTTCGGCAATTCAGTGAATTTTAATTTATCTATGACGCAGGAAATCCGCGGAATTCCAGAGCATCATCGTCCTATGATTGCTCCGTCATTATACTCTGCAAAGTTTGGCCATGTTGATTCTGCAAGAACGTTTTTCACAGATGGATCTCTAATAGAGGAGTCCTCTGGTTTTGGTGTATTTAATGAATTTCATAGCGCCTCTCGAAAACTTGAAGCTCCTTGTTCTATATATGTGGCTGAACTGGCAGCAATTCACTACACTTTGGAAACTATTGCTTCACTTCTTCCAGACCACTACTTTATTTTTACAGATAGTCTCAGTTCTGTCGAGGCTATCCGTTCCATTAGGCCGGTAAAGCACTTATCGTATTTTCTCTTGAAAATACGAGAGCTGCTTAGTGCTTTATCCGTGCGCTCTTTCATCATCACCTTCGCGTGGGTCCCTTCGCATTGCTCAATTTTGGGCAATGAGAAGGCGGATTCACTTGCGAAGGTGGGCGCTATGAAAGGCGACATTTATGATTGACAAATCGCCTATAGTGAATTTTTCTCTATTAATCGTCAGCAGTCACTCGTTAGCTGGCAACGTCAATGGAGGGAAAGGAGTTCGGGACGATGGCTACATTCAATTATCCCTAAGGTGTCGAAGTTTGCATGGTTCAAAGGGTTGGACTTGGGTCGAGACTTCATACGCGTGATGTCTCGTCTCATGTCCAATCACTATTGTCTAAACGCTCACTTGTTCCGTGTGGGGTTGGGAGACAGCAATCTCTGTGAATTTGGATAAGGTTACCAGGACGCTGATCACATCCTTTGGTCTTGTGCGGAGTATCGTGGAGTTAGATCACATTTTTATGATTCCCTTCGGGCTCGAGGTAGACAACCTAATGTTCCAGTTTGGGATATTTTGGCTAGACGCGATCTGGAGTTTATGAAACTCATATATGTTTACTTTAAGGATATTAACCTTAGATTGTAAGTTTGATTAACCTTGTGCTTAGTTTGTATTTTGTACGTGTGGGGTTTTTTTTCTTCAATGTTTGTTTTCAAGATGAATAGAAATAATTTCATGCTTTAGGATTAATTAAATAGTTGTATCGTAAACCACATTTCAAACCTCCTTTTTCCCTTTTCCCATCCCTTAAAATTGTAAATCTCCACTAACCTCGAGACAACCACGAGTACTCGGTCCCGTTCCTTTAACTTTAAATATAAGACAGTAATAATGTATAACGAAAAGGATAACTCGGCTCTGTAAAGTTTATTCGATTGAGCCTGTACAAATAAAGTAATTATAAAAAAACATAGATTTCAAAGCTGAATTCCATCCGGTCTCACCAAACGGTGTTTATTCAATCACCGCGTAGTGAATGGTGGTGTTCTCCAGAACACAACGAAAGGCTCTCCGCAAGCAGCAAACTATCAAGGCTGACCTCAACCGCTGATCGGATTAAGTTGTAACACCGTGTGTGGTGGTGTCCGGTCGTCAGCATTAGCAGCAGTGCTTTCGGCGTCCATAGAAGGAGGAAGAAGCTGCACTGCTATTGATCGGAATCAGAAGCTCTTCGTGAGTCACTGTGGGCCATCTTTGTCAAGCGCTACATACTAAAGAGTATGAACAGAGAGACACGCTTGACAAAATCCCGGTGAGTCAAAAAAAGAAAAATGTTGTGGATTTTAGAACTTCGTAGCAATTGATAATTTTAATCCTTATCGAAAAATATTAGACCTGCCTTTTTTTAATTTCGCCATTAGAGTAGCCCGTGTTAGGGTGATCCAAAAAACCAGCATTTTTCCAAGCATTTATATTTTTTAAATTATAACTTTTGAACCACTGGAATGAATTTTTGGATCAGAAAGTCAAATGAAAGATTATTAAATCTAGTTAATTTTAGTTGGAGCTTCTTTGGAATGCTTCCAGAAGTTCTTTAAAGTTATACTATCAGAGTTCCCTTGAAATAATCCTCAGAACTCCATTTAAGCCATCCTCAAAATTTCTTCAAAGTTTCCATTGAAGTCTTTTCTAAATTTCATACGAATGCGTCCTAAAATTATTTGTTATTGTTGTTGATGTTTATCTTCATTTAAAAGACTTTCAGCGAGTCTCTTAGCATTTGATTTTTTTTTATTTAAAAACTATTGTTTTTATCTTGGACTACGTTTGGAATCTCAAATTTCCATTTTAATTTCTCGTAGGTTTTACCAGGAAAGCTACTTTCAATCATCTGTAATTCTTCTTAAAAACATTCCTCTTGGAATGAATTCCGTTAAAATTATACCTCAAATACTTTTTTCACATAGGGAAAATGGCGCTAATGTTCGCCTTTGGATCTAAGATTGGGCCCACCGCTAAAAATCTGTTATTTATTAATTTTATCTAGATGAACGTCTCATCTCAGTACAAATGGATATTTTTGGTCCCTATTAAAAATTTAGTCGATTGCTGAATTTATATATGGGCCCAAATTAGGGGCATTTAGACCAAAATTACACCCATTTCTCATATCCTATGGGAGTTTATGAAAGTTCGATGAGATCGAATTCTGGAGAAAAAACTCCAAGTTCAGAGGACGGGCCTACCGTTAGGTTTACAATGTTTGGCCTGAATAAACAGTGCAGCTACTAGTATGGAGAACGACCTAAAACTAATTTCACGCGACTATAATTTAAAAAAAAAACCTGATACATTCAGGTCACCTACGATCCTTGTTACGACTATATAACACATCAAATAAATAGACGAATTCGTTCAACATTATTTTCCTTGCATATTGGGTGCATAAGGATTGCAAGTATGTGCTATACAATGCCTGCCCATTTTTGGCATCTCGTGATTTTTTGTTTTGTTGTGTTTTGTATAAAGTTTATCTAAGGGGCGATCCATTTCATTCTTCACGCTAAATTTAGGAAAAATCAACTCTCATTTCGTCACATTTTTCCTATACTTGTAATGAACTATTTTGCTTCCCACCGTTTGCAGCTTAAGCGCCACTTCCCAACAACGAAGACTGCGAACGTAAGTACCTACTAATCCAGCCAGACTATTTTAACAAGGCGGGCTCAAGTTTCCGGGCTGAAACACTTCACTTCATTTGACATCCAATCTCAACAAAAACCATAAAAGCAGGACTTTTACGAAGGCTCGACCAAGGTGAAAATAGCTC
Organism: Ochlerotatus camptorhynchus; assembly: GCF_037179485.1. Taxonomy (NCBI): domain Eukaryota; kingdom Metazoa; phylum Arthropoda; class Insecta; order Diptera; family Culicidae; genus Ochlerotatus; species Ochlerotatus camptorhynchus. The sequence continues at coordinate 1,892,961 of NW_027040657.1, forward strand.
ACTATTCAATAAAAAAGGGAAAAACGACTAATGTACAAACCCGATCACTTCAAACGAGATTGCGTATGCCAAAGAGTGAACTAGTGAACTAGGGCTACAGCTCCTATTTTTGTCCCTGGACCTGAATTTGTCCTAGCGTAATAAAATTCTTATTCTACAGGGGTACAATGTTTCGATCTGACCTGAATATTCCGCAGTTCCTCGGTTTTGATAGGTGGTTGAACGGGCGGCTTGGTTCCGGTAGCCGTTCAAGGTGGCGTTGCTTTGGGTCGACTAGTGGATACCGTGGTTCATGACGCCAGTATTGAGTCCAACGACACAAGGGGGCGTCGAACACATGCGGTACAGCGTAACGTGAAAGTAACCGAACGATTTGACACAGCGTCCGGTGTGGAGATTGGATTTCGACGTTGCTAAGCGCAAGACGTCATCTCTGTTACCGTTGTAACAATGGGTGGTGTTACGTTGGGAAATGGCGAAGGAGTTTTTCCAACTTGGGGTCGGTCGATGTACGCCGATGCCGTGTGCTTTAGAGGTTTTCCAAAACCTAGCCAAAAACCCACGTTGCACGATTTTGATACCTGAGCAACGTTTATAATTGAATGCACTAAACCTGCATTTAATTTGGGCATATCTAGCTGAACATTGCATTTACTCCTGGGCCTTATTACGAGTGTCACTTCTCGGTGAAAACGAAGTGAAGTGACCACTTGTCACTCACGGTGCCGTGTAAATCAAATGGGAATCCTTTCACCGTGAGTGATAAGTTGACACTTCACCGTGAAGTGACATGGGTAATATGTGTCCCTAAGTAACATTGAAAGCTTCTCTTCGTCAACTTTCATTACCAGTTATTTTCAGCACACAGATCGATAATAGAAGCTTTTATCTAGCATCTAATACGACCAACACAACAAGAACCGGTTATGTGCTCAAGTTATTAACGAAAGAGAAAGTCGATGAATGGAATTGATCAATGTTACTTAGGACCTAATGCAATGTTCAACTTGATATGTATGGAAAATAAAACACGAAACAATTCATTTGCTAGACCAAAATCCAAAATTTTTTATGCAGAACAACTTTTTCGAAGACTGTAAATTGATTTGACTTATATTTAAAAAGTTATTAAACTTTTACTTTCACCAAATGCCTAATTATACTCATACCTACAAGCTCATAATGTGGCTGTAGGTAGGTGCTCAGCAATAGGCCTTTGGTAAAATTAAAATAACTTATTTCTCCGAAAAGTTAAACCTACGAGCGGTGAAAAATATTAATTTCCTTGCCTTGTTTTTTCTCTGTTCGGGACCTAACACCACTGCGACCAGTAATTTGATCTGTTGTAGTATATCCCGTGTCCTTAGTTTAGTGCATGTCGTATTACTCCATCACTATTGAGAAATGATGAAGTATCCGATTTTTTTTACTGTTGTCATTCTTGCATTAATCACAAGGATCCGGATTGGATTCCTTAGCAACAAAATTAAGGAATGACACCGATACTGACCATGCATCAGAACCCTAGTCTTGACCACTTCAAACTAGAAAACAACGAACAGAAGATTAGGAATCACATAGATGAAGACTAACTAACTCATTTTTTCCTTTATTCAAGATCATTCTCGGTGGACAAAGCCGAGTCTTGTCACTATCATGTGTTCCTTGGATTATTGAAAAATCTTGTTCCCCTAGTTTGAAGTAGTGAAGTCTAGGAATCGGTGGTAGATCTTACATCCCGTAACGTACCACGAAAAGGTGATCTACCCACGTTACGGGCCTTTGTTTACATCATTTTTTACAAAGCAAAAATGAGAAATCATTCATGACTTTCTCATTATTTGATTACAATTGCTTGAATGAGCCATGTCACGTTAGAAATAAGCTTTAAAATTACTCAGACCCGTTTATATTGATGCTTAAGTTTTCTTTGTTGAGGATGTTTACAATCATTATATTTGAAACGAATTAATCGTACTTTTTCATTGGTCCGAATAAAGTTGGGCAGCCTTTGAAGATATACTTGTTTTAGTTATTACTTCTCAATTTGAATGTTAATCCTAATACTTCATATTTCAAACGAATATTTTTAAGGGACGTAGGCCTTGATGTTGATCCTGATTGTAGATTTTTTTTTTACAGCGCCAGTAGGATTTTTGTTTTGACAACCATTTTGAGTGACTCCGTACCACGTAGGTTAAAAGGAATTGCAGTTTTCGACAAAGTTGTACCATAGAGGTAACTCTTAGACTAGTAGGTCCCGAAGAAACGTGCTCAACTTTTTGGCTCAGCTCTAGTACTATCTCCGGTTCCAAGTTAATCGATGCATCCCTCGAAACATATAAAAATCCACGAACCCCTCATTTTATCTGTCAAACTTTCATAGTGAATCAAAACAAACATTGGAGAGTTTGGACTAGAATAAGGTACGGTAATCGATTTGATTGGGACCAAATCCAATTTAAAATCGTTAATTTCCACCGGTTGGTTGTACTGCATACCATTTCCAATTTAAATCCAATTAAAATTGAGCATTTCTGGAATTCTTGGTAAGCATATTAATAGTTTCGTGCCATTTTCCATGTATTTTCTCATGCAAAATTTAAAATTCTCCCGCAAATCTAGATCATAACTAAATTCGGGCCAATTGTGCACAGTTGTCGGGGACCTTAACGCGCATCGAAATCAAAGTGGGGAGCATAGGGTTCCACCAAATATATTATATTAACAATATGATCCACTCTTTCGCTTAGCTGGAGAACCGAATTTCTAGCGATAAAAGCACCTCTGTGGCCAAAAAGGCTACCAATGTATTTGTTTGTTGTCACGAGGAGTAAACCAAATGAAAATTTGTTTAATAATTCAAATGAATATATTTTAGCATTTTATTTTATTTTATGACAACAGTGACATGTCAGAAAAATTTGAAAGTAATATAAACAATGTAATTAATGAAAATAATTTGACTCTTACTTTTGTAATAAAAGCTGTATTCGCACCCCTCGATTGTAATTGAATGAGTGTTGCTGACCTTTTTCAACGCTAGATGGTGCGTGAAGCAATATTTTACGGGTCGCCATTGCAATATTTGGAAAAGGCATGAATGGATCATATTGTTAATATGATATATTTGGTTCCACCATAGAAACATTGCCCATCCTATTGTTCACCTACATTTCTTACTCGCTTTTCGGTCATTACATTATGTTTCATGAAGTGATTTGGATGTTTACTGAAATTGTAAGACATGCAGCCATGTCTTAAAAATGTATTTTCTCCTGTAGAGTAGCTGACAACGTATATTTTACTCAGATCATGCATGGAAACATCAGGTTCGGATGTATATATCTTAACACCTTCTTCCAAAGCTCTCTGTCCTTAGTTCCAATCTCCAGTAAAATTGACTGTGCTCTATGTAGTAGATAGAGCTAGTCTGGAGTAGAAATGAGTAGAATTGAGTGAGCGTGAAGCGTGATAGACCGTATGTAAATGGAATCTGATTGGTTCGGAAATTTTGATACAGCTAGAGGTATAAATATGAGGTACCTAGGCTCGTTGACGGCATTCTTATGATGGACTGTGGAGAGAGCAGACGACCAGCAAAGGACCATCAGTAGAAAGGATAGCGGCACAGAGGGAGCAGCAGATTCGTGGAACCGTGACCGAGGCTGGAAACCTCGGTCCAGTCACGACAATGGCGCAACTCGGTAAGTGAGAACCATCCTCTTTCTTGCGAGGATGCTACTGGCACTCCCTGAGAGGGCTGTTAAAATTCCTCTGAGAGGGTAGAAGAAATTCCTCCAAGAAGGTAGAAGAAATTCCTTCGAGAAGGTAGAAGACATTCCTCCGAGAAGGTAGATGAAATTCCTCCGGGATGGTAGAAGACATTCCTCCGAGAAGCTAGAAGAAATTCCTCCGAGAAGGTAGAGGACTTTCCTCCGACAAGGTACAAGAAATTCCTTCGAGAACGTAGAAGAAATTCCTCCGAGAAGGTAGAAGACATTCCTCCGAGAAGGTAAAAGACATTCCTCCGAGAAGGTAGATGAAATTCCTCCGGGAGGGTAGAAGAAATTCCTCTGACAAGGTAGAAGACATTCCTCCGAGAAGGTAGAAGACATTCCTCCGAGAAGGTAGAAGACTTTCCTCCGAGAAAATAGAAGAAATTCCTCCGAGAGGGTAGAAGACATTCCTCCGACAGGGTAGAAGAAATTCCCTCGAGAGGGTTGATTAAATGCCCCGAGAGGGTTGATAAATTGCCCCCAATCCTCAATTAAGGAGAGTAGAAAAGGGGAAGAATGTAGTAGATAGAGCTAGTGTGGAATAGAAATGAGTGGAATTGAGTGAGCGTGAAGCGTGAGAGACCGTATCATTGTTGCCATTGGGTCATTGCTATATATACATATATATATTTTTTTATTATTATTAATTTATTTGATAAGGCTCAACCAAATTAACTTTACAGAGCCGAGGATTCTTGTTTACTATACAATACATCTTAAAACTATAGTCAAAAGGTGCAACACACAAACATTTTATCTTCCGAAATCCAATAAGCCCCGTCTACCAGAACGGGAGCCGCTTCCAGTGGTTTACTTGTATGGCAAATTTGCCAACGAGGGTCAGAGCGCTTCCATTGTAGCAATGGACGCAAAACGTGGTCAGCACTCACACATTCATCACGAAACGGTTGCTTTGCAAAGTCGACGACGCATCGACTGAAAGAACTGCTGATGAAGAACAATGAGGAGGACCACACAATGGTTGCTGCCGAGTAAACAGACGATCGCGTGACACACATTGTGAGTGGTCTGCTTCTGTCGACAGCCGAATGAACACTCATTGCTATATTTAGAATAAACTCAAATCTATTTTAGAGTGATTTTTTATCGTCTGAATTTTTGATCGTGTGATCTCAAATTGTAACAAAATTTAGTGCTATTTATTTAGTTTAGATTTAAATTGAAAAAAAAATCAAAATTTGAAGAAAAATATGTTGGAACTGAAACTTCCGAACTCATCCCAATTCAGAACAAAATTTAAAAAGTGAAAATGCCCATTCAATTAGATGCATATTTTTGGAATAAAAAAACATACTGCATATCAGTTCCATATGGAAAAAGTAGGTTTTGAAAAAATGACATGTAAATATTTGAAAAATCATTGTAAATTTATTGATAATTGTTTCAAGTTAAAATCAGTTTCAATGAAGCTTGCATGTTTTGTAATCTCATCGAAAAATATGACCATTCGAAAATCAGAACTTCAATTTGAACTATCGACGATTATAAAGAGAGAGAGAATGATTAGTAATTTCCATTTGATTCCACTACCTTATTCGCTTATCCTTGACATATACGCGTATTTCGTCTACAATGTGCAGACTTCTTCAGTGTCTTGTACTAATACTCGACTGTACAGGTATTCCACTAAGATACCCACATTCATCAGGATTTATGGACGATTGAATTTCAGGATAGGACTTATATGCGAATATTTTGCTTGCCAACCTGGTTAAAATGTCATATTCAATTATCTTAAACATAAATCGTCCAGCTCAAACCTTTGTAGTGGTAAGAGGTGGGACCGTCATCATCATCATTGATGGGAAAAACTGACGATGTTGTTTTCACATTTTTCATGATCAAAGTTTGTAGTTCTATCACAAAATATGAAAGTAGATTTTCTGACAATTGGCTGATCAAGTTGTTGGAAGGAGATTCCTAACTGTCCCAAGGAAATTAATAGGTTATAGATTAGGTATTTATAAGTGTGTAGTGGATAACGTTGTTCTCAAAATTGATGAAAATTCATACGGGACATGCGATTAAAGATTGAACACGATAAAATCTGGACACATTAAAAACGCTTCCATTAAGCCTTTTTGAGTAACATCTAGTCTAGAATCACACTAGGCATTGGTTGTCAGGTTGTTTACATCATAGCTTCACCGGAGCAAGCACGGCGCGATTCGATACTTCACGCTCGACACGAAAATCCCGGACTATCCGCTCCTGCCAGTTTTCGATCAAATTCCTGGGTAAGAATTGTATACCTCGGTTGACCGGAATAGTGCCCCAGAAGAATGTTAAATAAAAAAACCAGTCGAAATTCCTTAAAAATTTCCTTGCCTGTCAAGCAATCTGCAGTTGTGGATTGAAAAGCAAAACTTTCGTTGCTTCTGGGCCATCAACCAGAAAACTTACCGCCTACGGAAGAGAATACTGCTTTTTCTGGAGCAGTATAAGTTCTATTTCGGTCGGACTTGAAGGGGAGATGAATACAGCTAATACTCCGGAACTAAGGCCAACTGAGGAATACTGGTCAATTGTGAAGCACATGCTGAAGAAAAAGGGTGGAACTGCAATTGACCTGAAGGATTTCAAGCGGCAGCCAAATAAGTGGGAACAGGGCTCGTGCAAATGATGATGGGCCGTGTACGAAGTAAAGTTCGAAAATGGCCTATGGTAAGAAGCAGTGATGGACTATGACTATGATCACTATGACTCGCGAACTTTTCCCTTGGTGAACTTCGTGAAATATCACGAACTTTTCCAACACTGGTAAGAAGGAAGACTGAAACAATGGTCTTACAATAAGCATAATGCCTACTAATGTATAGCTGTTCAAACTATGAAAACTAAAACTCATTTTTAAAACCTAACAAGTGTTGTGTCCGGATTTTTTCGCGTTCAAACTTCATAGGCAGCATAACTCCTGACGAATGACATACTTTACACCTTGGACGATCGTTTTGAAGGGTTAACCTTAATAAGCTGATTTTCAATATCGTCTCTTGTTGATCTATTAACATTGTTCGTACAACATATTCGGAACAACACAATATTTAAGAATGAATGGAATATGATACAAAAGTGGAAAATAATTTGACGATATATTTTCAAACATTAATGAACAAACCTAAACTTAATCCAAACCAATTCCTTAAAGTTAAACGTTAACGAAGCATCGCAAAAGTTAGCTCACTTACCTCTCACACAATCTTTGTACATTAGCTTTGTTCAGTCATGCGTTTTTACTTTGGTTTTTTTTTCAGTAATGGTAGTTCAGTAAGAGTAGAGGGTTTAGTTCAATTCAATCAAAGAGCAGTAGCAGGGAAAGGTATTTAATAAAATTAAAAGTATTATTGTTATTTTAAATCATTTTTTATTTATTTACATAAAATGTATCGTTTAGTCATTAAAAAATATATTCGTCATCATAGTACTCGCAGAACCAAAACATCCATCAACATTTTGGTTTGGCTACGCAAGAAGTATTTTGTTTCCGCCGATTTTCTTCAACTATATACACATTTATATTAAGTTGCGTGCTACACCTCGCACATGTGAGCTGCTGTTGTTTATGATTGTTTCAAGGATTTAGTTGGGTTGTTTTTGATCATCAAATCACTAGCCATCCGTAATGGAAGATTATCGTACATTAGTGGAAATGCCTTTACATATCATACACACAAATTGGTCGTTGGACGAATCTGTTCTCTCGTTTTATCTCTGTTTGTGGTCTCTCAGCGGGTTAGTTGAATAGATTTTACTCCTGTTCATGTAAACCGTTGTGGGATAGAATCCGAGTTATCCTGTTTTACTATAATCCATGCAGCAATGAACGAAAAACGTTTGGATCAGAAAAAAAAATCAAATTCCTTTATATACAAAAGAAAGGAGCGGGAGAACAGTCCAACGAGAGAGAAATCACAGCAGTAGATAGATTGGATGGATGGATGGATAGTTTAACGGCATGCTTCGTAATGATCATTTTTGGTTTTGTTTTACATTCGAGCGGTAAGTAGATTATTGAGATGAGTTCAAACGGTTAGTGTTACTTCAGGAGATCGACTATTAAGAGAGAAATGTTAGAGCTACAGAGCATGCCAATTCTAGAAGGTAGAAAATCTGGTACAGCTCATTGGAATACAAAGTTAAACAGGTGAGATAGCTTTTAGATCTGCAGGAGTGGTATTTGCAGCGGTAGTAGCAGTAATATCTTCTTTATCAGCACCATCAACGGGAGCGTCTGTAATTACCTCTGCCTTAGATGCGTCGATGTTCGTGTTGGAATCGATGGAATTTACGCTATCATCGACAGCAGGAGCTTCCTCGTCACTGGAATCAAGCTCGGTGTCACGCTTTGGTGCCTCAGTTGTCGGTTCCTTGGTGTCGGTTTCACCTTCTTCATCATTCTTGGTAGCTTCATCATCGTCCGATCCATTACGGTTTCCGGTGTCAACTGGCTTGTCGTCGGAGGCAGGTTTCTCAGTTTTGTCTTCCTCAGCTGGCTTGACATCGATAACGCGGACCTTGTAGATCGAAGTTCCATATCCGGTCTTCTTGGTGTAGTAGGTGTCGTTGATAATTACTTTGTGGCCATCGATGAACTGCAAATAAAAATGATAAACAAATTAACTGCGTCAATCGTTATCCCAATCAATTACCTTAACAGTTGACGTGCTATTGGTCTGGGCATCCTCAGAAGAGTCATCATCGGGAATCTCAATCGGCCAAACACCCGGTCCCGAATGGGAAAAGTCACTACCTCCATAGAATGGATTCCACGAGCCGGCCATCCGATCACGAAGACGCTTAATCAAATCTTCAACAGAATAAAGAGAAAAACAATGAAATAATTACCCTCGATATGTTTGCGCACACATCCGCGAACACTTATATAACACTCCAGTTAGCTAATAGCAATTAGAAATGAAGACGTTGAGTAACCGCAAAACTTCTGCTCGCGCACTCACTCACCGTCAAGGTAAGACGAGAATTGCCACGTGAACGGGTTGACTGACGGGAAGAACACCGGGCTCTGTCCCTGATGTGGGAAATCTTCCGTGTCCAACACACCATCGAAGCTATCGAAGCTGCTTGGGTAGCGATTATAGTAGGACGGCCTTTGATGCTCCAGGGGTACTACGATGAACTCCGCATCGTCCGATGGGTCGCTCTTGCTTTCGCTGCTTGCTGTTGAGTAGTTCAAAAAAAATAGCAAAAATTAGCACTACTGCGTCAGAAAGGTTTTCCCACTGAAGTCAAAGGTATCCAAAGAAAAGCAAAAATCGTTACACATCCCCGCTAATGAACACGTCAGACCACCCACAATGAGAGAACATCCCCATTCATAGGCAACTAGGTACATACATCGCAATAATAGAGGAACATCATGACGACGGTGACAGTCTGCAGATGATGACTCAATTGACGACGCAACGCAAAATAACGATGCCATTAGTGTAATGCAATGTAGGTATGTAGGTACCTACAAATATGTGGAAAGCGATTTCGTTTAGTCAAGTGACATCTATTTAGATACATTTTTTTGAATCGCTGGAACCATGCAGGTTATGTCGGCTCGAACGAAGCGTACGAATGTCATGCACTGCGCAGCGGGAAACATTTTTCCTAGATGATTTAGTTTGATAACAACAACAGAACCTCTGTACGATGGGTATTCACGTTAATGTTTTTTTTGTATTGCTGTTACAAATCGGTATGAAAGAGTTCGCCAACGATTATCATAGCATTTTTGTTCACGTCTAGACGGTGCTTTCATTTCGTACATCAATCCATGACTAAATGAGTACATTTTGTGCAATTACATGTAGCAAGGTAATTGATACTCTGACGTTTAGATTACGTAACACGATTTTAAACACAGTTGAAGCTCAGGGTTGCCACATTTAAATCTGTATTTTTTTGCGAAAAAATCTGCATACCAGTATCGCGAGGCAAAAAATCTGTATTAACTGATGACCTGAAACTTCATAGAAACATGTGTTTATGATGGAAATGTTAGTTTTTTAAAAATGTAAATGATTCATAGTTTACTTTTTCGAGCATATATAGTCAATTCTTTGGAAAAAATAGCATTACAAATGGCATCATGCTATGAATGCTATTAATAATTAGACACAATACGATGCAGGATGCTAATTTTTTTTCTGAACTGACTATAATTTTCAAACACTCAATGGTCCGTAGCAGAAAAATGCCTGAGAAAATGTGTGCAGTGGGGTTTACTAGCGAGCGACATTCACTTAATGGTCATATGATTTACCAAAGCGGGTTTCAAATGGATTTGGCACTTTTTGACATTCTGTGGCATAGTTTTGATAACAAGCTGGCCAATTTTCATCTAAACAACTTTAATCTAGTGAACATTGAATATCTAGATAGAGCTGGAATTAGGGCGTAACAGCTTTGGTAAACAATGACTTCTATCGACGATTTCTAGGAACTCAAGGTACATTCACTTAAACCAACATAACCGTCGGATAGGGGAAGTCTTCCTCTGTCCGATGGTGTTGTGATTTGCCTTGGCGAGCCTTAACTTCCTAGAAATCATCGAAAGAAGCCATTGTTTACAAAAGCTGTTACGCCCGAATTCTAGCTCTATCTAGATATGGTGGAAGAACGTCAGAATAATCAGACTAACATTACAGAAAATCGTAAGAAACAACCTGAATAAATGATATGATAAATTAGAACTTAAAGCGTTATATAATTCTTATCAACTCGGAAAAAATCGTTTGCGAAAAATCTGCAAAGATCATTCCGATATATATAAATTTTACAAATTTCTGGCTGCATCCTGATGTGTACATCCTACTCTAAGAGTACCCGCACCAATGCGTCGCTATTCGGGCTGCTAGTTTGACAACTTTTGCCATTGCTATTTTAGTTAGCAACTTGTTTACGCACCGGTCGTTGCTATCACGATTGTGAATTTACGTTTTCGGCTTTCGCACAGATGGTTGCTAAACTTATCGTCAAATTTCGAACTGAAATTTATCACATAGTTTCGTGATTGTATTTTTTCGACAATATTGATATACCTAAGCACGAAGACTGAATATTGAAGGTTAAGATCCAACTACAGACCTAGGTAGTCAAGAAATGGTTCTCCGGAAGATCGGAATAGCCCAAGATCTTAAGAGTAAGTTTCGACAGCTCCAGGGTAATCTAATAGATTCCTGGAAAATTTATTTCAGCGAAGATAAAGAGCTTTAATCTAATCTAATCTAATCTAATCTAATACAAACGCAGCCAGTACGAGAAAACATCCTGGAAAATGATTAGGTGAGATGAGGTCTAATCATTTTTCTTGTCTAATTGATGTTTACAGCATATCTGAGATATGATATAAACATCAATACGGCCAGGCCTACTGCGTTGTATTTGCCGCAAAGATGATTCTTGGAAATTAATGGGAACATTTCTTGAATCTACAGGGGTGGAAAGATGCGTGGACATACCGTACCAAACGCTCCGAGTTACTATGTGTAGTTGTGTGTAATGTGTAAATATTTGTACATTATTGAATAATCATAAAATAATGCAATGGAAGGATCTTACCGAATGTTCTCCTATGTTGGTAATGATTCTTTTGCGCTTAAAAGTTTCGTTTTGATTTCTTGCAAGAAAACCGCAGACGCAAAGACTATTAGACAGAAATTTGCACTTTTATCACACATTTTAAATAACTAGTTAAAAAAAACTTATTTGTCGATATGTAAAATATAAAGCACAGTAGATGTAATGAAACGATCTTACAATATGCCAACATTTTACCAAAAATGTGCTGCTTATACAAATTCTATTCTCCATCTGAAAATTTGTCGGATGCAAGATACTGGCACTAGAACGTCTCAAAATACTGCATAGCATTGCCGTGTCACTGATAAATCATGGTTTCTATTTTCTTCAAAAACACTCTCACTTGAACAAATCAAGACCAACAATTGAAAAGGCCTCAACTCACTTCTGTAAACAAACCTTGAAAGGCCATTTTCTCGCGAACCGACGTCCGCCAAGGCAAAACAACATAATGAACAGGTAGGGGAAATTCTCCTCTACCCGATTGTGGCTTAGGATTACGAATGTAGGTTTCGGTTCCCGAGAAAATGGCCTTAGAAGGCTTGTTCACAAAATGGATCTGAGGTCATTTCAATTGTTGATTTTGAAATGATACATAATACGCATCAACGACACGACACATATTTTCTCGATCTCTCATAGCAAATTGTCCGGCATACATCGTCGTGTTTTATGAATGATTTACGGAAAACTTTTGGAGACTTGGTGAAGCACTAAGTACTTCGTGGAATACTATCTGTAATGCCTTTAGTATGCCCTGATCATCGCATTTTTTTCTCGTTTTCACGCAGTTAAAACGACAATAATCAGATACAGATCCTCCACATTTCTGGTCTGCCAGATTCACTCCTGAACTCCTTTCAGTAATCGATGTTGTCTAAAAACACCGCAGGCAAATTTCGTTACCAGAACTATTCACAAACTTCAAAGTTTTCAAAGAATTACACAACCGAAAAAGTAATTTTAGACGGGAAACACTCGGGAAAGCTAAAGAAATTCGTGACATCGCAAGAAACTCAACCGTTCGCGAGCAGAACCTACTTCGATCTTTTTCTCAGCAAATATCAAGAGCTTCAGGGCAATTTTATGAAATTCAGGAAAATTTAAGCTTAAAGACCTATGAGTAAGTTACGTGAACTTCGAGTAAGTCCTGAAAATGTCAGGGCAGTTCCTTGAATATCAGGAAAACTGTGAGAACTTAAGGGACGTTCCTAAAACTTTAGCTGCGTTTCGAGGAACTTTATGGCAGTTTCATTTATTTCAGTTAAATAGAGGAAACCATCAAGAAGTTTCGAAAATTTAAGGGTAGTAAAAAAAAATCAGGGAATGAACTTAAAAACATTAAGAAAACTACACAGAAGATCCATGTTTAAGGGGAATTCAAAGGAATTCTGAAATATTTAAAAAAAAATTGCGATGCTTCAGAAACCATGCGAGGTCTTCAGAAAATTTAATAAATATGATTAAAAATTTCGGAACAATAGAAAAATTAATGAAATTCAGGAAAGATTCAAGACCTCAGGGAAGCCCAAATAAACCTAGGATTTTTACGCGACTGGACTACTTTTGTGGATGTTCAAAATCTTCCAAAAAATCACACCACTACCTGATTCTATATGCTAGTCCTAGATCCTAATGATACATGTAGCTTCAGAATACGTGAATCGTAAAGCTCTTGAATCTTTTTTATCACTTTAACGAATGATCCGGACATCCAGAAAGACCGGGTTGTGGCCAGTAGAGTTTGCATGCTTGTCCCAGATCCAAATTCATTAATGTAGCATCAAAATAAGTGATTTGAAAAAATACGGAGCTCTAGGATCTTTTCTACGAATTGGCCCCCTTTACGGAAGTTCCGGATTTTTTAAAGGACCGTTTCATGGTCCCCAGCGTGCACATACAGGTTTCAAATCCAAATTAGTTCATGCAGCATAACAACAAATTGATTAAAAAATCTAGATCCTTTTTTACTAAATTTTCCACATTTACGGATGTTCCGGGTCTTCCAGAGAAATGCTTTACTGTCGCTTTTGTCCACATTTTTGTCCCAAATCCAAATTAATTCATATATCACAATGTTCAAATGAAAAACAAAACAAACATTTCATAGATAGCAATGCTTGGGCAAGTTGCAATCGCGCTGCTATATTTGTCAACCCGCTGTTCACCGAAAGGCAGATTGTTATTTCCCGCACTTTAATAGTGCGGTTACTGCGTTATGGTGAAGGTTGCTAAAATAGCTTTAGCAACGCATTGGTGCGGGTGCTCTAATACGTGTTGTCAGTTTTTTTTATATATTTTGCGAGAAAACGAATTGTGTACAAGTGATGTACCGTGAGGGGACTTTCCTTAAGAAAACTGGTCAGCGTTGGAGCAGTACAAACCGCATTACGGAAGTATTAAGAATCATGCACTTTCGAAGATTCTCCGAGGGGTGGAAGAAAACCCTGCAATCGACCGGAAGGTAGAAGATCATTTTAAACAGCATCCATCAGCATCAGTGCAAGATGTGACGAAGAAGATCGGTACTTCGGCAACAAATGTCATGCGGGCCAAGAAAAGATTGGGATTGGAAATGGAAACCCATCGGAAGCAGATGCAACGAAAATGAAGCCAAATGCAGGCTGCATTTGTGAAGACGAGAGCTTGGCAGCTGTACGACTCAATGCTGGGGAAAAAAAACCGGGTTGTATAATCATGGATGATAAGACATACGTTAAACTCCATTATCATACTCTGCCATGACCGCAGTTCTACACTTCGCCCAAAGGAAAGGATGTTCTGGAACCGGTCAAAGCCATTTACATCGAAAAATTCGGCAAGAAGGTCTGGGTTTGCCAGGCGATATGCCAGTGTGGAAAAATTTCTCTACCATTTATATTTGATTTGATTTCTTTATTAAAGAGACTTTCAGCCGTAGGCTGGTTCGTCTCTGTCGACCATTTATAACAACATACACAATGAATGGCAAAGTTTACGTGAATAAATGACTGCAAAACAGATTACTACCCTTCATCAGACAGCATGACAAATCTGTAATATTTGGGCTTGATCTTGCTTCCTGTCACTATTCAAGAATTCGCTAGTGTTACAAGAATCATAAAGTCTCAAATCTGAAATTTACTGCATGTTTGCTGCAGCGCAGCAAACGTGGAGTAATAGTTTCGAGTTGTGGAGGCTAATATTTGTGCACTAAAAGTTTCGAAGTGGTAGCGAGAATAAGGATCTCACAGCGAACCACCTTAAACCAGCCGATAGAGTTAAAGAATTCAGGAGGAGTCATTGACAAAAAAGACTATGATTAGTGTTTGCGTTCCAAGGGGTAATCAACTCTGCACACTGTGCCGAAGCACCACGTGGAACACTGATCGGCACGCTAGGGCACACGATGACAAGTATGGCACAGAATATAATACAAAACAGCATCACTGCTTTGTGTTAACATTTTACCAATTGTTGCTAAGGTTTACTGCTTTGTTTACTTCAAAGTTAGGAGGAAGTTTTCATTTTCAGTTTATTAATTTTTGTCGATTTTCCACCGAAGTTTTCCCAAATCAAAATAAAAGATTGCACAATTGACGAGACTCTCCGTGCCCTGGGGATGGACCTCTAAAGAAAGTCTAGAGGGTATTTGACGGATGTCCTTTAGACTGATGCAAATTTTGACATTTTCGCTCCACAGTGCTCAAACGGTTCCAAATCGGGTCCTGATTAGTCTCCCAAAATTTGAACTCCTTCGATAAGAAACTGACTTGGCACAAACCATTTGAAGATAATATGGAAATTACTATAGGAAAACCAAATGTTTTGTTCATATCCATCTAACAATTTACCAAATAGCTCTGCTTTAAAAAATGATAACTGAGCTCGTAGGAAATTTTCTCAGCTACAACTTTGTACTTAACCACTTTTCAATATAATGTAAGCATCAAAAGTTATCAATAATTCAAGCCACTAATGTCTTACGATTATGCTCAATCAACTGTTCAGCAGGCAACATTGGTGTTTCTGGCGCGTAGAATAGAGCACAAAAATCATGGCTATGTCACACTGCAAGATACAGTGTTGCTCACAAAACAGCTGCTTGATCATGCCATAAGATTATCAATCTCTTAAACAATTAATAACTATTTTATTTGACGTTTGGCTCAAGAACTATATTCTGCTAAGTTGAAGCTGAGAAAATTTTCCATAAGCATAGCTTTTGAATTTTTGAACAGTGCAATATGGAAAAAGGTAAGAAGACAATGAACAAAAAGTTTTGATTTCCCATAGTAATTTCCATATAAACTTCAAATGGTTTGTGCCAAGTCAGTTTCTTTTCAAATGAGTTCAAATTTTGGCAGACTAATCAGGACCCGGTTTGGAACCGTATGAGCCCTGTGGAGCGAAAATGTCAAAATTTGCATCAGTTAAATGTCCATAGCTTTGAAAGGATTAATTTTTTGGGGGGAACCTAAACAAATAAGTCAGAGTCCCCTGCCGCCTAAGATTGGCCTGCTTACCCCAGGTGGCCATAGGATCCGGACCTAATGCAAATTGTTCAGGTTAAAAAAAAATTCAGAATCCAGTTCCAATTGCAACATTGATGGTGTCAACAAGAACCCGGTGCAGAACGGTCCTGCTATTCTGTAGATACGTCTGCAACCGCAGCAGTTTCTCCCGGAGAACCACTCGGTCCAATTGATGGTCCACCAATCAGTCAGCCGTACAGCTCATTCTATGGACTGAACCATCTCGGAGTTTCGATTGACTGTGGAGGCTGATGGAGTTAGTAGATTCCATATTATTTAGCAACATTAAGAAGGATTAAGAACGGAGGTAACGAAGCCAATCTGAACCGTGGTATGAATAAACGCAATCGGAACCGCCAGCAGCTTCAGGGCTATAAATGTGTAATTCCGGCAAGACCAAGCAAGGATGACAAATATGAATGAATAACAAACTTTGGTAACCGATATCAACTGGTGACAACGCTCTGATGAGACAACGAAACCCTACCCCCAAGCTCCTCCCCTGATCCTACCCTCGAGTAAGCCGCGAGTATTGGGCCCAACTCCGTAAAGCTAACGCGATTGAGCCTTCCAAATAAACGAACTAGTTAAAAAAAAACCGATATCAAGATTCTGGACCAGCATTGGGATACTGTTGGATATTAGTCGATGGAAGATGTGGATGAACGGATTGAAAGTAAGAAGTTGAGAGCCATGATAAAAATGAAGAAGAGTAACACCTGTTCGTTAATGAACAATCTCAGCGGTTTGGGCCTCCAGTTTATTTATTTTTATTCAGTATAGCTCAGTTAGATGAATTCAGTACCCAACAGCAACTGCTGACATTAGGAAGCTACTGAAGGTCTAGTGCTGCTTCTACTATCGCCGGTGGGAATTTTAGGTCGAATTCTTCCTGATTGCCCGAGTGATAATAATGTAATGCACATCTTTCACTTGCCGGGTGAGTACTTATGATACAGGATTTGGTGAACGGCGACCAGAATGACAGCCGGTACTTTCTTTCAATTGGTGGACAACTTCTACCATCAGTCACCCTTCTCCTTCTCGTGGAAGGGCAGAACTTCGAGGTTGGCAACGGTCAGCGTATACTGGCTAACAGTTCCAGAAGTGGCCGACGATCAAGAGCTTGTCAATCTTCTCAATCGTTTGGCATCGTTGCACCAAGAGGAGGAATGAATGTTCTACATATCAAAGACTCACATGCGTCTTATTTGCTGCTCGTATTACTTATAAACAGGACAGGCACTGTGATTATCCTCGTATATGCTATGCAGTATGCACACAAATAGCTCGTTTAATCATCCGTGAGAACTTGCAAAGGTAAACAAATAATCTCAAAAGTCATAACTGTAGAGTTGCCAAACTCATGGAGTACTGAGACCGACAGCTTGTTACCGTTTGGGTAGTTTACCCAAACCAGCACTGAGCAATGAGAGTGAGTGTAGGTATCTATCAATATGCCATTGAGTTATTTATTATATAAGTATTTATTTCACTTTTATACCGAAAGTTATTGTTTATTTATCTAATGTTCTATGTTATAAAACTTAATTTATTAAAAACAAATGAAAATGTGTAAAAGATAGCAGAGCAGATTAAAAATACCACTCCAAAAAAAACGGTCAAATTAAAATTAGCAGAACACAATTTGTTAAACATAAGGTACACTTCCCATACAGACACCACAAACAGGATCGGATCATAGAAAAGGGAAATAAATGGAAAGTATGACGGGTGGAAACAGGGAGTATGGTCAAATAGGAGAAAATCGAGGTTACTACTGGGTCAGATCGAATAGGCAAGTTCTTTTCCACTTCAACTCTTCTCGAAGGAGGTTTGGAGCATAGTTCGCAGATCAAAGTCAAACACTTCGACAAACAAGTAATAATTCTAGTCGAAGTGACTTTCCAGTTAAAAAAGGGGAAAAACAACTCTGGAACGCGTTAATCAAAAGAATCAGGTAACATATATAACCCAACTGCCCAGTAGTTTCCCTATAGTAAGACCTCCCATTGTTTTACACCCAAGGATCCATTGTCCTTAGTTGAAGTCTCTGCTGTTCAGCGTTGAGCCACCGAACGCTTTCTAGACCGTCGGAGCGGTCAACCAAGCGAGTGTCGGGAGACACGAAATCGCGTCATTCCGGAGCCAGTAGCAGATCATCCGCCGGGTCATCCGCCCAGCGCTCCACGATCCAGCACGCTGCCCGAGCAAAGTCAGTTAACAAAATGAAAGCAAATCGATATTAAAGTTTGCAGTTCCTATCATAATGAAAACTCATTTTGATTTCAATTGTCGCGACAGAAGTCTGATATCATATTGTGCTTTCATTTTGCAGTCAAGACTTTTTAAATCAAAGCAACTTAACTTGAAGTTCTTCTGTTAATTTCTTGTTTCAAATTTGATTTAAGTTCATCTGTCGTTGAACTAACGATTATTGTTTATTTGTTTTGTTTAACACATTTTAGGTCATTTGTGACTAGCCCGAGGTGACATTTGAGCTCAAATCTTTCAGCGTGAGAAGCATGGATGCTAATCATTTACAACAGGCCCGTATTCAGTCAAACATTATGAATGCAAAATTAGTAATCAAATTGATTTAATTGAAAGCAGAATTAGTTTTCCGTTTGATTCAACAGTGTAAAATTTTGCTCTCATTTTTGCTGTGTTAACCGTTAAGTCAACCAAAATGATATCAAATGGAGTATTCCAATTACCTGTGTGTTTGGGTACACACACCCTATTATTCGTACGTAACGCAATAACCTAAATAAAAAGTGCCTAACAGAAAACCGAGTAGAAGGTTATTTGCACCCTGATCAGCCTCACCATCCCACTCTTTGTCGAGATACGACCTGGGGAAGAGTCGTGAGCTAAGCCAACAAAAGAGGCTGGTGGAAAGCCCGTTGGTCACCGTGGCTCTAGACCAGGGACCTGGGACATTGCCATAATAGAGAGCTCTGCTCCCACAGAAGTAACAAGCTTGATCTCCACACTTCGGCGTATTTGGCACAATGCTGGGCACAGCTTTCGGCACAGATGAAATATTCGTCACAGATTGAGATGTGCAGAGTTGAGTACCCCTTGTTACATTCCGCGTTTAGCGGGCAGATTTTGTACGGACGTAATGCAAATCCTGAGTTGTCAATACGGGAACTTGTTGAAAAATTTGATTTACCTAAATCCTTCGTTCACGGTGTGCTCAAATCATTTTCGGAACGTTTGACGGCCGAGAGGAATCCGAGAAGTGATAAAAACATTGGACGTGCTGATTCTGTCATGGACCGAAAGGTGAAGAGGATTTTAAAGGGAAACCCGAATCTCTCTGTTCGAACGATGGCTCGTATTTAGGAATGTCATCTGGTTTTGTCCAAAAATCAAAACAGCGTTTGGGGCTGAAGTCGTATAAAGTAAGAACAGATCCAAATCGCAACGACAAACAGAATTTGACAGCAAAATCACGGGCTCGACGTTTGTACTGCGAATATTTGATGAAGTTTTCTTGCGTTGTTATGGACGGAGGCTTTCAAGCTGCTTCTAGGGCTGGCTTTCTGCTCTGCGATGCTACAGCTGAGTATTTCAGGACGAAGAAGGTATCGAAATTTCCCAAAAAATACCTCATTCAGAGTTACGTCCAATCGAGAGATATTGGGCTCTGATAAAGCGGAAGCTTCCTGGAAACAAACAAGGAATCAAAGATATCAAACACTTCCTACCAATTTGGACAAAGACGGCCACCACGGTATCTGAGAAGTCTATACAAACCCTAATGGATCGAGTTAAGAGCAAAGTTCGAAAACTTTATGCAATTACCGAATAACTATGTTATGACTTCGTGAATTTTTAAATCATATCCCATGAATCTGAAATAAACAACTTCAATTGAAATATAATGCGAAATTTGTGTTTTACTTAAATTTTTATGTGTTATGTTATGTTTTATGTGACTATTATGGATACAGACTTTATGTGAGTTAGTGCAATTAAAGTAGCCCACAAAGTAAACCTTCAAAATGGTTCTAAATCTCGATATTGATTTGACGAATATCGGGTTGTAGAGCGATGACTATATTTCCAATATAAGTTTAAATCATGAAGACAATAACGATGCTATAATATTGATTTTTTGAAAACAATTTACGAAAAGTGCCTTTCTCTAATAAAATTAAAATTTATGGATGTTTTAATCATCCACTATCCAAGAGCATAAAAAATGTGCCACATCAAAAATTTATCTTTTGGTTGAGGCCAGCATTTGGAACGCAATTCAAATAAACCCTCACAACCAAAATCCAATGATCAAAATAATCAAAACTGATACCACTCTTTGATTCAACGAACAGACCAGACCCACACTGAACTTGAAAGTGCATCACCGTTGTCAGATGACACTGAATTTGATCCACTGCGAATCTAGTCGAAGGTCTTTTATCAATTAATCCAGCACTAATAACCGTGCAGTGTGGTCCGATAATGACCTTTCATGCCAGCCGTAACGTAAATCAAGATCACACTGTTAAACATGCATTTATCAAGCGCTACTACACCGCCCGATAAATGCTCATCGAACCGCAACAGACAAACATTGAAGCTCTGTGGATTCCCGTCCAGCGCAGGTGGACAATACCTAGTCGCAACCAACCATATTGATTATGCTCTACAACCCGCATCGGAATCGAATCGATTGGAATCTTCGATGAAAACACCATTTTATGCATTGTGCTTGTACAATGCTCGAGACGCTTTTGTGCTGATTTGGAGGATTATAACCGCAGCATAAATTCGCTGCCAACTACATATGCATTATTCTGTGATTTTTCAACCGCTACCCATACTGCTCCGGATGTCAGCATAGAAGCAAAGCTGCCGCCGATCTCATCAACCAACGCTTGGTAGACGGGAAATAAATCGAAAAAATGGCAAAACGTTAGACATATACAACATGCTATTAGCGGTACCATCGGTGGACATGACTCGGCCTTTGGCGCAGCGGCGATCAATGTAGTACCTACATACTCCGAAGCAATACAGAGATCATACTGCACTCTGGCCACTCTGGTCATGGCCAGATAAAATTGACAGCTTCGCGACTGTCTCACTGCCAGCCCCGGCCGTCGCCATCGTCGTGGTCAGATATTAGTCTCGTTAACGGGAATTATCAGTGCTGTTATTATTCATTATAAACATCCCATGGACACATTCTGTCACATTGGATATACTCTGCAGAGTATAGGGAAGAGGGGCTACGGTGTTCCAAAATGTGATTTGTCGTTGTTTTTGTCCGGTCATCAGTACCACACTAGTGCCTATAGAACGCGATGCGATGTACGATGGGATGTGTATTTGCTATTGCGCGGTTGTCGGTCTGACCACCTCTGATGCTTAAATAGATTTTAATGAATCCCGATTCGAGGTTTGACACTTGTTGTTGAATGAAAGGGTGGGGGTGGGATGTTGAGAAGGGCTCAGACTAAACGATTTAAACATCACGTATCGGTGTTTGTTTCGCTTTGGAATATGTACTCCATTTTTCGATGTTGTATATCTCGATATTCCGTCCTATCTCAACGATATGAGCAGTACCTTCAGATTCCCATACATTCAGTTCTCTATATCTGGATCGCTATCGGCGGGCCCTAGAAAATATTTAGGAACAAAATATTCTCCATATGTCGATGAAAAAAAAAATAATTCACTAGTTTCCCTTCGCAATCGAGTTTTGCTTTCGATACGGAATAAACAAATGGGGGAAGTCGAGGTAAGACCACTACCCTAAGCAATAAATTTAGTAGCTTGAAATGAGTAATAAACTTCACATTTTGCTATGCTAAATATCAATAAGTGTTCATTCACCTACAGACAACAATTATAAAATTGTCCGCTTTTCGATTTATTTTTTTTGGTTTTTTCACCAATTTTCAGAACGATAAAAAAAACCGTTCTTTTCAAAGCGGGAAAAGAACGACCACCAACGGAGTAAGACGAACCATGACGGGTTGTTTGGCAGCCACTGCACCAAGTTGGACGCAAAAAGTGACACATGAAAGGTACTACAGTCATATTGTTCGTAACTGAATATCTTTGGAATTGATCGACTGGTTCCGGAGATATGGTTGGAACAGTTCCGGAAACGAGAGGTCCGGTGAGCGCAGGTGGTAATAATGGTACAAACTCATAGTGTGGCACATCGACATCGACATCATCAACATCGATTCCCATAATGAAGGAAATGGGTCTCGCATAGACTCTGCCGTTGAAAGCACTAGAACCCGCATTCAAGCTGGTGGCAGTACCCGACCGAATATCGCATCTCTGAGGGTTACAAAGAAAGACCAGACAGTCAACGACATGTTATCTTTCTACGTGACTCCCTTCACGCAGAACAGAATGAGGCAGCATGTTTATGACATCACCAATATTGTGGCCAAAGAGTTGTGCGACAAGGCATCTTGTGATGATAAGATTCTTGTTTGTGGCGATTATAATCAGCCTCGTATTGAGTGGGGAATCGATGACACTAGGGTCTACCTCACCGAAACATCTTCACTGACCGCTGCAAGTATTGCTCTCGTTGATGAAATGGATTTCGTTAATCTCAGTCAACACAATACAGTCCGAAATGAATTTGGCCGCACGCTATATTTGGTATTTTGCAACGGTAAAAATGATTTCGATATCGACGAATCCGCTGTGCCGATTTAACCTATTCATGCTCACTATCCTTCCTTAATTGTGTCGCCACCTGCTCCACTTGACTGGCCATCTCACCCAGCTTGTAACGTGGATTATGTCTCATTACTGCAGTATCTTTTTGATCAAGACTGGGCCGATGTGTTTGAATGCATTGATGTTGATGAGATGACTGTGCGTTTCTGTAGCATTATTCAACATTGGTTGGAATCAAATATTCATCTCAAAAGACGACTAATTTCCCCAGTTTGGAGTACTCCTCAGCTTAGAGTGCTGAAGCGTGAGCGTAACGAAGTCCAGGGAAAACTACGTCGTCACAGAACAGCTGAATTAAACTTAACAGTGCCTTGTACAAATCACACGTCCTCAGAGTCCAGTTGAATTTTTCGGCGTAACCCCCGAAATTTTTGAAGCTTTGTCAACAGCAAAAGGAGAGATTCGAGTATACCGAGTATACTCGATGGAAAAGAGTCCACTTCTCTTAGCGAAACGTGTCTTATTAGAATTATCTGTCTTCGATAAAAATATGACAAGTGGCGTTTAAGCTCTACTGCCTCTGATAAGCCTAGTGGAACTGAGCACATTCGAAGTAACTCGGGATATGGTACTTTCAGCAGCAAGGAGACCGAAAACTTCACTCTCTCCTGGTCCAGATGCCTTAGCAAATCCTTTAGCAGCCATATTTAATACATCCTTTGAGCAAGGAAAATCCCCAACATTGTGGAAGCAGTCGTATATGTTTTCTGTTTTCAAAGCTGACAATAAACGGGATGTTAAGAACTATCGAGGTATCACCAGTCTTTTGGCAGCGTCCAAACTGTTTGAAATCATCTTGAGCGAATTTGTCCTGAATCGATCGAAGAACTACACTTCAACTGACTAGCATGGATTTATTCCCAGTAGAACGGTAGCTACTAACCTTTTGGATTTCACCACTACATGCATCACCGCGATGGAGGATAAGGCACAAGTCGACGTCATATATACTGATCTGAAAGCCGCATTCGACAAAATCGACCAGAAGGTTTTGTTATGCAAGCTTTCCCGACTAGAAGCGTCTGAGCAACTTAGGTCGTGGTTACATTCCTACTTGACTGGACGAACTCTTTGAGTACGACTAGGATCTCAAGGAAGTAACCTGGGTCTTTTGTTTACGTTATTCTTCAACGATGTAGCAGCGTTGTTGGCAGTTAAATGCAAGCTCGTTTATGCAGATGATGTTAAGCTATACGTCATAGTTCACTTGATTGAGGATTGTCATCGTCTTCAAGCTCTGCTAGATTTGTTTGTGAATTGGTGCCGTCGCAATAAGCTCATCATCAGCGTTGCAAAGTGTGCAGTGATGACGTTTCACCGCTCTAAGAGTTCAATCCCTTACGACTACTGCATTGAAAATGTAACGCTTTGCAGAGTAGAACGTATGACTGATTTTTGTGTTCTTTTGGTAGGTATAGTTGACCTTCAATGTTCACTATTCCTCGATCATCTCTAAGGCGAATCGTCAACTGGGATTTATTTCGAGATTTTTGAGGTTGGCTTTGGGTAGCCTGCCGTTCCACGATCCAATGAATTTGCCACCTTATGCAGACCGATGCATGCTATTGGACCTGGAGACATTGGAACACAGAAGAAAAATGCAACAAGCCTTATTTGTAGAGAAACTTTCAAATGACGATGTGGACTGCCCTCAACTGCTTTCACAATTAAACTTCCGTGTTCCTCAAAGGATGTTGCGGCAATCATCCTTACTAAAACCAAGATTCCATCGGACTGCATATGGATACCATGAGTCAATGTTTGCGATGATTCGGGCATTCTCCGCTGTGGAAGAAGCATTTGAATTCGGAGAAACATGGAACCAATTTCGAAACCGATTGAGAAGATTGTGATTATTTTTGTTATCTGTATATCTGTTGCTGTTTTTGTGTATTATCGTAGTTTTATTCATTAAGACAACTACTGTCAGATGAATTACAATAAATAAATAAATAAATAAAATATCTGTTGGTTCATCTCAACTGAAAATTACCAAGCTAGTCCCTCTAGGAAAGAGTCTGAAAGATCTTTTATTCGACTCTTTCAAAGGGACCGTATCCAAAACGATATCGGAGTTGGTTGGCGACCTGTGGTATTGGCCTGATGGAATTACTGTCCGCATGTTTGAACATAACAAAAAAAAAAAGCGTCGAAGTCATCCTGGCTCTGTGTTCAATTCTAGAGGCGGGGTTTTCCAAGCTGCCCTCTTAGGCAAGTATCCTTCTGATAAGAACAATTCGTACGCTGAAAATCTTCCATCTCGCAGCTTCAATACCTCTGATGCAACACAACACCGTAATGCAAGCCTATCCGATCTTTGTCGTCATCAAAAACTCTCTGGAACCATGATAGCATGCTCAAACGTTACCAAACAACATCCGAAACGCACGGTACACTAAGTACATTGGAAGACTTTGAGCCTCCCATCTCCTGCCCACGTTCAACAGTCGTCCCGACCCTGTGTTTGGGTCAGGTGAAGGGGTCTTCCAGCCTGCACTACCAAGAAAGTATCCACTTCTCTCGACTTGTTCCCCGCATAATGATTCTTCGAGTTTCAGCGACCAAGTACTTGTTGAATACGACTTGATCGCTAGTATCGACGATGAAGCCCGAACAACCGATCTTTTTATGTCCATCTATAATCGAAACGTCAGAGGCCTGCGCACCAAAACGAATGAGCTGCGATTACTGCGAATTCCAGCCCAAAAATGTACTAGGGTAAATGATGGCTTCGGCAGCCATCGACTGTTTTCGGCAACCACAATTTAAACGTTAATTTCGATGTATTTTCTCACTAAAACACTTCGCTGAATGTATTTAAACGATTCCTTAGTCTTTCAGCTTCAATCCTAATACATTTTTACGACTGAGCAAACCTGTTATGCTAGGTGTTTCTTCAAAAGAAACATAAGCACATCAAAATACGGCTGATTTCGAGTTGCCGATAATAGAACAGCTGGTTAACACGCAGTTTAAACGGAAAGGTTGCCGAAGTAAAAGAGGCAGCCGACAATAGTCACACTCACCTGAGAAGTTTGGAGCGCCTTAAAAACGTTTTCAAACCGTTTTGGACAGTTTTGTTGATTGGAATGGATAGAATAGCTAGCAGCAGATGAATGTAAACAAACAGACACGTCATATGTATGCGTGACACTGAGAAAATGCTAATAGAAGTGAGGAAGCTGCTTAGATTGACGAGAATACGTAAATTCCCCTATATAGGGGAATTTACGTATTCTCGGCAACCTAAGCAGCGACCTTCTTTCTATAGCCTTTTTCTCTATGGAACGCACACATATGCAGTATTGGTTTGTTACAATCTTTTGCTGCCAGCTGCTCTAACAATTTCAGTCGAAAGAATTGTCAAAAACTGTTTTGAAACGCTTTTACAAAGCTCCAATCTTCTCTAGTGAGAGCGAGTATTGTCGGCAACCAGTTTTTCTTCGGCAACCGTTCCATTTGAACTGCATGTAAATCTGCTGTTCTATTATCGGCAATTCGAAATCAGCTACAATTTGTAGAGCGTGTGTTTCATTTCAAGAAAACCCTGCTAGATTGCTTTTTCTCAGTGGTAAAAATATAGTCAAATTGAAGCTGAAAGCATAAAGAATCGTTTGCATGCATTCAGCGAAGTGTTTTCGTAAGAAAATCCAGTGAACATAGTGTTTCAATTTCGGTTGCCGAAAATAGTCTGTCATGCCGAAGCCGTCATTTCCCCTATATTATTTGAAATTTCCTAGCAGATAATCATGTTGGTGTTCGCTGATTCAAAGAATAAATGGGATAAACATTGAGCTGTCTTCTAGGATGGGTCATAATGATCATTTTTTCAGAACAATGTTTTTTTGGTTCCATTTGAGATCCCAAACAACTGTGCAAAATTTGGGGACGATTGGTTGTAACCCGGCTTTCCGCATTGCGTTTGAAATTTGTATGGAAACTAGTATGGAAAAACCTACTTTTTTGCTTCTTTATTACTAGGGACCACAATTTTGCACAAACCACGCATCTAAATACGTTAAAGTATAGCCCAAAAAGTGCCTAACAAATTTGCTCAAGGACGTATTGTCCTAAAACAGTTATAGCTATTCAAAGATCAATGTTTCGAATTAAATGCCAAAAATCCCTTTTTCTTCCAACACTGCCGGTGTACCAAGTAAATTTCAAACTGAAATAATTTCGGAGTTTCTTATCTTATCGATTTGGTATGTTCAGATGAATTATTCAAAAACAATTTGTCAATCTCATAGGCATATTAAGAGTTGAGGGGAGCTAACTATACCCTCCGCCCCCCTCACTCATATAAATAGAAGCAAAGCTTCAAACTGCAATAGCTTTGGTGTTTCTGATCTTGTCAAGTTGGTATGTTCAGATGTACTCAAAAATATGTTCTCCATTTATTTAATAGGTGTAAATAGATATGGGGGGCTTAATGTATGCTTTCCGGCCCTCAATTATATCAATGAAAGTAAAGGTAAAGACTAAAATAACTTCGGAGTTCTCTTGAGTTGTTCGGATGGGTTATTCAAAAACATTTGCTCAAACTCATAAGAGCAGTTGTAAAGCGAGCACTCCCATTCTCTTCCCTACTCTTTTAGTGCAATATACAATGTGAGATATATTCACACAAATGTCATTGGATTGTAATGATTAAATTTCATTTTAATATATTCTACGATTTCTCAAGGTACTCATTTCGATGCTGTTCTATCCCTTTAAGCAAATATTGCAGTTTAACTAAGTCTCGGGTGGATTTCTTGATAAGTCAGAAATTAGCTTCACCCCTCATTCAGCCGTGTCGTTGACAACCAGCAAGGAAGGAATTCGTTGTATCGCATTGAAATAATCTGTGTCATTACTCCACTCGTTTGCCGGTTTTTGCATGAAGCCGGTCGAAATTTCAAAAAGGAATCAGCACTGTTAGAAGTTACGTTAGGCTTCGTAGCCCAACTGAAACTTAGCCCACTTAAAGTTAGTTCAACAAGCGAAATCCGACTGTACATGTGTCTGAGACGTAAGGGGTGAAGACAGTTTTCGTTTTCTCTTGTTTTTGGTTCTTGACGTACGACTACTTCTGTGTTTTCTATGTCCGGGTGGCCCGAATGGCAGTTTAATATATCAAATAAAAGCTTTGTAAAGAAAATTTAAAATTTTCCAGCTGCTAATAATTCAAACAACATCTCCTCACTAACAAATGAACGGACAAGTGGATATTACATATTTACACTACAACAATTTTCGTTTTAAAAACTACATATGGTAAGCCCTCCCCCCGTTATTTAACAACGCTTATGAGATTGAGCAAATGTTTTTGAATAATTCATCTTGAACATACCAAATCGATAAGATAAGAAACTCCGAAGTTATTTCAGTTTGCAGGGGGGTGTGAGAGGGACGGGGTTTATTATAACCCCCCCCCCCTCCGCTCCAACTACACATATGAGATAGAGCAATTGTTTTTGAATTATTCTTCTGAACATACCAAATCGGTAAGATACGAAACTACGATATTATTTCAGTTTGGAATCTGACTCCCATTGGTACACCGGCAGTGTTGGCAGAAAAAGGGATTTTTGGTGTTTAACTTAACCATAAATATTTGAATAGTTATAACTTTTTTTAGGTACATTCTAGCACCTTACTTCCTTTGACAAAGTTGATAGGCACTTTCTGGACTATATTTTAAAATATTTAGTTGCACGGTTCATGCAATGACCACCATTTTGTCTCTAGGGATAAAAATGCAAAAAAGTTGGAATACTAATTTCCATACAAATTTCAAACACAATGCGGAACGCCGAGTTACAACCTATCGTCCCTAAATTTTGCACAGTTGTTTGTGACCCCAAATGGATCCAAAAAAGAGTTGTTCTCGATTGAAGAGATAAAGTTTGCGTTTTTCTACTGTCTATAGTTGGGCGTTAATGAACTTGTGGTACTTGCACGACATTTTATCTGAGTATCCAAATAACCATATAATCACAAAATAACTTTAAATGTAGGTTGAGTGAGACATTGCACTGAGGTACGATAGTTAGCTGGGTATTCAGATGAAATTATTAAATCCTGGTTGTATCTCTTTTTCGTTTCCATGTAACACTATTTGATATTACTAAACATATCAAATCAACTAAGCACCGTATGTACCGTACCGTAAGAAAAGGAAGAGTATGAGTTGTACCATAGAGCCCCTACTCAGAACGAGTGTATTGTTAATGGACCTGGCATAAGATTCGAGGTTGGCTTCTGTGATGATTGGTATTACATAAAAGATAAAATAGGTAGCACCATCTTCATCGAAATGTTAGTATTATTGACAATAATCATAACTAAATGAAATGCAAATTTAAATGATGGGTAAGTGGAGTAACGATATTTAATCATGCGCATTAAATCTCGACGACTTCTAATTGTGCATGTCAACCCCTTTGAGTCTCCTTTCTCGTATCCTTCACCTATGCATCTACGCTTCTATGCTAAGAATCAACTATATATTTATTATATATCAAATATCCGGGATGGGGAGGGACCATCAGGGCACAAAATTGAAGCGATTTGGATGGGGAGAGTGAACATGTCAACTACCTGTTGCTAACATTTCATGAATAAAGGCGGGCTCTTCTCCCCATTCATTGTTGCATGTTCCTGTTCGATGGCTCATTTTTCGACCAATTGGTTGATCACGTTGTTGGAAAGAGATTCTTAGCAACGTTTTCTGACTCTGCACACAGTGATTTGCTGATGACAATCAGAGGTTATTAAGCTTGCTCAAGTTCAACAGTGAGCAGAGCCCACAGCTATCGGACTAGTTTCCGTGCTACATTTGTTCATCAGGGGGAGATAAAATCGAATCAAGTGCGTGCAAATGAAATTTGAGGGAAGGGAAACTCTATTATAATATTATTAACTAGCTATTAAAGAATATTAATAAGTGATAGCTTAATAAGTGCCAAGATATCAAGTGAAATGGCAAGTAGTGATGAAAATGTTCTGGACGATGGGCTTCAAAGTGAATCGCTAGTGGAAGTGCGCACACCATCTCCGTCAATACTGAATTCTCCGATGCAAGTGCAAGAAGAAAACACTGACTTAGAAGAGGAAGACTACGGTGTAAATGTTACCATTAGGGCAATTAAGCCGCTGGTTCATCGAGTGGAAAATTGCGATGAAAAAAATACCAGTATGACACCAGGAGAAACGGAGCCAGAAAAGCCACTCAGTCGCGGATTGTGTGGTGCTGCCCGTAGACGACTTCAAAAGTTATTGAAAGACGGGATGGACTATGCTGCAGCCCGTGAACGGGCGAAACTTCCGCTAGCCAGCACTCCGAAGAGGCTAAGAACGGTTGATCATGACCGTTCCAACAGCAGCGAGGAAAAGCCTGCGTCGAAGAAAATATGTGATGGTCGAGTCTCTGAAGAAGGAAAGGAGGAGAACAGGGTTGATACAGGCCCACCTCGTAAGGTAAATTTTAACAATGCGAATAATTCAAACATAACTTCAACAACTGTTCGGAATGTGGAGAAAAATGCTAGGGATTCTAAAGACCCTATGCACTCACACAATCCGAAAACAGTGCTTGGACGAGGACGAGAAGCCCTTCCAGCACCAACATACAGTGGCATTGCTAGTAGGGTTGGATTAAGGATCATGATTAAAAACTACCCTACGGTTGAAATGTCAACTAATCAACAAGAAATGGTTTCAACAAGCCCTCTTGTTGAAAGTTGTACAACATCGTAGGAAACAGGTCAAACCCAAATTTACCTGCTGTCGGTTCAAGCCTGGGTACTTAGTGCTCACATGATAGAACAAAGACACAGCAGATTGGGTCAAAGAGAAGTTCCCATCCTTAATTCTTTGGGAAGGAGCCGATCTAGTTGTAGTGGATGAAGATAAAATCCCGCGTCCTAACGTGCTACTCGCTTTCCTTCCTTGGAGTGTCAGGTATGGCAATGACATGATTCTATCTCTGATTGAAGGTCAGAATGAAAAACTGTTTACTGATGCATGGAGGATTCTTCACCGCCATTTAAAGGGTGATCACGTTGAACTTGCTCTTACAGTGGACGATTCTTCTTTGCGGAAATTGGAGGACAGAAAGTTTGTACTTAATTACAGATATGGGCAGATTCAGATCAAAAAGAAATACCCTGCTCAATCTGGTGAAAGTGAACCCTACTGATGTCCCAGAAGAAGTGGCCATGGATTCCATTGAAGTCCAACAAGACCCAGAAGTGCCAGGGACAAGTGGGTCCAATTTTGAAGTAGTTTTGGACAAAGACACTAAGAAGGCTAGTTCCGCAAAAGTTATTGGTATCGCCGGGGGCAGTGGTTTAGACATCCAAAGGCAATCCTATGCCCATAGTGTTAGAAAACACTATTGAATACTCCCACAAATGAGTCTGATAAAATTTATTCAAGTGAATCTTCATCATGCGAAGGGTGCAGTACTCAGCAGAAAATCTACCAAAGAAAAATTGGACGTGGGTCTGATCCAGGAGCCCTGGGTGAATAATGGTAGGGTACTGGGTTGCTTTTCACATCATTGCAGATTATTGTATGAAGAGAGTCAGTCCAAACCAAGGACAGCAATTAAAGTAAATAGGAGACTGAAATTTGTTCCAATTACTGAAATCGTGGCGATCAAGATGGAAGTACCTACGACCCGAGGAAAAACGGAGGTATGCATTGCTTCAGCTTATTTTCCAGGAGACGTTGATGAAGTGCCTCCTTCTTCGGTTGTGCAGTTTGTCAACTACTGTAAAAAAAATAAATACCCAATTTAGAATAGGGTGTGATGCAAATTCCCATCACACAATATGGGGTAGTACTGATATTAACAAAAGAGGTGAGGATCTTCTGAATAACATATTGACATATGCAATAGAGGAAATTCTCCAGCATGTATCAATGTTATTCGACAAGAGGTTCTCGATCTCATGATTTGCATCATTTTAACAGTCACTGCCCTAGCAGATATATAAGTGATATAAAATAGGAAAAATTCCGTCTAGCGAATGTCGGTTTTATCAATTTGAAAACGAAACTGCTGAACATATACTCTGCAGCTGTGGAGCACTGTTCAATCAAAGAATGTCAATATTTGGAAAAGGGATATTAGAACCCTTTGAAGTTTGGCAAAGCAATCCCAAAATTGTATTAGACTTTATAAGACGAGTTGTGCCTGATTGGGACAGCGTGCAGTGTCAACAAATGGCTATCACACCTTAATTGTGAGAGGATATGTGACTAGCACCAAATTAAAATGGGTCAAACAACAATATTCCTAAGTAATGGACGCAGTTGTAAAAAAGGCTCTGCAGATAAAATAAATGGAATACTGAGGAAGATTGGAACAATAGAAGAAGAGAAAATTAAATTAGAAGAGAATATTGAGGATTTCTTAGGAGAGTGTTGAGTTCAAATAAAATTTTGGACATAATATCAAATGAATCTAATTTCAACAAAGATGTAAAGGAATCTTAAGAAGGATTCCGGCAAACACACTTTTGCATATAGAAACTTTTTTAATAATTTTCTTAAGAAGCTTCTTGTTGATGATTCTTTTAGAATTATTAGAAGCTTCTTTTTGAATTAGAAGTAGAAGTTTTTTTTATGAAGCTTATTTTAAAATCTTGTCCGTCGCTTCGAGCAAAATTTAAAGAAAATAATGTCCAAAACATGTCTAATTTATGGATCATTCCCATATTTTTAGTGCGTTAACTTAATTTTCTATGAATTTATTTTGGTAGTTTCATTTGTATCAAGTGCTGATTTGAATATCAAAGAGCTCCACACACTATTGATTGTGGGTTCGAGATTTGATCTATAACGTCACGGATTCCATTACAATCGACATAAATATAAACTGAACAAAAGAAATCCACTTTCCAAGCAGCAGTAATCTTTTTAAAACACTTCTAAGAAGCATAAAACTTGACCACAAAGGTGACATACCTACCACAAAGGTGTCGTAAAGTATGCAACCAAGCCCTCATAAGGAAGCGCAGTATCGCCATAGCAATCACAAATAAGTGCATACATTATTACAGAACGCACACCCGACAAAAAGGTGCATGATCTCAGTAGACTGAGCACTGTGTTCAAAAAACGAGCGAGGGACTGGGGAATGATCGCTCACGGATGACTTCCATATTCATAAATTACTTGTGGGAAGTCATTTATTCCCGCGTGATGCATTCTATTATGACGTGTTCGACTGCGTGCAACTCTGTCTATGCTACGTAAAAGTGCATGTGTTTTGTTCGTTGTAATTCGACCGGCATACAATGTTTTCCTGAATGCCGATTTCTCAGCAACTTGATACCAAATTACCATCAATAATATCCATCCCTGCCGGCGAATTACCGCCACGTTCTACTGAGTAGATCACGACCAAATGACCGGATAATTGATTACCATTTGATCGTGGACCGTGGCTTACTAAAGGAAGATGATTGGCCCTGTGTTGATGATCACGTGGGCTCCCAACGTTTTCCGGTGAATAGGGCATCTTCCTCGTGATTCAGAAAACTACAGGCGATTGACGGTTCCATTGTATGGAAAACAACAAATGCTATTGAGAGGAACACACGTTGAATAATTTTCAATTTTCTGTAATTCGTTTGGTGGCAATTTTCCGCTTACCAGCAATGAGCAGAACAATGGGTCTGGTCTTCACTTCAATTACTTCCAAATGTGTGGGGAAGACCTTCGTGAAAAGTATTCACCACTTACAGAGTTATTACATAACTAAAAAGCCCCTGGCATCGGCACATGACCGTCAATTTTTCGCATTTCATATGAATCAAGAACTAATCAAGGTGAAACCGATTCTGCTCCAAAATCAACTCCACCACTTTCCTACCTGGCGGCTTATTAATATATTACTGTTCCTCCGTCAATTCGCCCACTGCGCTGATGAGCGCTGATGTGATGGGAAAGTAAATTGGGAAGTCACGGTTAGGCAGGGGGCCACACACGGAAAGCGGATTCGGAAGAAATGGTGAAGCTTTGTTTATTGTCAATTAACATCGATTGGAGGAAACGGAGGTAGTTGAGATTTTCTATAGACTCTTCGACAGCGTTTATGTCACTTATGAACACTTAAATTGACCCAACTCACTCACTCACTCAGATAATTGCCACAAAATCTCAATTACTTTTTCAAAGGCACGTATCAGCTTTTGTAAACAATGCATTTGATCGACGATTTGGCGTAACTGGTAGGTCAGCCACGCATGCTAGCACTACCATCAGATAGGGAAAATTAGCCCCTACTTGATAGTGGTGTAAGTATACGTGGGTGAGCTACCAGCTACGCCACCCCGACGATCTGAAGCATTGTTTACAAAAGCTGATACGTCCCTTCGAAAAAGTAATCGAGAAATTATCCAACAGATGCCCTGACATTACTGATTCAAAACCATTCAGAAATGAGTAACTCTCTGATTCAATTCTTTGTCCACGCTAATTAACGACTCATAATCATGTAGCTCATAGTTAAAGATAGTGATGATGTTGATCAGCGAAACACGTCAAACAGCTTGCCAAAAAAAAAAAAAAAAAATAACGCCTCACAGCTTCCTCCCTGAATAACCCATTAGCATCTCACTTTCTCGGGTAAAGTCCCGTCATTTTAGCACTTCCCACTACATTCAATGGGCAGCGCAGCGAAAACATTTCGAGTGTTTCCAAGAAGTCCAAAAATGTAAAATCATCATTCAAATTCTTTACACTTGAGCTCGAATCGAATAGGCCCGGCTTGTTTCGATGACGAGAATTCTACGAATGGCACTTCGAGTGCTAACTAATCACCTGACAGTGCAGCGATTTACATCACCCAAGTTTGACAATTTCGCCAATCCGTCACATGGTGCCCTGGGTTGCGTGCGTAGCGAAAGAGAAAACACTGACCTTATTAAAGGTGTACGGCTCACGGCAGTCGCCATGGCAGCTAGGGCGATCACTTTCCTTCGCTCTCGATTTTGTTGTGCTCTTCGGTGCTGCGGCCAATAAATAATTCCATTTAAATTGTTGTTTACCTATTGCCGAATTCGGTGGACTGAGGCCTACAATTTAAGCACGCCACAATTCGTTCAATCTGAACTGCTCAGCATGATTGCATTAGGCACTTTAATGCTGGCGGCAATCATAATTTGCTACCCACCAACCGAGCAAGGAGAGAGGACACACACCGACTCTTGTGTGAATTGTGAAAAACGAAAAACATAAAAAAAACACAACTAGGTAACAATCAGACAGAACCGTCGAAATTGTAGCGCGTTTATGAAGCGTTTTCTCGCCCGCTTGTCCCATCATGGTCATTGAATCGAGTAGATTGAATGTGAGAGTAGAGGCGAACGGAAGGTGGTGAGTGCAAGTGATGCACCTTTTCGGAGCATGTGAAGATGCACTTTCGACGAGAGAGGTGGAATAATTGCGTCATCCGATGTCCGTCCGTCCAACTGACCGGTAGAAATGCGGGATGACGGAGATCATGCGCGCGCGTGCGGTCGCCGGGAAGAGTTTTGAATTGCGCTTCAATTCCACCAGCTTCTGGGTGAATATCTTTAGGGTAGATGGTACCAGTCATGGCTATATTGACTATTAAAACGAGATGTGCCCAATCATGTGATTTAGATTATACTGTTAATTAACATAAAATTTAAGTTTACAAGTGATTAGAAATTAGAAGTTGCACTTACAGGCTAAGCCAATTAAAATACCCTAGTTTAGTTGCATCCGTGCTGACATTTTAGCATAAATGAGCATTTGCAAACTTGCTTTCACATTGTTGCTTACTAAACTAAGCAGCTCGTCACTTTTTACCATGCCTGTATCCACTCGAAACTTAGTTACATGGTTTCTGTTTGGGAAGCGGCTAGTTCTCCATACTTGACCTTTCCGACGAGCAGAACCTTCGGACATCCGAGTAGAACTCTATTATTTTCGCTTCTGAATACCAATAGTTTCCACCCTCCTGGGAATAACAAGACCCCCTTTGAAGAAGATTTCTTTGCTGGGAGAAAACTACAGAAAAGTCCAGAACTTTGTGAAGTTCAAAGATATTTAAGGATAAGTTCCGAGAACTTCAGGAACTTAGATGGAGATCAGAAAACTTTACTACCATTCAAATACCTTCAAGAAAGTTGCAGCAAGTTTTCAACAACTTCAAGAAACTCCAAAACATATCAGATAAGTGCAAAGATCTTCAGGAAAGGCCAGAGAGCTTGAACTTTAGGATTTCCATAAAAACTCGGAAAATCGAAGGACCGTTAGGAATCTTCAGAAAACTTCAGGAAAATTTTGATAACTTACAGCTTTGTTATTTTCAGGGCAAATCATCGGAGCTTTGGGGTGGTTCACAAAAACTGTAGGGAGAAGTTCAAAGGAATGAATGGTTATACCATAGAAGGTCCAGAAGAAACGTGCTCAACTTTTTGGCTCAGCTCTGGTACTCTCTTCGGTCCCAAGCTAATCGATGTACCCCTCGAAACATAGGAAAATCCACGAACCCCTCATTACATCTGTCAAACTTTCATAGCGAATCAAAACAAACATAGTGTAGTACTAGAATTTCGACTAGAATGGGGTACATTAATCGTTTGCTTGGGACCAATAGGCAAGTCAAGTAGTGAGCCAATTTAAAATCTTTAGTTTTCACCGGTTGGTAGCATCAAGTCTACGGTAGCATAGTGGTAGAGCGAAACATATCTCTGCACCACATGGCACCACTTGCCTTCTGGTATCGTTACTTCAGAAAAGTTCAAACTTTCGGGGAAATTTAAAGATCTGTAAAGGTCAGTTTCCATAAATTCAAGACACCACAATAAACTTGAGGATGCTTTTGAGAAACTTTTAGATGTTCCGAGAATTACAGGAACGTCCGGAGAATTCTTGGAAAGTAAATTCAGGAGAATTTCCATAACTGCAGGGTATCTTCGAGAACATCAGGAAAGACAAGAGAGCAATTCAATTTATTTTAAAAAAATGCAGGCACTCTACAGAAGTTCTGAGAAACTCAGCGAATGACATTTTCAGCGAAGACCAGGGAACGTCAGATAAGATAAATGGTTTTGAGACAAATATATGTGGGAAGATCATAAATTTGTTGAGCGGTCCACAGAAGAAGAAGAAGAAGAAACAGAAGAAGAAGAAAAATCATAAGAAGAAGAAGAAGAAGAAGAAGAAGAAGAAGAAGGAGAAGAAGAAGAAGAAAAAAAGACGGCCAAGGAGAAGAGCTGAAAACTTTAAATAATTTTGATGATTATATGTAGATTATTATAGGTATGTTGAATTTAAATTTGAACTGTGAAATTTTTAAATTCAAAATTTTAAATTTTAACTGATCAATTTTATTTATTAAATTTTAAATGTTTTATTTGAAAAGTTCAATTTTAATTGTACAATTTTGAGTTTTAAATTTTGAATTTTAAATTATACATGTTCAATTTTAAATGTCCAATTTTATATGTTCAATTTTAAATGTTGAATTTTAAACGGTCAATCTTGAATGTTCAATTTTAAATGTTCAATTTTGAACGTTCAATTTTGAATGTTCAATTTTAAAAGTTCAAATTTTTAAGGGTCAATTTTGAATGTTAAATTTTAAATGTACAATTTTAAATTTTCAATTTTATACTATCAATTTTAAATGTTCGAAATTTAAAGGTTCAATTTTAATGGTCAATTTTGAATGTTCAATTTAAAATGTTCAATTTTGAATGTTCAATTTTAAATATTTAATTTTAAATGTGCATTTTGAAACGTTCAATTTAAAATGTCCAATTTTAAATGTTCCCTATTTTGAATGTTCAATTTTGAATGTTCAATTTTAAATGTTCAATTTTGAAAGTTCAATTTTAAATGTGCAATTTTAAATTTTAAATATAATATGATCAATTGAAAAAATTCAATATTTAAAGGTTCAATATTTAAAGGTTCAATTTAAATGGCCAATTTTGAATGTTAAATTCTTAATGTCCAATTTTAAATGTTCGGTTTTAAATGTTAATTTTTAAATGGTCAATTTCGAACGTTCAATTTTAAACGTCCAATTTGAAGTGTACAATTTAAAATGATCAATATGGAATGTTCCATTTATAATATTAAATTTTTAAAGTTCAATTTTAAATGATCAATTTGGAATGTTCAATTTAAATGTCCAATTTTGAATTTTCAATTTAAATTGTTCAATATATAAAGGTTCAATTTTGAATGTTCAATTTAAAATGTTCAATTTAAATTGTCCAATTTTAAATGTTCAATTTTATATATGTTTTCAGTTTTTAATGTTCAATTTTAAGTATTCAATTTTAAAAGTTCAGTTTTAAATGTTCAATTTTAAATGTTCAATTTTAAATGATCAAATTAAAATGTTCAATTTAAAATGTTCAATTTTAAATCGTCAGTTTTAAAAGTACAATTTTTAATGGTCAATTTCGAATGTTCAATTCTTAATTTTCAACTTTATATGGTCAATTTAAAATGTTAAATTTTGAATGTTTAATCTCAAAATTTCAATTTTATATCGTCAATTTTGTATGTTCAATTTTAAATGTCAAATTTAAAATGTTCAATTTAAAATGTTCAATTTAAAATGTGCAATTCTGGTTGTTCAATTTTAACTTTTTAATTTTAAATAAACAATTCTAAATGTTCTATTTTAAATGTTCAATTTAAATTGTTCCATCTGAAAAGCTCACTTTTAATTGTTTATTTTTAAATGTTTAATTTAATATGTTCAATTTAAAATTTTCAATTTTAAATCTTCAATTTAATATGTTCGATTTTATATTTTCAAAGCGTTCAATTACAATTTTATATGGTCAATTTTGTACGTTCAATTTTAAATGTCCAATTTTAAATGTCCAATTTTAAATGTTTGATTTCAAAAGTTCAATTTCATATGGTCAATTTAGTTTGTTCAATTTTATATGTCTAATTTTAAATGTTCAATTTAAAATGTTATATATAAAATGTTCAATTTTGGTTGTTCAATTTTAAAATTTTCCATTTTATAAGTTTAATTTAAAGCGTTAATTTTGAATATTCAATTATAAATGTTCATTTCAAGAAGTTCAATTGAAATGGTCAATTTAAAAAAAAAAATTCTCAATGTTCTATTTTAAATGTTCAATTTAAATTTTTTTCCATCTGAATAATTCAGTTTAAAATGTTTATTTAAAAATGTTTAATTTCAAATGTTCAATTTAATATTTTCAATTTTAAATGTCCAATTTTAAATCTTCAATTGTTTTTCATTTCAAAAAGTTCAATTTAAAATGTTAAATTTTAAAAGTTCATTTATAAATGTTCAATGTTAAATGGCCAATTTTGAATGTCCAGTTTTCAATATTCAATTTTAAATGTTCTATTTTATATGTTCAATTTTAATTGTTCCATCTTAATTGTTCAATTTAAAATGTAAAAAAAAAAATAAAATGTTAAATTTTAAATGTTCAATGTTCAATGTTCAATTAAAAAATCAATTTAAAATGTTTAATATTAAAAGCCCATTTTTAAATGATCAATTTAAAGAGCTCAGTTTTAAATGTTAAATTTTAATAGTTGAATTTTAAATGGTCAATTTTGAATGTTCAGTTTTAAATATTCAATTTTATATGTTCAATTTTATTGGTTTAAATTTAAAAGTTCAATTTAAATGTCCTATTTTAAATTTCCTATTTCAATGTCCTATTTAAATGTCATTTTTAAATGTCCTATTTAATGGTCGTATTTTCAATGTTAATTTTTAAATATTCAATTTTAAATGCTCAAATTTAAATGTTAAATTTTATACGTAATATTTTAAATTTTCAATTTTAATTGCTGAATTTTACATGTTAAATTTTAAAAATGCAATCAATAATGTTCAATTTTAAATGTTAAAATTTATATGTTAAATTTTAAATGTTCAATTTAAGATGTTTAATTCCAATTATTCAATTATAAATTTCAAATAATAAAATGTTAATGTTCTTTATTTTATTTATATATGATAAATGCTATACATTAAATCAAGAGCAAATTTTCATTACGTCGAATGTAACAAAGGTAAACAAAGTCGAGCTATCAGTGTCAATCGATTCTCCTGCTATTACACTGTATACTGTCCAAATATAGGATCACATCCCATTTTTAAATTTATTTACCAGTCGAATTGCTTTTTGACGTAATCACCTTCCGATCAAAATAGTTTTCCGATTTCTATGGAGATGCCGTTTGTCTTAAGTAACAGCACTGAGAAACCCGTGAAAAGTGTACTTTCATCGTTTCGCTTTCTCATTATTAAAGTGAATAAATCGAACTGTTTGTTGCTAAGATGATTTCGGTGGTCCTAAAATGATGAATGGGCTGCACGTAAGGAGACGTAATTGATAATTCTCCTTAAAGTGACTTAAGTAACAATAGGGGCCACCAAACGACGTATAATAACTTTTGACTCAAAAACCAGTATTTCTTAGCATGAAAACTAGCGATTTGCCTTTGTATGATTCAAACCCGGCTAAATATGTTAAACATTGCTATCACTATGAGATTATATGTGTTTAATTGGAAATAGGAATAACTTTTCGGTCATCAAAACAAAACTTTATTTTTCTCGGATCGGTGTGAATGTTACTTACGACATAATGAAAATTTGCTCTTGAAATGTAATATGTTCAATGTCAATCATAAAATTAAAGTTTTGAAATGTTTCCCTAATACGAAAATTGCTACACCCGAACGATAACCCAAATCATAGAACTATTCCACAAATGGTATGGATGATACTCTGAAAACGTCGTTAAGCAAAATAGTCATTCAAATTTTATTAGGGCTACTACAGTTCATGCACTGAAGCAAAAGCAAGTAGAAATTCCATAAGAACCACTTTTGAATTTTAGTCCCAAGAGATCGGTATGAATTTCATTGATTTGCCGTATGAAAATAATATTGACATACAAATAATAAAACTGAGAATACTGGAACCAAACCATGCACGTTGAGATTCCGGGGCACGTGATTGGGTAACTCTTCCTTCAACACTTGGGAAAATTTAATTGGTTAAAGGCGTATAAGAGCTACCTCATGTTAGACGAAAATAATGAAATTCATATGTGTCATTCATAAGTCAAGCCTTATGAAAGTAATAAGATTATTTGCCTCAGTG
The DNA here is from genome assembly GCF_037179485.1 of Ochlerotatus camptorhynchus. Taxonomy (NCBI): domain Eukaryota; kingdom Metazoa; phylum Arthropoda; class Insecta; order Diptera; family Culicidae; genus Ochlerotatus; species Ochlerotatus camptorhynchus. Next base: position 1,933,751 of record NW_027040657.1, read on the forward strand.
TGTTTTGGATTATGATAAATTTTTCATTCCTGATATAAAATTTCAAATGTTTCATATACCTCATTACGTTGTTTTTCCTTTTCTACTACTATTGTATCACTTTAACGTTCACCATAGTAGTAGAATTAAACGGAAAACAACGTAATAAGGTATACAATTATTGTAATAATTGTAAAAATAAGTTTAAATATTTCACATTAAATGTTGAATACAATGGCAATTGTTTAAATGTTAATCAATAAAAGTATAAAATATAATAGGAAATTACATACGTACATTTAACACTTTACATCAAAATATTAATTTATTTAGAATTTATCATTTTAAATCTTAATCTTAAATTGAAATTTAGATTTTTTTTTCAGTGTTGTCCAGTGCGGTAAAAATCGGTGGGCGAAGCAATCGCAGCCCCATTCAATTTTTTTATTCGCAATAATTAATTACAGGATCTTTCAATAAGCGTCGGTTCAAACATCTTGAAGAATTGGTCATTTTGATTCAGGTCTTCTTCAAGATAAAGTGCTGACGTCAGTTTTATTATCAGCAACAGTTCGATACAGGGGTTTAGTTTTAGTTTATGAACGTAAAGCTACATATTTGCGCTGAATAAAAGACCATATAACTTTATATCCATTGAAGAAGGCCACGTCCAGAATCTTAAACATTGGATGTAAAGCATCGTAGCGTTTTACCAAGTTTAACCAGTACCCTTGTTTTAAATATATCTACTATGTGAAGTCAACATGGTCCATTATTTAGAATTCGAAACATTCAAAAGGCAGAGCAGTACTTTTGTGAATGAAAAACCCGGTTTTCTCAAAAATATTACGTGTTACAAAAAATCTGAGTACATTTTTGAATTCAGCGAGTCAAAACCTATTAAATTCATCGAAAATTCTCGAAGGGCGTAAAACACTGTCGACCAGTGTGATTCAATCAGTATCGAGTTAATCTCACACGTTTAAGTAATTGAAAGAAGTTTTTGATTACTGATTCCTATGAAGATCTGGCCTCTTCCTCAGGAACATCAAGCTATGAATGCTAATGTAGTTTAATATGTTGCATGATATATAAAGATGTGCATCTTCGTACCAAAACCTGTTATTTCACCATAAGGTAACGCATCGAGGACACCCGGAGTATACATATATACGGATGTGGCAAGAGCATGATTGTACAGTCATCTCTCCCTTTCTCGATGTATTCATATCTTGATATTTACCTAAACTGGATGGAGATGCAGGCTACCTCGTCTACTTCTCTCATATAAAAATTGCTTTGAGTGTCCCTCTAATATCGGGATAGAGAGAGTTGACTTTATCATATAAATTTCAGAATTAAATGATAATGCTATGCATACGGTTGAGCTGTGGAAGCTTATATTTAAATTTAAAAACTTGATCTTGTGCATTTTCACAAAACGATGAGCAAAGCAAGAGTTGAGTTGCAGTTGCAGACTTTTTGCAATTTTGATTTGAATTCGACTCAGCTACTGATTTACTCTCAATGGCCGTGTATCTTCATCCTTACGACGAATAAAACCCAATGGCGTTTGGACAGAGTTAATGAAATTTTAATGATGAATCAGTGATATTGTTGTTATAAAATCAAAATAATTATTTACTGTTCATCAATTCCAATGTTACACATGGAAAAGTTATTGAATTAGAAGTCCTTTGATCAGAAACAAATGCAATCAATAATTTGTTCTTATGCACGGGAGATACCTAATGGGATTAAAATCAAATCAAAAGCCCTAATTATGTGAATTAATTGTGTGCTCGTTGTTTCTCCATTATTCGGTTCAGAACTCTCTCCTCTTTTCTATCAGGACTGTTCATGATCAAATATTGAAAAAAACCTTTCGAATCTTTCGTTCAGAAGTCACAAGAAAAATGTATATGCAAAGTGACCCTTTCTTCGCCTGAGAGAATGTCGAAAGCCTTCTATGGATTCAAATAAATTTCAAGGCGGCTCATTGCAAGCAATCATTTTTGCCGTGCGTATTTATAATGCATATGCACTTCAACTCAAGTTTGTCTAACGAATAAACCTGAACCGGTTTTTGTGCCCATCAATGAAGCTCGACCGATGACCAAATAAATAATGTAATGAAATATTCAAACAATCTGACGTTGATGCAGAACTGCATCAAGCTGAATCTTTTTCACATCACCTATTATTTGTGTATGTACAACGAAAAGCCGATTTTCTTTTATGATTGCGCCAACCATCAGGTCAACGGTGAGCAGGGGTACCGTAGACTCTCGACCATACAACGTTCAATTCAACAACAACTACGACGACGACATTGACCGACCAACGTAATCTTCTCGTATTTACAGCTGTACGATAAATGACGAAAAGCAACCCGACTGGGCTCATCATTGCTAAGGTGACTGCTAAGCTGATCTGAATCATCCAATTCAACAGATGTTATTGTTTTGCTTGGAGTGAAGCGAGAAAAAAACACACAATCAAATAAACACCACCCAACCCCACTGCCCACCCCCGAGCGAATGTTCTCCCAATTCCCATTATTTTCCACTTAGCACCTACTTGGATACGCGTAAGCAGCGGCCAGCACAGCTCCAATCACCAGGAAGCACGTCGCAAAAGTTTTCATCTTTTGACACTTTGCTGGAATGTTCCACCAAATGAATCGATTGACAAAACTTCACTCTGTCACTCGTGTTGTTTTGTATCTGCTCCTACACACTCTGAACTAAAGGTACCGAATCTCGTCAACTTCCTCCCGTTTGATTCTGTTCGATTATTGCTGTTATTCGTTCACTTTGACTTCTTTTCACTTGGACTTCCTCTGGAGGAAAATTATTGCAACACCGAAAGTTTTCCCAACTCCTGCGATTGATTTTCAAATTTTTGGCAGCTGGTGAAATGTTTTTCCTCGTTCTGCTTCCGCACGTCCGAGTTTGTCTTCAACGCAGTAACTAATAAAAAAAATGCTCCACTCTCGCGAATCTCGTTCTCTCTACTAAACCGGCTGCGATCGATGCTCTCCTCTATATATATCGACGCACCGGTCGCTGGTCGGTGCTCGGTGGGTTGTGTTGTGGTGAGTCAGTCGTAAAACAGAAAACTGTGCTCTCAGCTGTGTTCGTCTCTCTACAGTCTGGTGCTCGATTGTGCGGTGTTCGTTTCCATGAATGTTAAAATACCGTGCATTCGATGGATCGCGTAAACGGGTAGAGTACTGTAATAATATACTGAACTGCGGACAAACAGTCGCATCAACGACGACAGTGAGATGAGCAGAAGCATGTGTGTTGCTCACTGTCTATCTATACCTACATGAGGTTGAGTTGTGGATATGAATGGAAACAATCAAACATGCTCGTTCACTGTGGATGAACATTTCCGAATACAGAAATGTATGTGAGGGTTAGAGTACCTGTACACTATACCAGTGAGGTTTTACTGGGCCTTTGAATTGCGGAACTGTTCGGTAAAAGTTTAAAAATCTGTGGAAAATTCAAAAATGAGAAAATTTACTCAGAACTTGTGCAGACTTATTTCTAACGAAATAAAAGAGAATTTGTCGATTTCATTGATTCCTTACGGATAACGGTCATTTGATTTTAAATTGGCTCACTACTTGACTAGCCTATTGGTCCCAAGCAAACGATTAACGTACCCCATTCTAGTCGAAATTCTAGTACTACACTATGTTTGTTTTGATTCGCTATGAAAGTTTGACAGATAAAATGAGGGGTTCGTGGATTTTCCTATGTTTCGAGGAGTATATCGATTAGCTTGGGACCGAAGTTGTTGTACTATTTCATAGTCAACGGCACGGATAAAGAACCACATCCAGCTTTCCGAAATCCATCCGACGGAGTATAGCCAACAATCAATACGAAACTAACGATTTTAAATTGGCTCACCACTTTGGTAGCCTATTGGTCCCAAGCAAACGATTAACGTACCCTATTCTAGTTGAAATTCTATTACTACACTATGTTTGTTTTGATTCGCTATGAAAGTTTGACAGATAACATCAGGGGTGTGTGGATTCATGCAGAACATGCAGGGGTGAGTGAAATAGCTTGGGACTGCTTGGGACCGTTGTTCTGGTACTGAGTGAGCCAAAAATAATAATGATTTTCTTCGGGACCCAGTGGTCTTAGAGTTACCTCTATGGTATAGCTAAGCAACCGGCATGCATCAGTCTTCTTGGAACAGATTTGGTTTGGTTAGCTTATTCTGGGGAAATTTCCGTGCTGCAGCAGTGATTTTAGGCTGCAAACATCAATTTATTTTTATCACGCTTCGTTTAATTACACAATCACAAAAGTCATTAAATCTTCAGGGTTGCCTAACTCATGGGATACTTGATTGACACGCTTCGGCACAGCGTTTCGCATAGCTTTCGGCACAGCGAAAACTATCGGCACAGATTGAGGTGTGCAGAGTTGATCAGTATTCATTTAGGATATTTATTTTTTTATTTTAGACATGGAAAATTCTCGAGGAGGACCCGCAAGCACTCGGAGTTTTCGAGCGACGTGTGCTAAGGACGATCTTCGGCGGTGTTATAACTGATGTAAGAACTTAGCACTCACCAACTACCTACTCGGAGATCAAACATGCAGCAACCGGTCGACTCAGGCAACAAGAGCAAGCTCCGGAACACCCAGGGTCGGCTAGCAAACGGGTTATCAGAGGGTTTCGCGATACAAAAACGAAGAACTTTCACTTTTCTTTAAACGCATTTATTTGCCACATTCTGTATTATGTGCGTGTTGTTCATAATTTCGTGTAATATGTGTCGTGTAGCCTAATCACGTTGTTTACTGTACCGGTACATACCGCTGCTGCCGTTGATGGTGAATCGGGATGGCCGACACAGTGACTCCTGTCCTACTGTGCGGCCGGAACTCTCGCCAGATTGGCGAAGCGAGCGGATGACGGGCCAGCGGGCGTTGCTGGACGGTGGGATGGCAGGCGTCGTCCTTCGTTGGCACGATCGGCCGACCGTGGCAAGGCCACCTTGGTCAAGCTGAGAAGGGAAAACTCAAGGGGTAAGTCACTTAGCACATTGTGCCGAAATTAGATTCGGCACAGCTTGGGCACATCCATCGGCACACCTTCGGCACAATCTCGTATGCATTGGATTGTTGTACATAAAATGGGAGCACTGCTGGACAACTGTCATTGAAGTTGTTCACAACATTACATGCTGTTTGAATGTATATTCAATTAGATGATGATTGAATATACTATGGGAACTCAGATCAGCAGTTCACTTATAGATCTTAATACGAAATGTAGGTTCTAGAGCGAGCTCAAGAGAAAGAGGCAGTAAATCAAACCCCATAAGTACCATTAATTCAAATAATGCTGCAACTAACACACTACAGAAGTGTAATCATCATCCTCTATAGTCGGTCTCCAACAATGATCCCCGCCAGTTCCAACTCTTTCCGGTTGGTTTCATATCACGAAAGGCTAAGTTTCTGGTCTGCCTTTGAGGGTATTATGAAACCCTAAAGTACAGGACTTTTATTATCCTATGAACACAAAACACCGAAATTTCACACACCCGCCACTTCCCGCGTCATCCTAAATCCGATTTGCCGGGATGGATATTTTACAAACAACCGCAGCTTGCTCTATGACCGGCACAATCGGCACACTTGTGGCACACTGACAAAAAAGATTACCCAAGATTGGTGTGTGGAGTGACCTGCCCCTTGGGAAAACTCCTTTACGATTATGGCCTACGTTTGGCCAGATAATATTCTTTGGTCCTTGACAATTAGGCTCGGAAACTGTTTCCAATTTCACGAGCCGGCGTGTGCTGACGGATGACCTTTTTAAGGTCCAATATAAAAAGAGGTCCTATCGGACGAATACGTAATTAATTTACGGTTTTTGGTCCAGGGTATTTAGTTACCTGAACGTTAGCTTGCCCTAGTGCACCTAGCTGCTGCTAGGGGGGGGGGGGGGTCCTAGTTCACGTTCTAAAACACCAACCACTGCACTTAGCTAATTAAATTGCGTCTTAGCACACGGACGCCTGATATTGAAAAAGGTCGATTTTGGGCAATGGCCGTTCTTTCTCCCAATTTTCCTTCATCCCGTCCTCCCGTCATCCCATCATCCTTGTTTTGTATAGTTGTTTGTAGCTCTATGGTGGACATAACGTAACGGCACAACATTTTCACAGCGGTACAGAACTCTATCACTTCTGTGGTATACTACTGTTCTTGCACAAGAAACGTGAAGGTTCTGAATATATAACATAAATGACAAAAACCTATGAACTTGTGACCAAACGGTTACAGTGTGCAGGAGAACGGTGAGTGGCGGCGATTAATTTTGTTTTTTTTTTTTTCAATCTTTATTAAAGAGATTTTTAGCCTTAGGCTAGTTCATCTCTAGGCGGCGAATAATGAACCACGAGCTCGCTGCACTCTACGGCGAACCCAGCATCCAGAAGGTGGTCAAAGCCGGAAGGATGCGGTGGGCAGGGCATGTTGCAAGAATGCCGGACAACAACCCTGCAAAATTGGTGTTCGCTACTGATCCGGTTGGCACAAGAAGGCGTGGAGCGCAGAGAGCACGATGGGCGGACCAGGTAGAGCGTGATCTAGCGAGCATTGCGCATGACTCAGGCATGGAAAATGATTTGCATTCATTTCATACATTCATTTACATTCATTTGCCTCTAACTTTTTTCATCAACAGCATTCCGCAAAATAATGTATAGAGCTTTTTTAGGTTTTGATATTAGCTACAACTACATCAGTAAAATAGAAAACGTTAGTTTTATAATAATATCAGAGGTATTGGCCCATGATACAAAAGCAGTTCAATTGTTCTGAGTAGGCTGTGCGTGTGTTCGAACCTGACGTTTGTTTTTTTTCCGTGGAGTTTTTTTTTTATCTATAATCGGTTGCTGCTTTGGCCATAACCAGGCTCAGGAGACAATTTTATAGTTCCTCATTCTAGTTCCCTATTACTTGCCGCTGAGAAGCTGTTCCGAAGCCAAGTAGAACCTCCACAAGGCGTCCCATCATTAGTTGAGTCGCAGCGTTGAACCTGACTATTGGCCACGAAAAGGCTTGCCAATGCACATCAAAAATCGACTACATACACCCGAACATTTGTTTATCTCAAATCGAAGGAAGATGTTCCGCGCAACTACCATAAACTGGACTAGTTCACGTTGATCTTCGTCAAGCTTCGTCAAGCTTCGTCAAAAATTTGGAATTCTACATCAACACATGTCAGGCAGCCTTCAGGTTCAATTGGCTAAACTTGGTTAGTTCGTTCCTTTTTGTAAATTTTTATTTTTTCAAACCAGTAACGTTGGGAGATCACCTTTTTGTGGTGCGTTACTGGTATAAGATCTACCACCGAACCCTTGTCGTGACAACTTCAATCTAGGGAATCAAGATTTTCCAGTAATCAAAGGATCACATTTTAGTCCTTGTTACTTTTTATGACTTGATAATAGTGACAAGACTCGGGTAGTGACCACCGCGCCGTTATGCATTTCTATATTGTATATTTCAAATCAAAAATATCTTTTATGTTCATAGATTTCACATAATCTTTTTCCCTTCGTCCTTCTCCTTTTCCTTTCCCTTTTCTCTTTTCAGAAAGCGAGTAATGGCGCTATAGCCATAAGTCATATAAAAGGCTACACAGCAAAAAAAAAATGTAATATCGATCAATGTAATTCAAGCTGATGTATGAAATAATGATGTAATTGCAAAAAGCAGATACAATATTACATCAATGGATGTAATTTTGTTCGCAAAATCGATGTACATCGTACAACGTTATATTACACAACCGATGGATTGACCTGGTTGCAGCAGTTTGGATGTACTATTCAACAAAATTTTTTTTTTCTGTTTAGGACAAGAGTTAGTGCTCATGCCCCAACCGTCAGAAGAAAATTGAGCATCACTTAACCTTTCTAGCTTTGATGCTTCCAACGACCAACCAATCATATAATTACCAAAATCGGAACGTACGGTACGAGATGTCCACGTTTCGTCCATTTATTGGACTCTGAAGCATCGTGTTTAAATCTTCGATGCTTTCAAGAACTGTCCGTGTTGGTGTTAGATTAGATTAGATAAGATACACTAGCAGTTCAATTGTTCATTTCAAAACTGATAGAATTCTTGAAACTATCAATAGATTTCTCCAAAATTACATTTATGTCAGATGGAGCAGCTGCTCATTATAAGAACAGAAAAAAAAATTGCCAGTCTATGTAACTTCAAATCAATGCACAAATGGGAAGCAGATTGGCATTTCTTTGCAACATCTCATGGCAAAGGTCCCTGTGATGCTATTGGTGGAACTTTAAAACAAATGGCAAAAAGAGTAAGCCTTGCCCAAGAATACGGAAATACTATTACAACCCAACGAGAGCTCTACGACTGGGCAGTTAAACAAACAGAGAAAAGCATCACAAAATTGATTTTCTGTTATATATCTACTGAGCAATATGAAAAAATGTCAGAAGAACTAGAAGATTTGTTTCACCACGCAAAGACGATATCTGCTACACAAAAATTTCACAGTTTTCAGCCTTTTGCCGATAATCAAATTGCAGCTAAAAATATTCTAATTCAACGGAGCATCCAAAAAAATTTACTTTGTTCGACAATGTAGCAGGGGACAATTTAGTTTTAACTCAAAAACGTGCCGTGCGACAGCTCTTTCTTCATGGATTTTCATGAATATGCTTTCTATAGAATTGAAGTGGATCATTGACCACATTGACCTTTCCTGGGATGACCACGCCGGATTTAAATATAATTGAGCCACTTTGGTCGACGTTGTAAGCTCGTATTCGAAGCGTTTTTCCTCCTCCATCGTCGTTGAAACCGCTTGAACATCTTCTGATCCAAGAATGGAACAACATTCCACTAGAAGCCATCCAAAAACTTTATGAATCAATTCCCAGACGAATCCAAGCTGTTATTGAAGCAAATGGTAGGCCAACATCATATTAGACGGTTCCATTATAACATTTTCCTACAATTTTAAATGGCATTCTTAATTTATAAATAATAATTCATTAATAATACATAGCTTTGCAAATAGCAAATAGCTTTGGAACCCAGATTAAAAGCGCAACTTCTCAAATAATAATGGTTTTTCCGCACTGTCACTATTGTTTATTTAAAATGCAGGAAATGGCAATAACTGATGGTCACTAGCGAGCACAAAAGTGCTGGCGAACATCTCCAGAGCTGACGTCGACAGTCATTTCGTTCATTAAAGAGTTGTTGTGCTCTTGCTACACCTTACATTAATACAAGAGAGAGACTTTTATTGGTCTACAACCAGAGTTTAAAGACCTAACCTCCCTATCCACTACTAGTAGTCGATGGTCCATTTCAAGACTTCAGATAGTTCGAGCTGTCGAACGGCATTGTGAAGTGAAAATACAATTTTCCTCTTACATGTTATCCTGGGGCATCTGCTGGCTCCAGAATGAGCTCCCCAAGGGCATTGTTTTGCGTAAAAATGTGATTGCATCCTACTGCAGGTTCCCCCCAGGGCATTCCAGTCAATGTGGTCATCCCAGGAAAGGTCAATGTGGTCAATGATCCACTTCAATTCTATAGAAAGCATATTCATGAAAATCCATGAAAAAACAGCTGTCGCACGGCATGTTTTTGAGTAAAAACGCAATTGTCCCCTAGGTTCCCCCGGGGGTATCCAGTGATTCCGAGAGCGGCCAATGTGGTCAATGATTCACTTTAAGTCTATAGAAAGAATATTCATGAAAATCCATGAAAAAAGAGCTGTCGCACGGCACGTTTTTGAGTAAAAACGCAATTTTTCCCTACTACAGGTTCCTCCCGGGGTATCCCAGTGGTTCCGAGAGTGGCCAATGGGGTCACTGATCCATTTGAAGTTTAATGAATGCCTATTCATGAAAAACCATGAAGAATGAGCTGCCGCACGGCATGTTTTGGTGTAAGAATGCAATTGTCCTCTGCTCCAGGTTCCCCCGGGGGCATACCGGAGTTTCCGAGAGCGGCCAATGTGGTAAATGATTCACTTTAAGTCTATAGAAAGAATATTCATGAAAATCCATGAAGAAAGAGCTGTCGCACGGCACGTTTTTGAGTAAAAATGCAATTTCCCCCTACTACAGGTTCCCCCCGGGGTATCCCGTGATTCCAAGAGCGGCCAATGGGGTCACTGATCCATTTGAAGTTTAATGAATGCCTATTCATGAAAAACCATGAACAATGAGCTGCCGCACGGCATGTTTTGGTGTAAGAATGCAATTGTCCTCTGCTCCAGGTTCCCCCGGGGGCATACCGGAGGTCCCGAGAGCGGCCAATGTGGTAAATGATTCACTTTAAGTCTATAGAAAGAATATTCATGAAAATCCATGAAGAAAGAGCTGTCGCACGGCATGTTTTGAGTGATTAAATGATCTGCCCGCATTCAGAACCCTTCACCAGAACCGATTCCAGGGAAATGGCCAGATCTTGGTTGATTATGGGCCGATTTTTGTTCTTGGCATATGATTCGGCATATGAAATGGTTCTTCTTTTGTTGTATTTACTAAAAATTTATATATTTCACCAGCATCATATATAAAATTTCACCAGGTTAGACAAACCCTCCGGAAACCCGGAATATCTCCGGTATCCGGTGACCAGGATTATTTTCGTGGCTATACCGTAGCACAATATTAGTTTTGCAGTCAAATGCTCTTGGAAGATTTAAAATCGGATCATATTTGACGAAGTTACAACACTCCAAAGTTGACCAAAAATTTGCCTATTCTAGTTATTTTGAGTAACCCCTGTATATATGTATAAGTTATTCTCTAAATAAGATAAAATAAAAATTTATGAAATAAGAACACAATTTTTTCATACTCTGCCAATTAAACATAACATTAAAATTAAATTTTCTATATTATTCACATTAGGATTGAATACGTCTTCAATATCTTTTTTGGTGTACCTTTCATTTGGAGCTTGTTGAGTGAAATCCGGTTAAGTGGTAGGTTTCACATGAGTCTCAACATTTCAATATTTTTCATGTCTACACTTAAAAAAAATCATTGATTTTATTCAGTGCGAACACGTAAAAGTTTTTGTTTAAAACTTTTTTTCTTTAAAAGTGCCCATCTTGAGATATATGAACGAGTTATAGATGTAGAAAAAAAATCCGAATTAAAAAAAATTGAATTTTTGGGAAATCTTAATTTTAAATTTTAAACATTTTCTTCCTCAGTGTAGCAATATTATTTTTAATGTTTTGGTATTTTATTATGCAAGCTCATTTATAAATCTACAAATCATTTTTGGACAGCATTTTTGTAGGACTTGACATTATTGAGTTATAATTTTTTAAAGAAAGTATTAATAAAAAAAAAGTTGGTCTAGCGTTTAAAAAAAAAAATTAGTATGCAAAGTTGCTTAAGTAGACGAAATCTACACACCCACAAAGTTTCATTGAAAACTGAGAGGGTGCTGCCAATTCCTTTGTCGAGTTAGCGTGAAATTTGTCCTCTTCAATATCGAGTTCTGGAGAATTGACCGTAGGGTGGAGAACTACTTCGGCCTAATCGCCCATTTTGGGCCTATCGTGCAGAAAACTTCAAATAAATCCATGATTTCAGAGTTAACAAGTCAATTATGCGTTTGGTACGATACTTTAGTTAATAAGCTACCGAATGAAGTCAATGAAAACGCGTGATATGAAGGTTTGCACCCATTATTCCCAAAAACAAAAGAAGCACTACGACTGAATCAATTTTTTCTTCATCCGATAAGCCGAAGTGAATTCATTGGCGTTTCAATGCGTTAGGCCGAGTTTAGAATCCGTAGGCCGAGTTTGGCGTCAAGAAGCAGTGTTAGACTTTTGACAATATCTCAACGATTGGTTTCTCTTTATCCAATCTTACGGCACATACGGAAAGGTAAATAAATTTGGAAGCCATCAGTATTAATAACATTCCGTTTGGTGCTAAACTGCGCTAGATGCGCTAGACTACGTGCGGGTTGTGCTTAATAGGCCGAAAATGGGGTAGTTAACCCTATGTACTTTTAAGGAATAAAATCGTTAATCAAATGACGGTAAAAGATTAGTGATAAATGTCTTTAATTTCCCTATCAATCATCAATCATTGATTAATTTTCAACACCCTGATAAAAATTACAGAAAGAAAAATGAAATAGTAGCTTTTAAAAATTTCAGAACTTTTCCGCACACTGCGAAATATCTATCTAAATAAGGTCAAAAATATTCTAAAGGTTAGCACGAAAAAATCCGGACAAGAAAATCTTGTTTTGGTCTAAATATGCAATTTATTTTTCATTGTTCAATGTAAAAGTTATACATTAGTAGGTATTATGCTTATTGTAAGACCATTGCTTCAGTTTTACTTCTTACTATATGGCCTATTTGTCGAACATCGTACACGGCCCATCGTCTTTGCACGAGAGCTGTTCCCACTTGTTTGGCTGACAAATTCAAAAAATCTAAAAGCTAAAAATCCTTCAGGTCAATTATAGTTCCACCCTTTTGTGTATGTGCTTCACAATTGACCAGTATCCCTTAATTGGCCTCAGTTTCGGAGTATTGGCCTGATTCATCCACTGTGACGCCATTATCACTGTGCCATTGTTTGGTGGAATTTAGAAGTAAATAATGTTTCGTTTTTCAACCCACAACTGCAGATTGCTTACCAGACAAGGATTTTTTTGTTTGGGGAATTATGACTGCTTTTGGATTTAAAATTCTTCCGGAGCACTCTTCCGGTCAACTGAGGTATAAAATTCCTGCCCAGGAATTTGATTGAAAACTGACAAGAGCAGATAGACTGGGATTTTCGTTTCGAACGTGCAGGATCGAATCGCGACGTACTTGCTTCGGTGAAGTCATGATGTAAACATATCCTGGCAACCAATGCCTACTGTGATTCTACATACTCTTAGCTCGATCCAGTGAAATTTAAAAAAAATCATGGCAGCGATTTTAATGTGTCCGAATTTTTTCGTGTTCAATCTTTACGTCATTTATTTACTACAAAAATTGTCAAAAATAAGTCAACTCAATCGCTCCTCAAAGTTTGCTTAACCCACGACATTTTCTGCTGTTGAGCACAGGAGCTCCCAGTAACACCTTCATGATCCTGTTCGCTTCATGTCGACTAGGTTTAACGATGTCTACACCCTCTTCGACCTTAATTCTTTTGTCAAAACATTTAAGCGCAGGCTGAATGAAGAATAACAAAATGAAAATTATGGGCAATTTTATCTTTTTGAATAGGTGCGTTATATTCCATTACTCCTAAGTTATAAGGATTAAAGTCTGGAACGCGCAAAAATTGGTCAACTTAACATTGGTGTATTTCTGCATAAAAAACCTGTAATGCTGCATTTGGAAGTTGAGTGTATTTACAATGATTGCTATGATGAGTTTTCATCGTTTGCTCTCCAGTTTTCAAAATGACGTCCAAGCAAGAGGAGCAGCGTGTCAAAATTTTGCTGCAAGAGAATCCGACGTTCTTACACACCAAGTTGGCCAAATTACTGGATGTGGCCAAATAGACCGTGACAAACGTTTTAAAAGTATTCGAGAGCGTCTGTCGACCTTCGGTGGAAGCGGCGGCAATCGGAATCCGGACGTGGTAGCGACGACAAAGAAGCTGGCGGTAAAATATAAGCGGAATCCTAACCTCTCCATCCGGGAAGTCACTGGCAAGCTCATTGTCTCCCATACTACTATGCAGCGGGCAAATAAACGAGCTGGGTTGTCGACGTTTAAGAAGGTGAAGGTTACGAACCGAAATTACAAACAAAACACGTCAGCAAAGCTGCGGTCCCGAAAGCTGTATACGAATCTGCTCACAAAGTTCGACTGTGTCGTCATGGACGACGAAACTTATGTGAAGGCGGATTTCAAGCAGCTTCCGGGACAGGAGTTTTATACCGCATCAGGAAAAGGGAAGGTGGTTGAAATATTCAAAACCGTCAAACTATCGAAGTTCCCGAAAAAAATATCTCGTCTGGCAGGCCATATGCACGTGTGGTCTAAAAAGCGGCATTTTTATTACTACGGGAACCATCAATCAAGAGATCGTCGTCCAGGAGTGCCTGGAAAAGCGGCTGCTACAACCCTCCCAACAGCCCAGAACTCCACTCTATCGAACGGTATTGGGCCTCGGTCAAACAGAATCTCAAAAAAACTAATAAATCAAGCTAAAACAAGCAGCAATTTAAATCTTATTGGCGTACGCCGGCGAATAAGGTCGCTGAGACCACTGTGCAAAATTTAACGGAAGGGGTTAAGCGGAAGACACGGCAGTTCGGATTTGGCAAACCAAAAGAATAAACGAACATTTTTTCCTTTAAATACATATGAATTGAACTACCAAAAGAAAAATAAGAAGATTTTTGTGATATGAATTTTGACTGAAAGGAACGATTTTGTTGTCGACCAATTTTTGCGCGTTCCAGTCTTTATGTCACCAACTTTGTTTTTTGTTTATCGTTTTAGTTAATTTATGTTAATGTCACGAGTGTGCTATTTTTGATATCTATTGTATTGTATTGAGATAGGATATGCGATTTTTACACAAACTCAAACGGTATTATTAATATTATTGATTGCCAAAAAAAAAAGAAGTTCAATAAATTGATTATCGCATAAACACAAATGCAAAAATGAATTCTTCAATTTCCATCTTCCAGCCAAAAATGCACACGCAAACTGTCTGATGATTCTTTCCCCACGTAACTGTTAGAAATGCAAAAATCCACTCCCCCTAGTTACCAGCTTGCCGACATTCATTGAAGTACCGCAGTGGGCCCGCATCAGTTGGCAGTCGGTCTGTCGGATCTCACCAACAGTTCCGAAATTCGAATGTGCTAATCTCAATTGACGCAAATAACCGAATGGCAACCGCAGTCCTCCAGCCGGGTTCAACCTCCTCCCTCACAGTTGATCTCCAGTCAACCGACCGACTGTCTGACTGACATACTGAACGAGCGCGCGCGCGTTGCTGATCCGGCCGGCTGATCGTTTCGGATAATGCTTTTTTACGACCGTTCCCTCCTATGACTGAATTTTTCATTAGTTTGCGAGTTAGCAGAAGAGTTTATGGATTTGCGTTTATTCTAAACCGGTTACATATGTGAAAGGTAGAATACCATCTGGTAAGCAATCACAAAACTTACACAGCCGGTTCTGTTTTCCGAAATGGAGTCGTCTTACCGTAGAGAGTCCATTAAGAGTTGAAAGGTCATGCCCGACTGTTTGTGCTTGCGAGGCAATCAATTTGTTCTTCGAATAATACAAAAGATTCCCGATCTCAGGGTCTCGTCACACCTAATTTCCCTTTTGCGATGAGGCGGTAGATAGATGATGTGCCTTTGCTAATTCCGATGGCTTAATACAGTCGCTATTTCCTGCCAATGTATTTTTCAATTTTGCACGCCCATTCAAAGAAAACTCATTTGCAGCCACCACGTATGGCTGTCCTGTGTCATCATCGGTGAATGATAGAGCGCTGTGCTGGTTCCAGTGCATGACTAAGTGATAACCTTAGTCTACAAAGGTAGCCTTTTTAGCTATGCGTCGTTTTAACATTTTATCTCACTAGAACTGAAGGTAGCGTTGACACCTTCCGTTGAACATATCGGCGTTCATTTGCACCGTAAACAGAACCCGGTAAGGCAGACAGTTACTGTAGCAATTTATGGATTCAGCTGTTATCAACTTGCACAACCGGGTGGTTTCCAGATCAACCGAGCTGTCTAACATGCACTTTAATGTGACGTGTAAAATCTTCGGAATGTTCCACAGAGAAATCACAATCCATGCATCCGTAGCGGAAGTGTTAGTTAACTAAAGTAAATTGCGATCGATTGACATGAATGTGTTAATTTGAATGACTCAGACTCTCAGGAGATGCGACGAAATTATATAAAAGACGTTTGGACAGTTAGTCATCCGTCATTTTAAATTTGTGCTGTCATTTTCAATCTCATCAAAACTGATCATGTGGCGTGGGAGGAACAATCGTTCCGAGGTTGATTTGACTGAAATTTGCTAGAACTTGGCCGACCGAACTGTCAAGCGCTGCATTCTTCATTCTTTACGGTTGCGGTTTTGCTGTATAAAGTCCTGCATTAGCAGAATGATTCAGATGCAAATCACCAAGATGCAGTCATTTGGTGGCAAACTCCATGGGAGGAGGGAGAGGCTGGTTCTTTGCTATCGAAATTTCATAGTGCCTATTACATTTTAAAAATTTGAATCATATCTTTTATAAGAAAAGCATATGACGATATGACAATGTAGGAAGACGCAGGGTGAAGATTTTGCACTTACAGAGCGGAAACGAATTTCTCGTCTGAAGGTAATAAATCATTCACAAAGAACCTTGTGGATGTTTGCTTGTTTAGTTCTATTTGGCTGAGATGCAATTAGCTCAATTGTCAATTTCTAACAAATTAACGTACGTTCGCTCTCTGCAAAGAAAAACTCCTGTACGTGTAAGAACTTCTGTGCTATTATAAAACTACCCTAAAATTTTGGTTTGATTCTAAACATTATAAGAAAATTGGCATGCCATTTTTGGTGTCGCAATAATTTCGTGTTCGCCCTTTAAAATTCATATGAACATTCCTTAAAATTCCAGTGCAATTCACCGCAGAAAAATGTTGTATTTCTGCTCATGTTTATCTTGGAATTCTACTACGAATATTTTTAAAAATCACCTTGAGCTCACTTCTCACTAAGAAGTGAGCTCAAGGTGATTTTTAAAAATATTCGTAGTAGAATTCCAAGATAAACATGAGCAGAAATACAACATTTTTCTGCGGTGAATTGCACTGGAATTTTAAGGAATGTTCATATGAATTTTAAAGGGCGAACACGAAATTATTGCGACACCAAAAATGTCATGCCAATTTTCTTATAATGTTTAGAATCAAACCAAAATTTAAGGGTAGTTTTATACATATATTTACTTCAAAAATCAAAAGAAAAGTTAATCGATGGAGCCTTGAGTGTAAAATTGAACGCATTTTCGCTTGATGCCCTCCATCAAAGTCTTTACAGTGTCATCCAGTACCAGTTTCTCAGTTTTTTTTTCCATTATCTTAACATGTCCTTCTCGTCTTTGACTGTCTTCTTGCTCTTCCGAAGTTCCCGCTTCATTATTGCCCAGTACTGCTCCACCGGGCGCAGCTCCGGACAGTTTGGCGGATTCATGTCCTTTGGAACAAAATGGACAGAATTGGCCTCATACCACTCCAGGACACTTTTAGAATAGTGGCATGATGCCAAATCTGGCCAAAATAGCGGAGCTTCGTCGTGCTGCTGCAAGAACGCAAAAGGCGCTTCTCGAGGCACTCAGATTTGTAGATCTCGCCATTTACTGTGCCCTTTGTCACGAAAGGCTCACTACTCAGTCCGCAAGAGCAGATGGCCTGCCAAATGAGATATTTGGAGGCGAACTTCGACATTTTCTTCTTCTTAAATTTGTCGTCCACATCGAACTTGCTCTTGCCGGTGAAAAACTCCAACCCCGGAATTTGCTTAAAATCGGCTTTTATATACGTTTCGTCGTCCATCACACAGCAGCCATATTTTGTCAGCATCTTCTCGTAGAGCTTCCGTGCCCGAGTTTTAGCCGCGGTTTGGGAAGTTCTGTACCTTGTATGTATGTAGTCCAGCTCTCTTCTTTGCATTCTGGACGTAGCTCTGCGACATGCCGATCTTTTTAGCCAAATCACGGCTTGAGACGTTGGGATTTGCTTTAATCATCCGCTTCACCTTTCCCTCCGTCTTTTTGTTCTCCGGTCCCGGTTTTCTTCCAGCTCCTTTGCCGTGGTCCAACGTCAACCGCTCCTGGAACCGCTTCAACACTCTGGAGACGGTTGAATGGTGAATGTTCAACATTTTTCACAACTGCCGGTGCGACAGGTCAGGAAATTCCAGGTGTTTGGAAAGAATTTGTTCTCTCAACTCGCGTTGGTTCACCTCCATTTTCGTTGAATCGAAAAACACGACTTCGAGTTTGACAGCATGTACACAATACACATCAATGAGAAAGTGTGCAAAATTTGGTTGATTTTTACCCAATGGTAAAAAAGTTATGCCCTGTTGAATGTGTCGCAATAATTTCGTGTTCGCCCTTTAAATAGAATGTTGAGAAACGAAGCAATCATTGAATAAAGCCAGCTGTCATCGTATCCTTTTTTTTTCCTTTGCTTTATTTTCCATCGATCTTGTTTTCCGTGCTGAGCACCAATGCTACCGACGCCAGAGAGGCAGCTCCTACACCTGGACCCTACCTATCGACCCATCAACTCATGAACCGGAGACCAACGGCTCTACTTCCGTGATCAGAGATGTTATGCCTCAAGAACATCCCGGCGGCGCCGACTGGGATTAAACCCAGGCCTGCTGGGGTGAGAGGTAATCACGCTTACCACTACACCACCGGCTCCGCTATCATAGTATCCTATGAAGATGTTGAAACTATTAGCGAATTCGTTTATAATTCAGTTTCAACCTGGATCGGGTATCAAGATTGAGTTTTGCTTGTTTACTGACAAGCGTCAGTTTGATCGGTTGTTTTTAAAAACTATCTCAGGTTGAGGTTCGCACTGACAAAAATTTCCGTATCGCACTGTTTCAACCCCGATAATCAACGAATATGCTTATGGGCGACTCACGAAATGAAGTTTCAAGCCACGGAATTCCACAATT